>NC_132973.1:4018565-4331898 GCF_047496725.1 Anoplolepis gracilipes | reverse complement strand
TTGAAGGAAAAAAGAACAAAATGATGAGAGAAAGAAAATATGAAAATTCAACGATGTATCGATATTAATATTTTTAACAAAAAAATTGTCCGAATGAAAAATATAAATGTCAATATCAAGCTAAAGTATATGAATAAATCAATTTAAAAATTATTTATATTAATTCTGAATAAATAATGATTATACCTATAACATATTGAAGAGACGATATTCTTAAAAAACTAATAAAAAATTTTACAATTAGATTCAAATTATAGTTTTTCAGATAATATATTGTTCGTGCAGTAAAAAATTATGGTAAGAAAAAACATTTTTTAATATTTATATTTAATAATTGATATAATTATATCATATATATATATATATATATATATTACATGTATCTCAATGTAATATATATGTATAATATAATTAGCCGCTAAATATCATTTCAAAATATATTTTAAACGTATCTAATTGATATTTCATTCGTAAAAAAAATTTTTGTATTCGGTATAATAAAAAAAAAAAAAAAAAAAAAAAAATCGAATATCTTATCTACATCGATAAACTACATATATCGATATCTATATCGATAAACATTTCCAGGACTCGGCTCTCGGCGTAAAGACGACCGAACGCGATCTCTCGAGCGCGAAAAAGGGGATCCGATTTATTCCTCGCAGCCTCCTCCTAACCGCAAATTGCCAGCAACTTACATGAAAATGTACTGGCGGTCGGAGAGGGAGACCGCAGCGATAAAACTACATTCGCGCTCTCTCGTCGCTCAGTGCTACTCACGGTTTACGGTACGGTGTACGCATCGCGCGGTGACGTCAAACGAAACAACGCGCGCGCATACTTGTTCTCTCTGTCTCGTCGCACGACACAGGACACAACGCGCAGAAGCGGTGAGCGGTGACGTTGGCGCGAGGAAGCGAGAAAGAGCAAGAGTTGACAATATAAGAGAGGGACGACCGCACCTGACGTGACGGCAAGCATATCGGGTGGGAGAAGGACGGAGGATTATACGCGACCGCGTTAACGGGAGCGAGAGAGGAAAGGAGAGAGAGGGAGACGGAAAGAGAAAATGCGACGAGAGCGAGAAGGAGGAGAGGAAGAATGGCGAGCGGCCATGCGGCCAATCGGCTCGGGCGCCTACGGGCGTAGGGCGTAGGTGTAGATCTCGGATCTCGAATCTCGAATCTCGCATTCGTCAACGGTATCGGGGCCGGCGATGAGCTCGCCGACACGCTCGATGGAGGTTAGGTTCGTCCATGATTCACCACGGTAGAGACTGTAGAGAGTGCCGGAACGGTAATTTGCGCGAGAGAGATCCTCGGGCTTTTCTTTCGCGCGTGTATGTATCGTGACAAGTGCACGTCCACGTCCACGTCCGCATCTTCCCTCAAACGGAGTAAATAATGTCAAGCAGCGTGTGCCACGCGCCCCTACCAGCTCGAATGGAAGCGTTCACCACGAGGCTCTGCCTGCGTGCGGTCGACCAGTATGAGCGGCTTCGTCAGACGCACTTCAACAAGGTACGCTCGTCCGGCTCATGGGCGATGGGCGATGGGCGATGGGCGATGGGCGATGGACGGCCGACCAATTTCACGGGCCCCCTCTTTTTTCTCCCCCATCGGGAGAGATCGCACCAGACTCCCAGCGTCACCCGAACTTCAATCGGATAATCCGGCGCATAAAACGGCTATTAAATGTCAATGGAATGTGAAATATGGAATTACGGCAAACGGCGACGATGTTGTTAAACATCGCGCGCAGCTGTGTATATATACCTTAGATTAATATAAATCGCGACGACAAAATCCCATGATTAAACCAAACATTTATATCGGGAAATATTTCGTCCTATCGGTATTTATGTCTCTGTTAATCAACACGCACATATACGAGATTTAAACATGCCGTCCAACGCCGATTCCAATCGTTCGACTACCCGGTTTCCAACGGAAGATCATTGACCTGTTGTATCCACCCCACTTACCATTGCTCCGTGTCCACGATTTCATCTCGATTGACGTACGAACATATATATATATATATATCATACATGAAATGTTTTAAACAAAGATACATGATTACTTATTTGCGCATAATCCGAGTAATTTAATTCGGTCCAAAGTCGGTCACATTCGTAATATATAAATGGAATAATCGGTTAGCAGATTGTTTCGAGTTTTATTCCATCAAAGAGCTAGTGAATAATATCGCAAGATATGTTTATCTTTCTTTCCGATGGAAGTAATTAAATTTATTATCATAAGTTAATTTATTATCATAAATACTTGTACGCGGAAAATAATTTTTTGCCACGCGAAGGAGACATACTTTGTATATATTTCTGTGTATTTGTATGTATGCGTGTGTGTACAGACTGGCGCAACAGGAGGTCGCTTGAACGCAGTGACGTACACAGACACTTTCTTTCAAATCCTTCCGACTTTCCTCGCTTATAGCCGAAGATCTTCTCCACGCACGTGTTCATCCTTTCTAGGAAATGTTCGCTTTATCTTACGATATCGCGAAAAAAAAGCGGATGCAATTAATCATTAAAAGACCTTGATACAAGAGATACGTGAAAAAAATAATGATATGTTTTTCCTATTGACGCACACAACCGACTATGCAGTTTTAAAAATACCTTAATAAATGCATGCATGCCAAAGGTTTATTATTTATTATGACGCAATTTGAAAAAAAAAAAAAAAAAACATCTCCAGACCATCATTAATTCCTGATTATTCAGACAAAATTCACTTATAAATTTCGCGCTTCGTTTCGAATCGGCGGGTCGATTGATTAATCGAAAGACTCGACAAGAGGATTCGATTTCGACCATTCAGGCGGAAAGAATGCGTAGTCCGGTTCGAATATTTAATACAAATGAAATGATTTACTTTATAAAATAAATTTAATTAAATAATAATATTTAATAATAGCTTTTTTAAAATGTAACTTTTTCTTATCCAAAAAATTAAAATTTCAAACCTTTTAATTTTTAGAAATATTATAATTGCTCCTTTGGATTATCATTATATTTAAAAATTATTAAACGTTAAACTATTTGATCTGTAAAATTGAATTAAATAATAATATTTATTACAATTGATTATTTTATTTTTCGAGAACGATGCCCTGCGGTTTCGCGGAGCGAAATACGCAACTGCGAGAGATCGCTCGAGGCGCACGGTGACACAGTTTTCGAGCGCGGATACACTTGTTACCGCCGAGCGGAACGCCGCGAATTACGCGTTTCGCCTCGTGAAATTGCCACGATATAATTCGATGTATATCGAATTAATGAAAGACGTGGGCAAAAAGACAAAAATTTAAGGCCGATAATATCCCATCTTGTTGTCCGTTAGGAGAATTTTGCACGTCGCGAAAAGAGCGTGACGGAAGGCTCTCTTGGCAGACGCCACGTATACATTTATGTATATGTATATGTATATGTACATAATACGGTGTTTATGCGCGCTCGATTATTTTTGCCACAAAAGCCGCATTACAGTGATTTGCAACACGATGAATGGCCGAATAAGACGAACGCGTGTCAAACTTAACGGGCGAAACCGCGCACGACCGCGTCGTTGCACGCAATTAACATTTATTAACGCTTATTTTTCCTCGTCAAACACATATGTACTTAAACGCGAGACTCTCGTTTTGCGAACGCACAATCGCCCGTTTTAACGAATTTTTTTTTTTTTTTTTTTTTTTTTTTTTTTTACCGCAGTATCTTTACCTAACCGTATTCACCGTTTCGTCGATCTTCTCTCGCTTCTACGCGTACAACTGACAAGAGAAATTTTTCGCGCTATATAGAAACAATTTAATGACTCATCATTAAGTCACTGAGCAATCTCCGGTAATTCACGATAATTTATGATAATTTTCCGTTCGCGTGGATGTAACAAAGACATCGCATGAAGCAATTTCAATTTTTGCAGAAATCGATAATACCTTTAGAACGCAAGGAACGTTCCGCTGTAACGCTTTTCGTTCGATTCTCTCGTTGCGAAAAACATGGTCAATAGAAAAAGAAAAGTTTAATTGATCGAGAGAGAAACTTTAATTGGCGAGAGAGTATATTCTCTTGTTTTTTTTTTTTTTTTTTATTTTTCTGGAATTTTAACGGCGTAAACACCACAAACGCACCGTTTAAAAATAGAAATCGCGTCGACGAAAAGAGGTGTAATTAATTAAAAATAATTTGCATAGAGAAATGTCGAATCCGCAGGTCTGTATAATTAGCAAGTGAAATGGGTGGTGCGCGTCATTCACATCATCCCGCATCTCGTTATAAGAGCCTCGACATTTCGATCTGACCCCGGGGCGATCGAGTCTACTGGATCGACCGCGATTACCGGAATCAGCCCCGCGGCAACTCGACCGGTGCAACTGGAATAAAAGTCACTGACGTCAATGGGTAGCGTGAGAGAGATTCAATCCGCGAAATATTTACGAAACAGGTTTTTGATCGCGCTCTTCGAGTCTTTTTCCGCGATCTCTCTGCGAGGCATACGTCAAACATCACCGGCTGCTTTGACCACGTGCTTCTTTTATTTTTTTTTTTTCTTGTTCTTTATTCATGTAATGAAAGATAAATCAGTGCGATTTATTCAGGACTGTTCGGTACGATCGACGATAGGTTCGATTTAATTTCTCCCGTGTAATCCATGTTTACGTTCGCGCGTGGGAGACACGAGCCGATAATCGAGGCCGAAATCACGGCCGAATTACAACGTGGACCTTGTCGCGGAGATTAAAATGAATGACGTATCGCGAAATCGAGCATTCGCATGGAAAAGTGGCGATAACGCGACTTAACGCGAATAATGATAAACAACCTTCGGACGATTTTATCCATCGGAGAGCGGACGAGATAACCTGGGGGATTCGGTCTTGGAATTATTATTCATGCGGGCGAATCTCGCGATTGAAGAAATATCACTTATCTCCTCGGATACTGTTTCATCGCGTTCATATCGATTTCTCCAGTTCCGGGCGACTAAAATTTCGAGGCAGCGCGCCCCGTAATACGACGCATTGTGTCCCGGTTGGATTAAATTCTTAGTAGGCCTCTCTGGTTGCAGCCCTCGAGCAAGGAGCAAACCCGATTGAGTAATCATGATTCGACGAGCAGCAAAGATCACCGTCGGCAGAAGGATGGGTCCAGCAGTAGCAGCAGTAGCAGCAGCAACAGCACCTACAACGCTTTCCGTCAATGGCGACGAAGCACTTCGATGGGGTCCCACAACAGCCGCTCCAACAGCGGCTCCAGATCGTCCCACTCGCTCACCAAATTGCCCAATGATCCGGCCACCATCCGGAAGATGGAACAATTTCCCCTGGTCCTGTCCGACGCGACGATGCCGGACGATGCTGATCTCTCCCTGAAATTTCTCGCCCTAGTACGTATCTATTTCGTGTATATACATATATCTTGGACATTTGATTAGTTTACTTGTTCTTATTCGCACTCGTCCTCCATAGAAAACTGAGAGACTCAAAACAATTTTGCAACGTTGCAGAATGCTCTGGATCTGACGGCGCCGGCGAGCGATGTGCTGCTGAAGAATCGATTAAAATCCTGGTTTCAATTGTCAGGCCACCCGGATGGTTTCGCTCCCGCTGGTCCTGGCACTGTCTGGAAGAGAAAAACAGGCGGCGCTGAAAACACAGAGCGCATCGTTTATGAGACCCTGAGTAAAGAGGAAGCGTTGCGAGATTGCATACCGAAGTATGTTTCAAAGATTCACTCTTTTTTTTATTTTATTAAAGTGATAGAAAACGTAAATCGCGGAAGAATTAATGTGTGTTGTCATCGCTCTTCACAGATATTATCGAGAAGTCGAGTACAAAGGCGATACGTTCATCGAGCTGCAGGATTTGTTATTCGGTTTCAACGATCCCCACGTGATGGACATTAAGATGGGCACGCGAACCTTCCTCGAGTCCGAGGTGTCCAAGACCATCGCCAGGCCGGATCTCTATCAGAAGATGATAGCTGTCGATCCGGACGCACCGACCCAGTTAGAGCACGAGCAACACGCCGTAACCAAATTACGGTACATGCAATTCCGCGAGCAACAGAGCTCGACCTGCAGCCATGGTTTTCGCATCGAAGCGATGAAATTGGCGGGTGCGCCACCGATCACAGATCTTAAAAGGGTCAAGTCGCACTCGGAAGTACTCGACACCATAAGGCAGTTCCTCGGCAGACGCGAGGACGCCCGTTTGAAAATTCTTGAACGCCTCAAGAATTTGCGAACCAAGATCGAGGAGTCCGATTATTTTAAAACTCATGAGGTACTATATTGTTTAGTTTCTTTATATATCGATTGTCGTGGAATTTCTTAGTCATACATCTATTCGCCTCAAGATACTTGATTATATAATATTGTATCTTTCAGGTAATCGGTAGTAGTATCTTTGTGATCTACGATAACGAAAAGGTAGGCGTTTGGTTAATAGATTTCGCAAAGACACGCGAGGTACCAGACGGACGAAGGCTTACGCACAGACGTCCTTGGGAGGAAGGCAACCACGAAGAGGGTTTTCTATTCGGATTGGACAATTTAATTTCAACCATGGAAGAAATTCGCCTTTCTCCTATAAATGCTAAATAAATTGCACGGCAGAGTTCAGAGACATTTCTCTGCGCTATAAAACAACATTTGTTCGTATACATGGAGTGAAAAAAGTATTTGTATTCCAACATTTCTTTCTGTCTAAATAATCTTCAATTCGATAATACGTCAATGTCGTCATCATAATAGAAAAGAAGAGTACGTTATATATAAGCAAGAAATTTTGATAGTAAAAACGTGGTGTTTCAATACTTGTTTCACTCATATTCTGGTCCTGTTGCAAGTTTCTAACGTGTTCGTTATTCATGTCATCGATATGTATCTATATTGGTATTTTAACGAAAGACTGCTTTCTATTGCATTTTGCGCGCATTTTTGTAAGAGACATATCTTGAAACGAAATCCGCAACGCATTACTCTGTGTACAAACGTGTAATGTACAAAAGTAGCTTTTAAGACAGCGATAAGTAACCCTAACGCGTGTAAACTAGGCGAAATTATTTATGAGGAGTGCTTATACGTTATACGAATAATAATAATAATAATAATAATAAAAATAATATAATAATAATAATAATAATAATAATAATACGTTCTTACTTTTTTTAAAGAGTGCTCGTCGTGTTTTCAAGTGTCCTCGGTCGTTTGATATTGTAGTAAGGAATAAATAATCTTCATATACATTTATGTAAATTAGTTTTTCTATTTTAGATACATTTAGATACATGTCCTTATAAAAATATCATAAATTCAATAATTGTTATATTTGTATAATTAAAGTGTCGTGTATAATTAAAGCGTCTTTTCAATTTTTTTTTAAAGAGTCTTCAATTTTTTTATACAATTCGGTGTCTACCAATTATTTGCATAATGTATATTTTTCATTTACATTTTTTTATTTTTTTCATCATTTGGAGGAGAGAACAAAAAATTGTCCATAATGGAATAATAACATATAAAAAAACATATGAAAAAAAATAATGAGTCAATAAGTGGATGCTTATCAATTATCGATCATTATCTCTAATCAGACATGTCAGGATCTATTTCAAGAATGATGATTGAATCGAAAACGTGTCGTTGGAAAAAAAAAAGCTTTATCTTTATTGTGCATCGCAAAAGAAAAACAGAAGTATGCCTAACAAGTTACGTCAGTACTGCCCTCTCCAAGTATATGTATGTACATACATGGACGCACACGCATATACACATGGGTTATAACCGCTCTTTTAAAAATAAACAGCGCGAAAATCGCACGGCTCTCCGTAGCGGTAACGGCGACCGTGCGAAGCGACAACGACGAGTAGAGGTGGAACAAATCCGTGGCGTGTGCGTGTGCGTATGGAACGCAGGGGACCGGGCACCGGGCACCGGGCACCGGGTTTGTCGCGGTGGTTACTTTGACGCCTGTGTGTGCTCCAGCTTAGGCTCGTGTCCTTACGTCGCCTCGCGATTTTAAACCGGTCCGCGATTTTAACGAGGACCGCGGTCTATCGTGCATTCCCGTACATAGTTTCCGAACAAATCCTCATGTGATCGTAAATAAAATCGCTGGCGATTCTCCGATAGATTCGCGCCCGCGTTATTAAGTACGTAAGGATCTCTCCCCCGTAATAAGGACCTCGCCGGAGACAGGATAAAACGACACGTTGCGTGCGCCGTTTGCGAATTCCTTTCGATAATATCGAAGATAATATCCAAGAGAACGGCACGTGGCCACGTTTCTCGACACGAGGACGACGACACCTTCCATCATCGGCCATGGCTACTTCCCAGGACCTGGAGGACGACTGGTCCACGCTCTGCCCTGACACCGACACTTGGACGCAAAGCGGTGAGTCCTCTGTAATCGTGTGGGAAATATAAGCGGTATTTCGTCAAAGTCGAGCCGGTCGGTTTATAAAAATAATTGCCAGTCTCTCTCTCTCTCTCTCTCTCTTATTACGAAGGTGAAATGTTATTATCGAGAGTTACAAGTATTCACTCGCTTACGATATTCGTTACGAAAGCGACGGAAACTACACACGCAAGCGCCTCGTGACACTTCAGGTCAACGAGAGTGTCGATGAATAAATTGACTTAGCTCACATCTATAAACGTGTTTTACGCAAAGTCCAAATTCCTGAAAAGAGTAATAATACCGATATAATAATAAGTATACATATTTATATACATACTAAATAAATGTATCTCTCAGCGCGCGCTTTGCCCCTCAATCCTGGTATATTTAAAGAAATAATCCACGAGAGTTGCATTAATAGGGTCTCGTTCGAAAACGGAGAAAAATAGTAAGTTTACAGGAATTTATATATATTGGATGGATTCAACCGTTAATGCCCGCCGGGGCACCCTCGGCTCATAACATTTCTTCCGATTAATAAAAGGAGGATCCGTTGTGTTTGCGTGAGGAATTTCACGCTGTAAACGCAACGATACACGGTGAAAAATGTTGTGTTAAATTTAACACATTTCTCGTGTCTCAATTTGTCCACTCTAATTTTAATGTTAATTTACCAAAAGGCAAATATGTAAACAAACAACACAAATAATATGTAAAAAATTAATTCCCAAAAATGTGAATTAGTGTAAGATTTACTTGTTAATTGTGTTGTTTCAACTCTTAAAAACAGTGAATATTAACTTAATGCAGAAAAGTTAAAATAACGACAGTATGTTATATTAACATAAGAGTATGTTAAAAAAATTTAACACATAAATTTCAACAAAAATACAAAATGTTTTTTTACCGTGTACGACACGACCGATCAAGGCAGAGATTTTTATTTCTTTTTTTTTCGACCGATCAAGCTGGACAGAGACTTTAATATTTTTTCCTTTCGTGCGTAAGCAGAAAGGTAAGAAAACATTACGAGAATCCTCGCGAGTCGGTGAGATTAAAATCCCTCTCGAAATCTCGTCTATTACGCACGTGCGTGTAATAAACGCAACGTAACGCATTACACGTATATCGTTGGACGTGTCGCGAAAATTATGCCGCTTACGCGCGGTTACGTAAGGCCCGCCTGTTATTAAAGCTGAGATCTTCCCGCATCGACAATTCTCATTTTCGCTCGCGTGTATTATCGCGTGAAAGTGGAATTTCTACAGCACATTTCGTTTTGCGATCATTTTTCTCACGTTTCTTTTTTCTTTGTTTTTTTTTTTTCATTTCATAAAAGATACTTTATTTTATACTTTATTTTAAAATACCTCTACTTTATTTAAGATATTATAAAATATCGAAAAAAGAATCCTTCCAATACGTGAAACGTCATTCTTTCAATTTCCGCTGAAATCGCTCGAATAGACTTTAATTGATTCGTCTGTATCGAATGGCGTAATTGACAGCTGGAATGACAGAGATCGACATTCGTTGACGAGAGCTTCGCTTCGTTTCGGACTCATTGAAATTCACCGCGCGCGTGGTTAATATACATACTTTCTCGTCGACTACGATTACTTCGACCTTTCGCGAATCGCCTCGGATCGGTTTCGCGGATTCGCGTGATATTTCACAGGTAAGCCATCATCTTCGAATTTGGATCCCGTCCACGTCGATAAATACAAGGTGGATCATTTTGTTTGAATGGAACGACGTGCACGCGACTCACAAACTTCCGCGATTATGACACAGAAATCTCGTATAAAATCGACATTAGAATCGAGTCTTAAAAAAATGGGGAAATTGAAACTTCTTTTGCCGTTAATCGCCACGCCTTCGATATCGTCCCTCTTCGCGCACGAACGATCGAATCTAGAGGATGCTCCAGATGAAGCACCGATACAGGCGGGTAGATAAACTTCGCGCAAGAAAACTTGCGAGCGTAACGGCGCGACAAATAACGTTACGGTATCGGTTCGCAACGGGTCGTTAGACCAGGCCTCGCAATGTCGTGATTAGTCCCGCATACCGAACTGGAAGAATATATCGCGAGGATGCACGCGCTCGCGATCGCGATAACGGGAGATGCCGATTTTCTCCGGACAAATTGGAAACTTTCCAATTCATCCAGAGCGCATTTATATTCTCTTTCGCGGAGATTTATTTTGCCGGAAGAAAAAAAATCCCGGGCCCCGGGATCTTGTCGGTCACGAGAGAGGCCGTCGGGAGGCGAGATCGAGTATCGCAAAAGCTCATGAGCTCGCGTGGCTCTCGGTATCGTGGCCGGCAGATATGATGAACGGATCGGATCGGATGGTGGCGGTGTGAAATCGCCATGATCGTTTTCTAACCGCAGAAATGGAAGGCCGACTTTTCCGCGACTCTCGCCGCGTGCATCGAGCGAATTCAGATTAATTCACTTACCGCGATATCGCGAACGAGATATGGAAATATGGACAATCGACTCTGGTATATCTACCTTCTTATCCGGAATTGGCGAAAGAAACGATCCTCTCTTCGGCATCGTCGAAACACTTGCATTCTCGCATTCTTCCGTTCGTTTCAATCGAGTTTCTAATACCTGCGGGGAGCGTACCATTTCCGAAAACCAATAAAACGACTTCTCATAAATGCAATTCCCTTTCGTTTCTATCGTAAACCTAATTGTTCAATCCTGGGAGCGCGGAGATCGGCATGAGGAATCGGGCTTTAATGTATCTCTATCAGCACCGCGATATTACATATCCCCTCCGGAATAGTAATTTCTACTAATAACAGGAAGAGAGCACGTGTTCTTTGTCGTGTCTTCGCGAGGAATAGTCACGTCTCCGAAAGAAAATAGAATCTTGAGCGAGAAATCGTAGAAAAATCGCAAAAACAGAGTACCCTCGATTCAAAGAAAACATTGTCTATCCATCTGCGCCTGATTATATGTCATTAATAAGACGGACGTGTGCGCGATAACACGAGAGACATTTACTTACTTTTGGAGATTCTGAAATTTTTTTCAAATAAAACCAGAGATACTCTCTCTTTTTCATTTTATATATATATATATATATATATATATATATATATATATATCGCAAAATGATATAGGTCTGCGCGCGCGAAAACGTGTAATCACCTTACGGAGGAACCGACGAACAGGTAAATATCGGTTACAGTGCGGTTCAACTTCCCGCCCAGCTGCAGAAAATGAAGCCAGGAGAATCGGCGCGAGAGAGACTCTTATCGACGACGATTGCGTGGAAACCTGCTCCGCCCGTTCCGTTCGATCGGAAGAGGGAACGTCCCGTGATATCGCGGTGAAATTAGGCTGGGATAATGATTTTCGACTCTCCGGAGCCGATGTACAGCGATGGGTGCCAATTACGGATCATCCTACCGGAGGTCGACCGTAATTAGAAGACTTTGCCTTTCTCCTTTCGTCGCTGGAAAAATTCAAAATGTCCTTTCTCGATAGAAAATACCGCGCGAGAAATTTGTCTGCGACTTAACCGTTGCGCAAATTTTTTTTTTAGGACAAGCGTATAAATATACGCGTTACTTTGATAGGTTCGTAGGAGATTGGAAACGGGTTTTTATAGAGGATTCTTCATCGATTATCATTCCCGCCGAGTCTTTAGCGTTAAAGAATCGCGACGGGTTCTATTTTTTTCTTTCTCTTCTTTTTTTCACGTTTGTTCGCAAACGCGCGATGACGATCGCTAATTATTTATAGGCCACGCAATTAATCACCGGATAACCCGCGCGAATTATCGCACGGGTTATCTCGCCAATCAGGGAATACAACCTCGCGTACCGTTAACGCGCAAAATTATACCTGTCGTAGCGCTATATGTTTCTTATAAAGTTGGAAAGTCGATTTTTAAGAGGCGCGCGGAAATCACGCAAGAAAATCCAGTTTCATCGACTTATCGTTTACTTAACTACCGGCGTAAACTTTCGAAAAAGAATGTGAAAGATAGATAAATGTTTTGACAAATGTCGCGAGATATCTCGGAAAATTAATCGGCTCCCCCTTCGATCCATACGATAGAAAGAGAATAGAAAAAGGAGAACTCGACGTTCTTCCGGAATTAGGCGCGGCGCCGCGCGTTCACGAAACATCCGCCGCTATATAATGAGACGATTTATCCCGTTTAGCGTAACGGGACAGGTGAATTATTCTCCGAGTATTATAGCAGGTCGGAAACGGACAGAGGTTCGCGTATGCATGAATGCACGCGCAAAATGCGACGACGTCGAAGCGTAATGAACGTTGGCGAACGGCCGCGGATGTCGTGAGGAAAACTGCCGATTCCGTCATTCCCGAGCATGGGAATTCGGTGCCATTATAAGACCTTCTCTTCCCCCCTCTTATTACGTGGCGATAAAACATGATTGAGATTCCTCGCAACTCTTCATCAGAGAAATTAAAAAATAAATAAATGTCTTTTTTTTTTTTTTTTTTTAATTTTGTTTGATTTTACTTATGTATTAAACATCTTTACTTCCTACATTCGTAATTCGAATGTAGCATTTTATAAATTAAAAATTAATCCTTTTATTGCTTATTTTATCTTTTTGTAAAAACAATTTTAATAAACTAATAATAAGAGTTTTGTGGTCAAAATTATGTCAATATAATTAGAATAATTTTCAATTGAATAATACAAATTTTTGTAACGCACCTAATTAAAAATTATATATGTATATTTGAATCATGTACGGTACAATGTTTATCGAAAAAATTATCTTTGAAAAACATAAATTAAAAATATAAGAATTAAAAAGTTTTTTATATTAAAAAAAAAATTTTTAATGATGAAAGCAAAATATTTTATTATAGAAAAAAATAATGAGAAACCAAATTGTTTTCATTTGAAAAAAAAACATTCCTTTTCAGTTAGAAAAAAAAATAGTTCTTTTACACCTTTATTCTCAATTTTCGCGGTTCTCGGGTTCTGGTTAATTTACATTATAATAGAAGCAACATGCTATTACGTAATGCAAAGTACAGGTGGAATAGAGCGATGAAACAAGAATCTACTTAAATCATACAAGACGCGCGATATACGGTGTTTGCGTATCGTGCGAAACATTATAAACAATGATGCTTAAACCAGACTTTCTCCAATTTTGGATTACGTACGTTACGGATTAAATTAAAACGCATAACGGCAGAAATATTGCCGAGTAACAGCAATTTATATACGCGTGTAATATCGCCGTTAATTATGCCATAACAAAGCACAGAATATAATAACAAATCAACGTAATATCTCCAGTTCTACATACATTTTACCTGACTTACTTCATCATAGCTCTGAGTAAATGGACGGGGGAATGCTTTATTGCATCAAACGCTGCAATTTCTCCGCGCGATTCTTATCGTCGCCAGGAGAAGAAAACGCATATATTTTAGATACGACAAACAACCTACTTTGTCGGATTTTGCATCGTCATTCGAGAAATCTTCTTCAGACGAATCCATTTACACAGACATTTCGCGACGCAAAGCTAATCAGTCTCCCTGGTTATTACGTCTCCTGTCGGGCGTCGGGGTCCAATGTTGGAGACCTGTGTTCTCCACCTTAGCATCGGTAAGCGGATGCGCGATAGCGCAGACGCCACAGACGGCTCTGTTATTGATCGCTGCTCGGTCGTCGTCGCGTGTCATGCGCCGTTGCGTGTTTCGCGAGGAAACGCGCGGTGCGGGACGCACGCCTGGACGCGGGGCAGTGCCAGTCAGCGTTGTCCGTCAGTCAGGCAGAGTGACAACGCCGGGGACGAGCGCGTGCGAATTGTGTTTGTCAAGACGTCGGTCGCAGGGGTCGCCGTGGTACGCGAAAGACGTAGCCGCTCCGACGAAGGGTCGACGTCGGATTGACGACTCGCGCGGCCGCCTGGTCCAGCGGGCAAGCCTCCTGATCCTGAGAAGATAGACGGGCGCCGAGGAGTAGGAGAGCTACCTGCCGTCGCCGTCGCCGTCGCCGACGCCGCCGGGAGAAAGTGACGTGCCGGAATCGGCGGTCCATGGCCGGCGGCTTTTCGCGAGCTCGCCGAGGCCCGTGAGGCCCTCGTTCCACGAGGCTTCCCTCGCTGGGATTGGCTCGTCCAGCGGACGTGCGGCCAACGCGCGCCAATAGCGCCCGCGAGCGCCCGGGCCAGGCGGCCCCACTCGCGTCCAGGTCCAGGATCCCGCGAGCGCCGGCCGCGGCCGGAACGTCATCGAGAAAATGAGCCTGCTGTCCTCCTCCATCGGCGGCGTTCGCTACCACGCGGACGACGATGCCGACCACAACATGCTGCAGGGTAAATCTCGCTTCTCGTCTCAATATCTAATATATGTACCTAATGCATCGGACTCGCGAGGAGATCGATATCGCCCATGTAAATTTGTATCTGCGCTGAGAAGAAGCGGCATCGATTGTTCGCGAGTTCCGATTGAAGCGTCGCCGTCGCGCATCCCGTTCCATGATGTCAAGGCCGCGGTTGCCTCGCCAAGGATGCGCAGGTGCAACCGGCCGTTAAAATTACCAAAGTCCTTTCGAGGTCCATCTCGAAATCTCTACCCGGATGATAGATCAATGAGGCTGTACGTGAGAGTGTTCGTTCGAAAATATGATTTTGAAAAAACGCAAGATACGCGTTAAAAAAAAAAAAAAAAAAAAAAAAAAAAAAAATCGCGCATAATCGAGACGAGCTCAAAGTCCACGGTAGATATCGTTTGTTATTTAAGTGCGAATGCAAATCAGCAGAAAAGTACAAACAGTCGTCATTCTTACGTGACAAAATGCTTTCCGCGTAGGATAAGAATTACATATTCAGCGATTACATGAAATTTTGCACGAGCTATTCTATCGATGTTTAATCCACGTCTGTCGCGCTGTCTCTTTCATGTTGGAAACATGAAACATTAGCCTCGTGTGTTACATCAGGGCAAAACGACCGTAGCTGAGACAGCATGACTCATCGATTTGTCGCGCAATACGCGCACCCGTTGTCCGGGTGGGCATCGTGAGTGAAAAGCACCGGGAGGCTTTCCAAAGTATTCCTTCGTGGTCGCATCTTGATTGTATAGCGTCTCGAATATCGTCGACAAAGGGCTGGAGATGATACTTTCTTTCAGGATCGATATTTCCGTCCATTTTAATTTTCCAATTATAGCGTTTCAATATCCAATATGCGATATATTAATTATACGATATTTTCATAGGTAAGAAATGCATTTTTCAAAATAATGTACAACTTTTCGCCATTCGCTCTTTGATACCGCGATTAATTGCGCTGTTCCGGTGAAAGACAGATAGAGGCAAATGGGAGAGAAAGAGAAAGAGAGAGAGAGCCGCGCGATAAGCGGCGATTATATTTTATCATCAGCAGAGTGTGTGCGACCTTACTGTTATTTTCGTCGTCAATTGCCGCTAAATCATTCAGCGAGCGATTTGTTTGATAGCTACCGGGCACTTGAGATATGCTCCCATCGAGACACAGAATATAATAGATTTTAAATTTTACTTCTCTAATTAAGATTAAACTAATTTAGCTTCTAAAGCTACGCGTATGATTATCCTTCATTTTAAGAACCGTAAACGTCACATTATATTATTGTATTGTAGGTCTCTTCTGAAATTTTACGCGACGAAATGCGATTCCCATGGGACGCAAAACGTGTCCCGCGGGTACGAGAAAATCGCGTGTAGTCGCCGGAAATGCAAGTTTTACGAATATTGATCGGCAGGAGTATATTTTAGATCGCGGAGTCTGCGCAGAGAGCAGTCTCTCGAGTAGCCTGGAACTGCGTGATACAGGTGAGAAGCTTAACGCATAATTTCCAGAAATATGTTGCCGGCTCGTAAACAGGTACGGGAAGAAAAAAAAGAAGAAAAAGAAAAAAAAAAAAAAAATAGAAAAGATCAATCGCACCCAGCGGTTCGAATTAAGACAATTAATTTAATTAAATAAGATCTTCGTATTGTCATCATCACCCCCACCACCCGAGTCTATCTCGCTCAGAGCCGTTGGTCCATTCTTCGCGTACGGTATATACGGCTATTAAGCTTTTAAAAATCGGTCGTTATAATAGAGCGCGTATGTATAATAGAGAGCGAGCAAAATAAATAAAGCATGATGATTTATGCAAACGACTCGCGCCATTGCCGGTCGCGTTCTGGTTGCTCTTTCCCGAGGAGACTGGCGTGCCTAATATCGCCGGCAAAGAAACGACGGTTGCGCATATTTACGATCCACGCTCGGGGCACTCGCGCATACAGGCTGCCCGTCGTTCTCGCCATAAAAATGCAATGTATGTGGGCCGCGTGGATAATGCGCGACCGACTTGAGCGCTCGCGGTAGTGACAGACGATTAATCGATAATTGTGGCGCGCTCCGGAAAGGTGTTGCGGAATTAAGAACGCGCTAAATTCGCGATGCAAAGTCAAAAAAAAAAAAAAAAATAATAGATAGGCCTACCCCGAGAGAGTAAAGCGTGCTTCGCACGATGCTTTTTTTATTAATTACTAGCATGCTAGTAGTTTGTTAGCGTTTTTAGTTTGATAAAAAAGCAGCGTGTATTTTAAAATGCTAGTAGCTAGAAAAAGCATCGTGTAAACATGCTTTAATAAAACTGAAATATTGTAACTTAACCAGAGGATGCTAGTTGGAGCAAAAAACAAGCATGTTAACTAGCGTTTTAAATTAGACTATACCTTTTTTTTTTATTACTTGCTAGCTAAGCTAGTAATTGGTGAAAAGAGGCATTGTACGAATGACGTTTAAAAGGCACACGTCAACGAACCGATTGGGTCTTCGAAATTCAAGGGTTGATGATTTCGAAGGGCAAAGTCCGCTCGGGTGGATAGGTTGCCATGAAACACCCTCTCTGCTACTTTCTATACATCGTGCATCGATCGCTTTAATGCGGTGGTTTCTGACCCGGCGAGAATCAGACGATAACAGTTTGGGGGCGAAGGGAGTATCGGCAGAAAAACCTGGACAAAAAGTGGGGAAGCACCGCGTTATTGTTATGTATTTCCCCACTCTGTTTTAACGCGATCTATATTTAGACGAGCGATTGTACAAGCGAAACGCAGTTTATCAAGTCTAAAAAGAATATCGTATGTTTTGCTAACGTTTAAATTTCCCCGTTAAATTTCAATATTTTATCTTATCGTAGCGTTACTAATACAGGGTTTTCGTAAAATCCGAAAACGGTCGAATATATATATTTTTGCATATTCTTGGAGCTTATCTTGAGAGCTTTTTGATTAAGTACTTTTCGAGTTACGAGGCTTCAAAGTTGCAGTATTTTGACATCAAATACGAAATATCTCGTAAAATATTAATTTTTCGATTTTTTTAAAAGAAACAATCATGTATTTTCTTTATGATTATTATTATGTGCTAAAAAGTATTAAAATAAGATAATAAAAAAATTAATATTGGAACTTTCAAGCCTCGTAACTCGAAAAGTACTTAATCAAAAAATATTTAACTATGTGTTTTAGAAAGCTCTCGAGGGAAGCTACAAGAATATGCAAAAATATATAGGGTGTCTCATTTAAGAAATTCAAGGTGACCTTCATATAACCTTCAAACGACTATCCAAGGTCAAACCAGTGCTACCATTTTACGGCGCTTTTCGAACCAAATAACTTTTATTTGAAACATTTTTCTCTAAAATGATTCATTTTCGAGATATTCGACCGTTTCCGGACTTTTCGAAAACCCTGTATATCGAATGAATCTTCTTTATTTTTTAACCGTGGTAATCTTTTTAAATGATAATTGGGGGCGGGGTAAAAATAGCATCGCGGGGATATTACGTTCGTGTCATTATAAATTCAATCAAATGCATAATAATAAGTCGCTTTTCGTAAACAAATCATTTTGTCATTAGATATTTGATGAGAACATACCTATCAATAAATGAGTCCAATATCTACTTTATTATTCCGTTGTAATCGGTGTTTCGATCAACTTCTCCATCGATATCTCAATAGACCAGTTATAAGAATAACTCTATTGTTGCCGAACAGCGAAAGAATCCTGAGACACGAGAAAGGAAATCGAACTTTCTCATCGCGCGTCGCCTGCAATCAAAATATTATATACGCTTGCTTATGCGTTGCTATTGCGTTTGCAATCTTTTGTTGACTTTTGCGCGCAAATAGATAGATGGAACTTTTTTTCGCCAAAAGTTCTCGTGTATACAATTCTAACAGAATAGCTTCAAGATCGCTCGTCATATTGTAAACAGCCGAAGCGAGAATAAAAGTATCAAACTATCGCTTGTCCGAGAAACGATGTCTACATTCTTCTCATTATCGATTATCTCTTTTATCCAGGTTGATCGTCGACCTGCTTCTTAATTAATTTCAATCCGCTCATACAAGTCCGATTCCATTTATGCTATACTGTCGCTTGACGTTTTTCATCAGATTAGATTCAGTCATTCCATTCACGCAGTGAAAGCCGTTCTGATAAGGCTGTTTTTACCCTAATGAGGGGTTGTAAAGATTATCGAATCATTTTTTAACGTTCAAACGTTGACGAACGTTGCGATACACAAATCCTTTCACTGTAGAAAGTATTAAAATTGTACGCCACCTTCGACATTTGGATTATAATTAATTGAATGGTATCGATAGCGATGTTGATAATGAATTATGGCTTTCGTATTATCCACGGTGAAAGGAGGAGGCGGTCTAGTTTTGAGAAGGGTTCCAATCGTTGATCAAAATCAACTTGCGCGTTATATACTTTCGACTGTCGGGAAGCTGATGGGAGAACGGAACTTGTACGTATTGTATGAAGATTAAAGTGAATTTAGAAAATACACATCTCAAGATTTCTCGTATAGAAATACATTTTACTTGGAGATTATTGAAAGAAAGAAAAAGGAAACGAAAGCAATAAAACTGTATACAATAAAAAAAAAAAAAAAGGACACTTGTGTTAATACACGTGGCTTTTCTCGAGAATAAACATCTCGTAAAAATGAAAGAGACATATCCGCGCGCGTTTCCCAGACGTATAGCTAAAGTCTCACCGCGACACCTGCGCGTTAAACCGGAATTCCGGTGTATGTTTAGACGTGCGTTATTGAAATGATGAAGAAAAAAAAAGAGAGAGAGAGAGAGAGAGAGAGAGAGAGAGTTTGCAAAAAGAAAACATGGCTGCGTTAACGCACTGTGTCGTACATCAACATCGGTCCACGAACTTTCCAATGTCGCGCACCTTCCGTTTCACCTCGCGGCCAAACAGAACGGAACCGGTGGCCGCGTGTCATGTTCCGAATATATTTACATCGGTTACTTTCGTCGGTCGAGTGCAATCACCCTTCATCGATCGGCCATTAATTAAACGGCCGATTGAGTTTTGTCGGGCGACAATTAATGAACGTGCCAAGCGATATTTGTCTAATCGCGAGGAAAGTCGTCCGCGCGTGCTTCTTTGACGAGAGCCTGATTGGATTATAATTATTGCCTCGAGGAAATAGAAGAAGAAGAAGAAGAGAGGGAGTCTCTGTCTCTCTCTCTCTCTCTCTCTCTCTCTCTCTCTTTCGCGCGCGAGTTGTTTGCTTCCCGTGTTGCGCGCGCGAGAGAGAAAGAGAGAGAAAGGCAGAGACTAAACCAATCTTTAGCTGTCCATCTATCGCGGTCGTTGATTTACGGAATTACCAAGATTATCGAAATGAACGTTTATTAACGCCGGCTTGTGTGCGCGAGTGTGCATGTGATTTTTTCCGCGATTCTCCGATCGCGACGAAGATGTCCGATAAGGGATCCCGAACGACTTTATGGCGCTATTATTTATTTTTTTGCTACTATCGTTTTTGCTGAAACATTTCTCGCGTTCTACTAAAATCTATGAAAAATCTAATAAATTAAAACCGCATAAAAACCTTCCTCGTTTAAGAGTCTTCGCTCGGTTCTGTCGATGGGACGACTCGATTAATCGAAGCATTTAGCGTAGAACACGCGCGATTCTGTCTCGTGCAAAGCCCGCCGCGATCACGTTCCCGACCCGCCGGGGTCGAACGGCTAAAAAGCCGACGGACGCGGATTCTCTCGTGTAACACTTTGGCGATTTCGTGTCGATTAGTCAGTCGATCCCAACACAGCTCCCATGCGCGATACATTTATTCGTGAGAACCGGCCGGCGCGAAGATATCGCGATCATTTCGATTCGAGCGACACAAAAACTTTATCGATCAAAAAAAAAAAAAAAAAAAAAAAAAATGAAAAGATAGAGATGGTGCACCGATTATACTCGGGACCTGCTGGATTTAATAGTGGCGATAGGCCACGCGGTCGGCACGAATCCGATCGTCGGCCAGGTTGGTACGGTGGAGCGATTATACGCCCGGTAACGGTACAAGGTGCAGCGCACACTCGGCGCGGTGCATTCGGGATGACCGAGAGAGGCCCTCGTAGAGATTCCTATCCTCGCGTAGAAAGATATACAACCGGCGAATCTCCGTGACCTGGAACGGAGAGACTCCGACACTCGAGAGTTCCCCACTGAGATTCTCAAGATATCATATACTCCCATACGCTTACGGGGTTTATAACATGTGCGAAAAAATTTCGGAGATCATTTCTTGGATAATTTCTTGAAGAAGAGTCGTATACACCAATGCCTTTTTTTTTTCACTGCTTGTATCATGAGATATATTTACATGAGCTTTTTTTTCTCTGCAATTACTTGAAATTCTTAATTTATAGCACCCTGATTGAAAATATTGAAAAAAAGAATCGCATAATTGCAAAACATGCAAAACGATAAACCTGGTATTTTTGGAACATTTTCGCTAATCAATGAGATTCGTTAATCAATAATGTTTTTAACAATTTTGATAATTTTATTTAATTTTGTTTCTGTCGAAAACTCATTTTTTAAACCTCGAACATCCTGTAATTCGTAAATGCCTTAAAGGACATTAATTTTTCTTCAATAAATTACCCCAGGAATTACCCCTCGAAATTTTTCGCACATATTTAGAAACACTGTACGTAAGTACATATACATATACACGTCGCCGATGGCTGTTAATTGATCGATCGAATAGCCGTATAAAAATGTCTTCTCCGTATCTCGTAGCCACAGAGTAACGTAACCCGTTACAATATCGATAAAGTTATTTAATGCCGATAACGCGGTTAAACTTGGTGAGAAAGAAAAAGAGAAGTCGTGCAAAGAGACAGATCGTAATGGTAGAAAGTACGGTCGCGCGATGCAGGTGCACGACGGAAATGGCATGTCGCGTTGATTGGCGCATATAAAACTTGCAATATCCCGCATAATTATTCGTTTCTTAAACCCGATAAGTGTGATAAACCAGCGCGATATTATCGTAAGGAGTAAGTGAGAAAATGTTTTGTTGAATCGCGTCCCTCTTGCGCAAGACCTATTTTACGATAATAATATCACATGTCTGGTCTTATGAATCTTCATCCAAATCTTCATCCATTTAATATCAATTTTCTCTTATTTATGAATTTTAGAAAAGACAATATTTATATAAAAATTGAACTTTTATTTTATATTCCTCAAATAAATTAATTCCTTCTTGAAAATTTAATTCATTTTTATTCAATTCATATAATTAAATATTTATAAATTCAGCTATATATATAATTTATAAATCATACTGAATTAAAAAAATATCTGTATTATAAATATATATGAATGCATATAAAATTTTTTAAATATATGTAGCTAATAATTTCTTAATTTGTTAAAAGGTTAAAAAAGAGCTTTCGCAAAATTGTAAATTAGATTAAAGCATGAAAGTAGATATTGAATTGAAAATTGACATTGAAGAATAAAGGAGCAATTTAAAGTCGGATATCCGTCACGCATCGGTTCGTCTTCCGAATATGAATATGAATCTCTTCCTTAATCTCAACCCTCGCGGCCTCATTAGAATATCTCTCTCCTCGTCTCCCTTGCAATCTCTGACCCAAATGCACCGGCCGCGGCCGGTTGCTTCTCTCGTTGACCGTGCACTTCCATCGACCCGCGGCGATTGCCATTCCATCTCACGCGGAATCCTTCTCGCGGAAGGGAACGAGCGGAGAGTTCGTCATTCATCACACGGGGCCTCTCTCTTCTCGGGGCCTCTCGTATCGCAAATACAATTCCCTCGTTACTATTTATACGATAACTGCTCTCCGCGTTCTGTTATCCGCGTGTGTAGGCGCGGGTTCTTTTCTCGCGCGGCACTTATTGAACGTCGTTCACTGGGTGAGTGTACGGTATTTGGTATGCTTATTGCATTCCCGCGGTACACCCCGGTGTGTCTACGTTCGTCGCTTCCCACATATCCAGTTCCTGTAGGTGTCTACTGAGCACGCCCGGTCGACAGGAGTATGCGAGATTTTTGCACGCGATTGGGAAAATATTCGGAATTTTTGCCTCCCCAAACGAATATGGAAATACGCACGTATATCGTCTCTATCTCTCGAGACACGCATATATCGCCGATTACGTCAGCGCGAGGAACGTGGAACGAATTAAAAATCTCGTAATACGTACGAAGGTCACGCTCGGCGTACCGCGTAAGATTGTGTTGCGCGAACAAAAATCAAGCACGCCCGTAACCCAAGATATATACACGATGGATAAATCATATTTTTCTCATATTTAATTTGTTTTACTATTTCGTCACATTTCGATGGATAGATAAGGACGGAGCATGCTTAATCCAAAATCGAAAGAAATTTAGTCAGATCCGGATGGCGTCGTGATGGAATGGTCAATCAATCAGTCAGTCGGCTGGACATTTGAGCGAAAAAATCCAGGCTGACGTTACGTGCGCCGAATGGTAACGCTTTCTCGCCTCCTCGCACTTTGTGGAAAATCAAAGTATAATTTTCGCGAGAGCGATTTACATTCCGAACGGCGTTGATATTTCTCACCTCCCTCTCGTCACGCACGATATCATCGTAATTAGATTTACGGCATCGCTTAAACCTTTGCCGATCGCAAAGATTATACTCCTCGCAGAGGTCATTGATCTCTGCCACACAGATGTATATATTTTCTTCGTTCGAATGCCGATGCGATCGCAACATTCTCGAGTTACGCATACGCGTGTGTAAAATCAGTTTGACATCCGCATATTCAATATCCATTGTTATGCTCGTTTCTCTTGTTACCCGTGATACGTTAACCGTGCGCATCTTCGCACGCAATGCGGTATCGTCTTGTCTTTTGTATAATCTCCGTCGACTACCACGCACGCGACGGGTCTTTTCATTCTTCTCCCTCCCGTCATGCATATGATAATTGATAACATCGAAATATTCAAATGCAGACATTGTTGCTCGTAAAATCAAATATATTTCTAAAATATACGAACAATCTTATTTAAAGACAAAAAGCGAAACAATTTAATCGTCTAAATTGTATATTTTAGATTTAGATTTTAGATGATGGAAAAGTTTTTGGTTTTTCCAAGTAATTTTTAATGTCGGAAAAAAAATGAAAAAAGTTTTCCCATCAATTAATAATATTTGTCTATAATTAGATTATTCGTATTATTTATTTATAAATAATAAATGATGTCAATATTTTTGCGATTGAATCGATTGCTGTTGTGGGCCTTTAATTGTATATTTTAGATTTAGATTTTAGATGATGGAAAAGTTTTTGGTTTTTCCAAGTAATTTTTAATGTCGGAAAAAAAATGAAAAAAGTTTTCCCATCAATTAATAATATTTGTCTATAATTAGATTATTCGTATTATTTATTTATAAGTAATAAATGATGTCAATATTTTTGCGATTGAATCGATTGCTGTTATGGGCCTTTAATTGTATATTTTAGATTTAGATTTTAGATGATGGAAAAGTTTTTGGTTTTTCCAAGTAATTTTTAATGTCGGAAAAAAAATGAAAAAAGTTTTCCCATCAATTAATAATATTTGTCTATAATTAGATTATTCGTATTATTTATTTATAAGTAATAAATGATGTCAATATTTTTGTGATTGACTCGATTGCTGTTGTGGGTCTTTAATCCAATCGTGATTAAAGAGATAAATATTGTGTTAATTAAACATATATTTAAAAATACGTTCGATTGGCGCAATATTATACGATTGTACGTATGCAAGTGTCATAATGTAAAATCTAATCGCATCTTTAAGCTTTAAAACGCTAATACGCTCCATTTGCCCCATATGGTCCGCAATGTGGTCGGCACGTGAGATGCACGCCGCGCATCCCACGCAAATTTGCGTGAATTTTTGTGAAAGTAAAAGACCGAGCGCGAAGAATTCAGCTCGAACGCACGCGCGGCGGCAGCCGTACGGTTAGAAAATCACGTTTGGCACACTGACTCGATTTTACGCGCTATCGACCTCCTGGCAGGTTCCAAAGATGGATGGACGTTTACATGTCGCGTTAATAGAAACCGGCAGAAGAGAGAGAGAGAAGAGACTAAAGAAAATAGAAAACAATGGCGCGCGATCTAGAGACGGCTCGTTATGCGTAGGTATATATAGTACACACGTTATTATATTCCTCCGCAATCGCGACGTGTCGTGGGAATATGTCTTGTCGTGCGAAAAGGATGTGGCGCCGCTAACGAGGCTCTCTCTCCTTATTGCGAGACATTTCGTCGACCTCCAACCGTAACGAAGCGCCAAATTGCGCGAGATATTGCTCGTGTGCTTCGTCCATTATCCTCTCTTCAACGTATATTTCCCCCGTAAAAAAAAAAAAAAAAAAAGAACAAAAAATCGTACGATTAAATCGTAAAACGGCGTAAAATGCGTTGCTTTTTTTTTACAAGTTTCCCGAACAACATCGTATATTTAAAACGAAACAGTCTTGCAGAATGTCCGCAAAATGTCCGCGAATGTAGAAGGACATGCTGTGAATGTTTAAACGTAAACTCGGAGTATCCGCTCGCATTAATTACTACGCGCGAATGTTAATATCTCAGACGTGAAAATCAAATTAGCATACCGTACTTAGATAACTATCGCTATGATCCGCAACGATTATATTTTACGGCAACTGAGCATCTTAATGTCGTAGCTGGCTACCTCGTAACATTACCTCCCTCTCTCTTCAAACTACGTTCCAGAATTGTTGATCGTTTCCTCTGCCTAGCGTATATACGATCGTACAACAAATTCGCTTCCCAGGGATTTCGAGTTCCCGAAATGGCTTTTTAAAATCTAGGAAGTGAATTTTTATTCAAAAGGATTCATATCGCAACAACGATAAATATTCATCGTCTCGTTAATCATTTTCTTCCTTCCTGTGCTAAGACGATGTTTACAAAGTCCGGAATTGCTCGCATTAACATATGTACAACATCCTGCCAACGTAAAAATCCAAAGTCTTTTCGCTAATTTTTGAGAAAAATAAAATCTCATTCTTTCCCGTCTTAACCTTTTGTCTGACCGAATGATTTGACGGTTCTCACAATCAGAACGACGACGATGGCGCGTATGTATTTGTACATCGGTGAGGAAAAAGGCGATGTGAAATTGTCGTGAAAATCCGAGCAAAAAACAATTCCGTTCACTTTCATTACGATCTCGTCCCATTAATGCGATACCACTTTTTCCTAATTAACGAAGGCGAAAGAGAGAAAGAGAGAGAGAGAGAGATGGAACGAGACACACCGGCTGCGGCCTTGAGGAAGCGACCAGATCAAGCGCTATTCCTATGCACATAGATTAGAAGAGATTAGAGGAGATTAAACGTGCATTTAGCGTCTATTTGCTTCTGTTATAATAACTCTGTTAATTCCGTCGTAAAATCAGGTTACGCCTTTTACGAAAGCGACTCACTATAAACCAGTAATATCGATATTAAAACGTCGACGAAAGGTGAGATTGATCGTTCAAAGGTTGACGCGTAACATCGCAGCGCGATTACGTTTTAATGCGGCATAATGGCCGATAATTATGTGTGAAATAGGCAAGGCCGGTCGTTCTTTCGGCGATCGAAAGTACCCGAGCGACTTTCACTTCACTTCCTTTGTGAAGTACGGCAATATGCTATCGAAAGAGTTCATCCGGTGCACTCACTTCTCGCGTCCACCTCGTCTCGGTTTTTGTTGAGAAAAATTTCGAGTGAACTTTCGGACTCGAGAGTTGCGAAAAAACCTTTTTGCCTTCTCGCGCGACTTCTCTCCTGTCTCCTGTCTCTTTTTTCCGGGACACATTTTTATACCGAGACACCGGCTGTCCCGCGGCGGTTCGCACCCGCGGGCTGAAACTTAAGTCAGAGAGCTGGAAAGTGTGCGGTTAGACAACATTGAGAGGACGGATACTCTCGCCTATATCGAGTTTCCATTCGCTTCGCGCCGCTTCTCTCGTAGCTTCTGTTTTGTGCAACGGAATTGCGTACCGCAACGATATCGTGCAATCCCCTGTCCGAGCAGCTTGTTGATTCTTTGGAATTCCTTTCCTCATTCCGAACTGTATATTTTATTATCGCGCGTATGTGGCAATAATTGTAACGTAATTACGAATAAATTATTCAGTTATGTCATTATTTGATTGCTTAAATTTTTCGTTTCCCTGAATCCATCTCATGCATAATATAAATATAAATATAAATATAAATATAAATATAAATAGGAGGACCCACCGGAACCGTCATTCTCAATTTATTAAAAAAGCCTACAAAGCCTTGGCGTGTACTTTCTTCCGGTGCGCTTTCATCCAGTACACGGCGCGAATTTTTTACGTTTGCAGCGAAACAATGGTGGGAAAGCACAAGGTTCGCGGAATGTTTCAACCTGATGAGCCACAAAGTGCCGGTTACCTATGTATCGGTGAAAAAGCAAGGGAAAAGAGGGAGAGCGTTAGCAAATGAATGGCATATTGTGCTACCGCGATTCAACGGTGACAGGCATTCGACAGGACAGGAATCTCGTGTGTCACGCTCGCCTTTCCTCCGCCTCCGCCCACGTGCGCATTTTCTGCCCGACGTGCGGTTTAATTATCGCATTAGCGATCATTTGAGAAATGCGAAAGTCGGCGAGCTCTAGAATAGTAAACCCTCGGCGGCAGTCGGATTCTCTACCTTAAGTAACGAGATAATTGAATCGTTCCTGCCGATTATTATTGTTTTCTCGAGAACGCCTCCAGTCTCTCATTCGTTTTGTTTCACCGATGCAAATCACCTATATTACTGCCAGATCGACATTACCGCGGGGTGAGACGAGAGCTAATCTTTGTTCCGCTTGAATCGCAATCGAGACGCGTAGGCGGAGGCGTTTAATCCACGATCCAAAGAACGGCGGGATTAAAAGCTTGCAAGACCGAGAATGCAACACCGTTTCGAGTCGGGCACGACTCGTACGTTTCGCGCGAAAGACGGAAAATGATCGGCGTGATATTTCGACTGGTTATTACAACCCGGCGACCCCGATGTCAGTCGGAATAGAATCTAAACCCCTCTCGTCGTCGTACTTTCTCCTGAGAATGTTCCGGCCAAACATTATTAATCTCTTCATCGACCACCGACAGGCAGCAAGAGGGCAAGAGGGGGGAAGGGGAGAAACAAAACCGCCTATTGTTATTGAGATTTGAGCGCAGGTGCATCGGCTTAACCTTTCGAGCGCGCATGGAAAAAGTGCAAGTTGCCTACCACCTTTTCTTATCCGTTTTATATATATTCGAGACGTCGGTCTCGCCCGCCGAACAAATTTCGCGCCTATCCGAGTTTAATTGGAGTCTGTGTCCTGTGTACAGGAGATTCTTTTATTTCGATAACGCACTTTATTTTTTTATTTTGCCCCCGTCTCGAAGGTGTGATTTATCGCGGTCTTAAGAGCGTTCAAAAAACATATAAATGCCATTATGCAATCTCTTTCATATTTTACAAGGATCGATGTAAAAGTGACTTTCACCGTCGATGGGCGACGAACGTAACAGATCAAGAATCGTTAGTTATCGCGGAGATTTCCTGGCGACTCGTGTTTCGATTCGAGAATCCGCGGGGGTTAATCGCAGCATCTGATATTCTCTGACAGTCGGCAACTGATATTTACGCCGCGAATCGAATCCCCTCAAGTCACGTCGGATAATGAAGTCCCGCGAACGTAATGACGAGAAAAAGACGAGTCTTGTTACTCGCTTCCGCCGGTGACCTCGCGAACCTGATACAGGCGAGGTGCTTATTTCGTGACTAATGTACAGAATGTGAAGGAAGCCAGAATAAAAGGTTCTAGACGAAGCATCGATTTTTCGATCTATACTATTTTTCTTACATATGTATTTATTAATAGAATAAAAATTATTACTTTTGCCCAAAAGGATATGTCAAATGTATAAAAATGTACAAAAATTAATCATAAAGAATACTTTATATAATTTTGTTCTCTTAATTATCGTTTAATATTTTTTACTTTTGCTTAAATAAAAAAATGTAAATAAATTATTTTGTTAATAACGTTAATGCTAAAAAAAAAGTAAAATAATGTGTTCTAATTTTCTATACATTTTAAATAACGTGTATGCCACAGCACGCACAGTTAAAATATTGTCATAACGGTGGTAGAGAATAAATAACCGCGAATATATAACTTGTGTGTGTGTGTGCATACGGGCATAAAATTATTTTTTTCTATTATATCTAATATACTTTCCAAAAGCCTTGAGAATATATAATATATATTATATTTTAATTAATTTTTAAACAACTTTATATTTTAATTTATACATTTTACACTCAATTATTTATATAGATTTTTCATTTATCCAGTGAAAAAAGAAATGGCGACTACTAAAGGTTAAAAAAAGAATCAAGCATCTGACAATACATCCGATTTAATGACAAAAACATAAAAATTACGTACATGTAATAAATGATCCAAAACTACTATAAATATTTGCTTTACATCTAGTTTCCTTGTATTTTTTTCGCTAAACATTCGAGAATTACCTCATTTCACGAATCCCCAATTTAACTTAAACTTTAACAGAACAGAACACGTTGTGAATTTATCGTTGCTTACTTTGAATGAACCTCGCGTATCGCTTGCGCGATTCCCCGTCGCAACGGTTGGTTTACCGCTGACCATACCATTAAGGCGAGACGTCGATGTAACGGCAAATCATCAAATGCGAAAAGAATAGAATTTTATGTTAGTCTGTTGATCGTTATTGTCTTATAATAACGTGCATTTTTCATGAGTGTACGAATAACGAGGCTACTAGGTTACAATGTTTTCGGAAATTGTGTTGCAGAGATCGAGTCTGATTTTATAGACTGATTAGAAATGACAATTTGCAAAGACCCAATCGAATAGAATAACAGAAAGTCATATAAAAATAATTATTTGCAAACTGTAATATTTTTTTTATTAATTCAACCTTTCTTTAAAAAAATTTACCTTACAGTTTAATACTGCATTAAACATTTCTCAATGATTAAAATTCAATTTCTCTATTTATTTAGTCATGCGATTTTTTTTTAAAACATTTATGAATCTAATGATTAAGTGTCAAATCGCTTTTCAAATTTATCTCGCATTTCCTGTTACATCTTAATCCCTTTGAACAAGGATGACATTTAATGGAAACTTAGTATCGCATATACACGTGCATAATGAACACGTGTATATGTATAAATGTTTACATTTAATGTTCAATGTTCATCGTGAATAGCGAATGCGTTAAGTGACATCGGATAAAACTTTTCCATGTCTCTGTTAGGTTACGAGTGTTACATCTGATCGTCCCGTTCGCTATTATTATATTCAAGTGGATCAAGGTTCCGTCAATTATTAATGCAACATAACTAAACGTTGATATAGCAACTCGCGAGATTTAATTACTGTCATTATTTGATGGGTAGCCACGCACTCCAATTAATTCATATTGCAACCACGAAAACAATGGAACAATGACGCTGGTCTTGGAAGGTTTCCGCGTCCCTTTGACCCTTCGAGCTATTTTTAGCCAAGCAAATCTTGTTGTTTTGAAACCTCGGTGAAAAAAAAAAACGCAAGGCACGCGAATATAGAGTGAAATTTCATCTTCCTGAATTTTTACGCGAGCGCGAAAGATTCTTCCCGTCAAATCACCCTTCATCGTCAACCTACAGTCCCCATTTTCTCCGGCGTGCGTGCGGTCCAAACAAGTGGGACACCTTCTCTTATCACGTCCCGCAAACGATGGAAACGAACCATCGTAGAAAGGCGATATAAGGGAAAGGAAGATGATCCCGTACGCGGAGTGAGAGTACACCCGGAGAGTACTCAGGGAACCGAGTGCTCCCGAGAAAGGAGGACAAAGGAACTGATTTTTCTGTCAGAGTATGTAATCGGAATGAATATTTTTTTTTTTTACGGTAAACTTAGCGCCACTTTTCACATACAGGTACACAAAGGGGGTCAATGGCCATAGGTCTAATTTACATCATCATGCATACCGAGCGCGCTATCCGAAATTTAAAACCACTTCTGGAAAGTGGCTATCTGACAGCAAAGTGAGACCCCTTTTTGGGAATAGAGATAAAGAGAGACGAGGTACAAATCGGGCCTAGAAACGTGAGGGTGGGAGGGAAAGGGAGATGCGAATGAGAGAGGAGAGGGAGTTGGATTAACGCGCACGACGTTCAGAGTTCGGATCGGGCTGGCTACCGCAGAAGACCGGCCGCCTCCGAAGGAACCGGTTGCGCGTGTGTCGCGAAAGGGGCAACGAGTCCGGGAGCTGGCAGGCCCATCACGAGCGAGCCATGAGCGGCCAAAGCGTGGATGTGGTCTGGGACCCGCAGACCCAAACCAACTCGTTAGAGGGCTGGGATTATTCTATCGAGCTCGCGTATCTCAAGAGTCTTAAGGGCTCGTCTTCGGAAAATAGTAAGTAAGCGGGAAAGAAAAATGCATAGGGATCAAAATAGGGTGTGTAAAAAGTTGATGGTGTTGTCGACGATGTCAACGGTGGTGTTGTCAAAGAGACATGGTGTGTGATGCAAAGCAAGTGATAATATTAAGAGACGTTATGATTGGTGTGACTAAAGGATAAAAGAGATATTGCCCTTTTTTCTCGCCTAAATTAATCGATTTAGGAGTTGAGTTTTCAGTCACTTATCAAATCTGTAAAAATACCTACAATTCTGCGATTGTGCGTGATTCGAACTTGACGCATTTGTGAATTCCTCGAGTCGCTTCGTAGCGAAACCGAGTAAACGGTAACCGCGGTCGTTTGCTCTCTACGAAGGTCCTTGGCCCTTGGCCGGTGTCAGAACCGAGGGAGCGCGAACCAGAGCGTTCGCTCGGAAAGCAACCTGCAGCTATCGCGATTCATTGTCATTCGAAATGCCAAGCCAAGTCGATTTCGATTCTGTTGACACTAGATGTTTCTTTCGTATTCTCAACGAGTTCACGGATATGAACCGATGAGTCGAAAGCGTGCGAGATGAAAGCGTGTGAAATTTTTCGATAAATCTATATTTTATCAGCTTTTTTTTTGTACACATGGAAATTTTTCCGACAAATGAATGAATGAAAAAGATTCGTGTTTGTGCGCGTTGAAAATATTTTTTAATCCGAGATAAAACAAGTATTCGTATAAAAATGTGACTTACGTTCTGCGCAGATCTTCAATTGGCGGCGGAACTCGGCAAGACCCTGTTGGAACGGAATAAGGAGCTGGAGAACATCATCAAGCTGCACCAAGCTACCGTGGAGGAGCAAACACAGGAAATTGAGGTAACTATACATCTTGTAGCAATTTGTTTGTACAATTCGAAGGTTAATTATCGCCTGAAACACACAAACCGCACAGTTATCTCTCTCATAATTTAAACCGATAATGTTCGTTTATGAAAATATGTTATTTTTACAAGACAACCGTACCGGTAAAACAATTCAAACCCCGACAATCTGCAGAGTCAATCTTAAAATTGTGTTATGTCATAAATATGCATGCGTCATTCATATATTTTTGCAGTACATGAAAAAACAGACCGCCGCTCTGAGAGAGGTGAACAATACACGGTTGAAAGTCTACGAGCAATTGGAAGTTAGCGTACAGGATCTGGAACGTGCGAATCATCATTTGGTGATCGAGAACACGAGCGATAAGAAACTGATCAAGAGGTAAGTATTTCCTCGTTTGCTTTTTTTTTTTCTTCTTCTTTCAACGCTGCTTCTGCTCGATAGGCGCGAAACACCTATTAAGTAGCAAAGAAAAAAAAAAAAAGACAAAAAAATTGACAGCTTTTTCTCGTTTATCCGAGAGATATTATTTGAAATTCTGAATAAAATCTTCTGTTCTTTTATTCGGAAACATCGCGAAGAATATCGTTTGAAAAGCACTGGCGAGAGTCTGTTATTATATCTGTTATTATATACCGGTTTCTTATTGTATCGACCATGTGAACCGTTCTAAGCTCACCTTTCTAAATGCATAATTCATTACCATCTGATACAATTACACTTCATGTGGAGTCATTAAGTATTATTTTCCTATTTAACACTATTCTAATCTTCCGACGCAATCTATTTCTTTCCCGAGAATAATTTTTTTTTTCTTATTATTAATGAAATGCACGATGCATTCATGTGCATTTTCGCGGGATCTAGAGTCAAGAGAGACGCGAAACGCGCCTTCTCAAACAAGTCTGACTCGAAATGTCACCTCGCTGTGCATTTCTTGTCGAGCAAAGTGCCGAGCGGCACTTCGAACATATGTCGTTCCCGTCGGGTTGATTGTGCGACCGCAATGTTTCGCAACAATAATAATAATAATAATCATCATCGATTTGCGCGTCCAGCCAATCCGTGACTATTGAGAATCTGGAAATAAGATGCGAGGAACTTCAAAAGAAGATTGACGACTTAACCGAGCAGCTACGTCAACGAGCCGCGAGCCCGTCTAGGAGTAATAATGTGCAGCAACAGCAACAGCAACAGCAACAGAATATTAGTTGGGAAACTTTGGATACGCAAGGTGGCAGCGAGAAACAGGTAAGCGTGCAAATATTATACACTTCATCTTGTTCTTTAACAGTTCTCTAATCGAGAGGGTTTACAATGCGATACGCTTTCTCCTTCAGAGAGCTGCCCCGAGCTCGCCAAAGTCTTCTCAAGAGACTATCGCCGCGACCGTAGTGAGCGATCGCGAAGAAGAGATGACCGAGTTGCTGAGACAACTGCAAGACGCCCGAAATCAAAGGGCCAGAGAGCAGAAGAAGGTGTCCGAGCTCAGCCAGCAGTTGACCACCCTGTTGCAGGAGAACAGCGCGCTGGAGGAACAGTTGACAGAGTGGCGTAATAAGGCGCAGGATGTGAAGAGTTTGCAGGACGAAATTAGCACCTTGGAAGAAGTCAGGTACTCTTCTCTTTCTACACATCGCTCATTCTTCACGTCGTTCTAATTAAAAGATAGAGTTCACTTTTATCAATACGCACCTTATAAAAAGGTCTCTTTGATTTCAATCAAACCAATCCTTTCTTATCCATTGACGTGAGATTCTGCGAACGTGTCTTTATAGACGAGGTCAGTTATGTGGGCGATGTCTGCGCGGTATGGATACGAGAGCGCACGACGAACTTTCCATCATGTTGGATCAGGAGGAGTACGATGACATAAGCGTGGCCGAGTCGTTGATCAGCGAGACGCAGCGCGACTCTGAGCAGACAGTACAGGTATTTTCTCTCTCCTTCTTTTCTTTTGTATTCCATTTATTTCTCGCGAATCTCTCTTTCGTCGACTATTCATGTTCGCATGTATAACGATGAATCCTCTTCTCTCTCTCTCTCGCTCTCTCTCTCTCTCTCTATCGCTACCATGTCGCTTCTTTCAACCGGTTGTTCGCGCTTGTTTAGAAGACTCCCATAGTAATTCTCTTTTGTCTGCTTTAGGAAATGACAAACTTTGCGAAATACGAGCTAACGACGGCACGTAAATGGTATAATCCGCTGTTGTGGAGGATATTCGCTTGTACAAGAGTGCCGTTGTTGTTGTTTCATTTTTCCGAAGCGATCGTCTACGTTAGCGTCCGCTTCATCGTTCCGATTGCGCTCGCACCTCTCCGAATACCATCGTTCATTTTCCGTAGAATGTCACTGATTGTCCTTAGGCTTTGGCTGTTTAGACGCTGGAAATCGAAGATTCTTTAAGATTCAGCATGCTAAACGCGCTAAATAATCTTATTTCACTACTCGAAATGAGAAAATTCATAATCTCTTGATAATGACTCCCGAATCCCGATAAACAACGGAAGAGAAAATATTTGCAATTTCTTAAAGAGTTTTTTATTCTCTTTATTCTATTAAATAACAATTATTTAATCATATTGCTGATTATTTATATACATATATATGTATATTTAGAATGTTGCGCGATAATAAATGACACATTATGTAATAATATGTACATATTATGTTTTAGAAAGAAAGGATTTTTTTTTATTTTTATTTTATTTTCTTTCAATTACTGAAGATTTGATTTCATAATTAGAGCTTTTCCCTGACAAATGTTAAGGCATTTAATAATGTTTCGCGTATGTCACTGCGGCAAGTCTATTATTCGATTCCTAAAAATTATTAAGACTGTATACACTTTTCGGTATACTTTGATATATAATATTACGAGTCTAGTATAAGCAAATGTAAATATATGTGCTTATCGCTGTCGTTTTGAGCATGACAAAGCTTTTGTATCGAAATCACTGCGTATCGAAACTCTAGTCGAATTACTCTCTCCGATTACTTTTGTGTATAATGTACAAGTGCCAGATTTATAAGATATTAAATAAAATACCTTTTCTCATAAAACTTTGTAGTTTTTAATATCCTAATAAATCTGGCATGTATGTGCGTGTGCGTGTGCGTGTGCGTGTGCGTGTGCGTGTGCGTGTGCGTGTGCGTGTGCGTGTGTGTCTGTCTGTCTTTCATCTCTTTCTGCTTCCAATCATTCTTCGTTTCTGTGCACAATGTCTCACATCTTTTATTAATGTAGTAAATTGCAGTGATCTCTCGATGAAAAGATAAGTAAGAAAAAATATTGCATGATACATATATCCTTCAAATTATTATTATCAAAAATAGTGCATTTATAAATAGATTTTAAATAGTATAATTGTTGAATCCGATCGCTTTTTTCTTGTTCTCCAAATAACATTCTTAAATTTCAACTCGTAGAATTATATCTTTGGCATAGTTTCAACCGGGCATACATGAATTACCTTGCATACAGGATACAGGCAACAAGAACGAGTGTACGGATGAGCTGGACAGCGCGAATCCTTATCGAGTCCTGGTGGAGAAGTATCAGGCCTTATTGGAGGTGCAGAGACACTGTCAACCCCGTCGTAAGGACGTGCCCAACCCCGCAACGTGTCTATCGTTGCAGGAAGAACTGGAAATGTCCGGAGAGTTCAATAATTTCTATTCCACCGAAGGCGCGGTTGCCGGTTCGGAGTCGAACAAGACCGCCGCTTCGCGAGCCAAGGTGTCCGACAATTCTGGCAAGAAACCCTTCTCAGCCACCCCGACAGATTTCTCCGAAGCCGAGACGTCGTCCTCAGGCTTCTCAGACGAGACGAGCAACAAGGCGACGCAGACGGATGGCAGGCCAGGCTCGTTCCTGTGCTCCATCGCCGATGGTGAGGACTGCAAGTTCAGCATCTACGACGACAACAGCACCTTCGAGAGCAGATTCCGCAAAACACCCGAGTATCGGCAATTGTTCAGTGAGATCTTTGGTGTCCTGAAGCGAGCGGCTGAGGCAAAGGACGAGGGTGAAAAGCTGCCGTTGTTGGACGAGTCCACCACGTCTCAGACAACGTACGAGACATCGTTTCAGGAGGATCTGCAGAGCGAAGCGACGGACGATAATCAGAGCGTCATGTCATCCATGGTGTCGTCAGTGGTCTCGGAACCGGTCTTCAGCCGAGTGCAGTCTGCTTGCAGTCCACCCAGCACTAAGAACGATCAACAATCCGATAATAACAAGTCTACCGGCACGAAGCAGCAACAGCAGCCCGACGCAGGCTGCAAGATGGACTATGTGTCTATCAACTTGCGTATGCGTAAGAAATCCTCGGCGAAGAAGAACTCTGCCAAGAGAGCACACTATAACGACCGGTCGACCACGCCGGACGTCATTCCCACGACAAACCCGAAATTCGTGCCTCTCAAGCCCAACAGCGGCGGTCGAAGGAGATTCAAGCCATTCAATCCAGCCGAGCACGAACATCTGGGTACGTGGAACGGTCAGCACAACGGATGTACGACGACAACGCGGCAGGGTCCGAGAGACAACAACCGCAGGCAACAGCACACGTACGGGCGCGGTTCGAATGAGCCGCAGCAGCACAATAATTACGAGTACAGAGATTTCAAACCTAGCACAGCGTCGGAAGAGGTGGCTCGATTGAAGCGACTGGAGATGTCTTACGCGGAAGTTCTCCGCACGCCGAATAACAAGACCCGAACCAACAATCATCATCACCATCATCATCGTAGGAGTTAAACAGAACGACTATAAACAGACGGAGCGAAGCGAAGGAAAGCAACATGTTAGATTTTATATTTCGATTATATATATATATATATCTGTTTTTCTCTCTCAGACTAGGGTAGCGAGTCCCGCGCGTTTGGTTCACGTTATTCATTCCAGGATAAAAATTCAGTATTGTTTTGTACTTGTAAATATTCGACAATGCGGACGTGTAGCGTGGTGACGATTTTTTTTAGGCACTAATTACCGCGTCGACATTAGCTTTAAGTTTCGTATATCTTCTTATTGTATATCCCCTTCCTTCCATTCATTCCGGTGAGATGGCGATTATTGAGCGCTACTACGGTATCGTGCATTTACGGAGAAGAGAAGAAACCTATTTATGTGCCATTTACTCCCCGTGTCAAAATCCGACTTCCAATTCCAAAATTGCTCACACCACTCTTCACAATTACGTATGCCTACTTCCCTCTCCCTTTCCCAAGAAAAAGAGATGACCCTTAGTGCATGTCAGCAGCAGCAGCAGCATGCGCGCGGTGTTAGCTTTTGTATTTTGTAGGTATGAATATATTGTGATGATGATGTTGTACGTATATAAATAAATTCTTTATCGTATCACAAGTCGCGTTCTTCCTGGTTTGTATTCCATCGAGTATATGATGATATAATTCTTGAATTGAATTCCGATATAATTGTTAATGGGAAATAAAATTTTTTTTTACTTTTATATAAATAGAATCGAACCTTTTTTTTTATTATAAAATGCTCAATATTTTAATCACTTAATATAATTTTTTCATATTTAAAATGGTATATTTTTAAAATAAGCTGTAAATAAAAAAGTGCAATATACGATATAAAAGAAACGTTTATATAAAAATGACCAGGATAAATCCACGGGCACTCTCTAGTGTTAATCAATTATAAAAATCGCATATAGATTGAAGATAATGGGTGGTACAAGTTTATTTTATCGATACAATTGTAGGTGGGAATTAGATTCGCGCAGGTGTATTGCATATTATTTTCTCTCTATTCCCTTTCCTTAAAATTATTCTGCGTTGACGATGTCTTCTTAAATATACATTTGACATTTCCCTTTTTTAATATTTCTTATATCAAAAGCATTCATATTCATTAATACAGCAATATATTCGATTAAGAATCATCAAACAATGCGCGATGCACCGCTCCTAAACTCGGCTGTACATAACTCGAGCTGACGCTGCGTCTCGATCTGTCGGGAAAGAAATTGTCGTAAAGAAAAAAAGAGATTGTCGTCTCCTTTCAAAACTTCAAACTAGTCGCTGTAGCCACAATATTGACATGCAAAGAATAGTTGTATAAAATTATTTCACACGACACCGAAATAATGAGTTTGTATTGTATTCGGATTTCGTGTATCATGACGATTCAGCAAAATGTCAAATAAAAGTACGGCATAAACTGCACGTTATTAATATACAGAAAAATTTTGCTACTCACTCTGTAAGAGATCGCACAGCTGGTCCAGTTGGATTGTTTTTTGGTCGTGGATTAACAAGAAGGCATTTCATCGGATGACCATCCAATTGCCGATTATGGTAAGTTTCAACTGCTTTAGTCGCATCTTTCAACGTCTTATAAATTACTTCCGCTGTGCCTGGACGAACTAATCTCGATACCAGCAATTCCCCAACGTCTTCAAATAATTCCTATAAAATGCACTTTTTATTAATACTTTGTAAGGAATGCTTTTAACTTCAAAATTAAATTACTATACTGCACCTTGATATCTTCCTGCGTGACGTTTGCTTGCAAATTGGATACTACAATTCGATAACCCGTTGATTGCGTCGATGAACTAGATGAACTTGCTTTTGGTCGCGATAAAGTGCCCATTATTCTCGATTTATTCACGGATGAATCAAGACGCGACTTAACTCCTACGTCTCGAAGACTTCTAGACTCATAGTACTTGGAATCTGCGGTTTCTTCTGCCAAAATTGTTCTACAAAGAGAATCATAAAGAGAATATAAATATACCGAATAAATGTTTATAATCATTCTTAAAAATTATGTGCGGTTCAAAAATATTTACCTTGATTTTGTTCCAAAACTCCAATCTTCCTTGTAAGGGGGCGAAGCAGTCTTAGTCTGTAATAAAGAGACAAAGAATTATAAAAGTTAATTAAACACATAAATTGTAAGAATCTCACATGAAAGATTTTATCTCAAAGTTATTTACCATTGAGGAGCGTGCAACGAGCTTATAATCTCTCTGTCTTTCTCGTTCTCTTTCTAGCTCAGATTTTCGAGCTGGAATTCTAGTCACACTAGTGCTTGTGGGCTTCACCCAAGTATAAGGAGAAGTCGGAATATTGAACACAGGGGGTGGAGGTGGTGGTGTTGGCGCGTACTCGTTACTCACAGTTCTTCTCAATGAAGGGGAATCCATAAGATAGTCTGAAACAAGAAGAAATTACTATTTCAATGTATTTCATAAATAATTTTAATATCTTTCTAAAATACATCTTTAAAGTATATACGTACATATGAATACATCATCAGAATATTCATGTACCATTGATATATGATTCACATACCGTCGTTATAATCCATACTCATATCTCCTAAATAATGAGGTTCAGGGAGAGAAGGTGGTCTGTAGCCTACCACCCTTGTGGGAGCTGGTATATTTGGTGGTAATATATGCGGCATCAAAGGCGGCACCTTATTCGTCGATAACGAAAGTCTACCATTTCGGCCAGTCTTTCGCGAAATTCCAGGAAGCTGCACATCCATCTTCTTATATTGTGACGCTCGAATCTTGTCCAATTTGAGTCTCGCATCGCTCTGCTTTGCTATTTCCGCAAGCTTGTCCCTGGCGTCGGTCAATTTTTCACGATTCTTCTGTATTATTTTGAACCGTGCATCTGCAACTACATGCGGGCCACGTCCTCTCACAGAACCATTAGCGCGCGAGCCTCTGTTGAGTCTTCTGCGAATTCTGCATAACAATATAAAATTCATTTTTTTCTCTCCGATTTTCACTTTTTTTTATCAGTGCAAAATAATTATCCCAACGTAATCAGTTCACTTGAATTTTATCTAAAGGTCGGATCAAGTCATTATACAAACTATATACTTAAATATCATACATATCGTTAAGGGCGTTCGATTAGCAAAAAGGTTTTGCTTTTGAGCTATTTACAACAATACAGTTATTTAATACATTTTACATTAGATGCGTGCTAATTTATTTAACGCTAATTCTGTTAAAAAATATATTATTAAATAAATTCAAGCAGAAAAAGAGAGATTTCGGGTTACACGGTGATAATTTTGACAATTCTTGTCCGAGAAAAAAATAATTGTGAAGGTTATAAATCTATAGCGGAGAAGCGAAGCTGAAGAGAATTCCGTTGGATAATTATATGAATTTCTCTTACCCTCCTCTGCCTCTCATCCCTGGTGATTTCGACTTTTTAATAATGTCATCTAAACTTAGGCCCATATCAGCCATATCGTAAAAATTCGATTACACGGATACACACAACCGAATCAACTGAAATCAACCGAATTGAAGAGCTGCCGTTTTTCAGGTTTCAGGTTACGATTACTAGAATATCGGAAGCTTTGCTCCCGATTGGAGGATTGAGCCCTATGGTATAATGGCTTATATTAGGGTAAACCCAGAGAGAAACTTGGGAGAGGCCGTGGTGTCACTTTTTATACAACAGGTTTTTCACGTTATACACTAGCGCCGCGTTACGTACATTCATTTTACCCTTTCCTGAAACTACATGGTCACTTTCGGTGATGATAAAACAGTTACGGATGTATGAATAAATCAACCGGTTCATGTCCGTGCTACAGACCACGTGCTACATCCACAAATTGTAGATCAAGGAGATACGTTCATTCATTTATGAATTATTTATACGCACATGCAATAGAATAAACTTTTTTCAATAATGTAGAAGACATTAGCAATAAATATTGTTTCTTCTATTTTATTATTCTTGGAAGAAAATACGAAAGCAATATCTCTCTGTTTTTATCGAAAGCAATATATTAAATTATATGATGTTTTTAATTTTTATTGCAAATTACTTAATATGTATTAGTATTGATATATTATTAGAGACTGCTGTGTGTTATTTTTACTATTACTGGAATAGTTTAAGCGCGCGCCATTTATTTTGTTTATGTTTATATTGTGTTGTATGATTATATTGTGTATGTTTAAGTTAAGCGTTAAAGTTTTTTTCCACGATGCTAATTGATTGTTAAATATTTAATTTTAATATTTACAGTTTGCTTTAAAAAAAGCATCCTTCATTATTTTTCTTTCTTTCTCTTTCTTTATTTAATATTATATCCCTTCTCCTTCTTTCTTCCATCTCTTTTTTTTCTATTAATTACACATAATTACATAATATACAATACATGCATATATAATATATGTACCTTTCTTTTGTCTCTCTTTTTCTCTTCTTCGATTTCTTTAACTTTTTTCTTTTTAACTTTTCTTTAATATAATTTTTCTACAAATTGTCACACAAACTGTCAAAATTTGACAGCTGCAGACTAAATCCGGTTATGACAATTGTTTTTTTAGACAGATAAAATTAACATTTAATCGATATATACGTGTATTGCATATAATTCGCATATTTGAATTATAGTTATTATTTAACATTATTAAATACACAAATGTATATATCAAAAATGCATAATGTAAGTGTACATTTTGTGTATGTGCGTGTGTATGAGAAATACGTAACAAATATACTTAAAAAATATCCTTTTTATCAAATCTCTTGATATTACATCATCAATTTATTAAATCAATTATATATGTGCTTAGATTAGATCTTTGCTTTTCATTGTACATTGTACATTTTCAGAAGCACACTTAAAATTCACAGTGGTCAAGTCATAACTTAAGAAAATTTTCATGATCTAATAAATTTTATACTACGTAGATAATGCAATTTGTTTGTGCAATATCACATTTCTAGTAGAAACTCTATGAATTATTTAGACTATTTAAGAATTTTATTTAATCATTAATTATTTAATAAATTCTCAATTTGTCACGAAAAATCCATTATTCTCTAAAATATTGTATAAATATAATTAAGTAAATATAATTAAGTAATATAATTATGTATAAATTAAGTTGAGTACAATATGTATTATATTTTTTATCTCAAAAAGAAAATCTTTTAGGAATTACAAAAATTGTTTCAAAATTAATTCTAATATAATAACATAAATCAGCAATTTGTCATTCATAGATAGTTAATTCTATTCATCTAATTTTGTATTTTTAGATGAATTATAAGAGAATGTGTGTACAAATATTCTCTATTAGTGAATTTTTAATTAATTTTGTTTTAAAAAGAAATTCCTTTACAAGAGTTGTAGAGACTTTCGAAATGCGTAATGTTTATGCTGATAAATAAACTGTCAAAATAAATCCCCATCATTTTACACATAATAGTAAATATTCATTTTTAAAATTAGGACCTAAAAGCAGTTTTAAATTATTATCAACAATATTTATGAGAATTATGTGTATTATTCAAACATTATATTTATAAATTTTTTTGTTAACATTAATATTTTTTATTACTATTATATAACATTAATGAAAAAAAGTCGTAAAAAGATATTTTTATTGTTAATGCAATCGTTATAAGTATAAATTATAAAATATATAATATTATAATCTGAGGAAGTAAAATCGCGATGTGAACAATCTATTTTTACAACTGTAATTTCATGGATGTGCTATTTTTAATAAAAATATTATGTTTATTGTTCTGTGTGACCTGTAAACAAAGAAATTTTCATGAAACATTTCTACTCGAGAAAACCATCATATATATTATCATTGAACTATGTCCCCACTATTACAATTTTATTATCATTTATTAGTATACATATAAATCGCGCGCTTAAAATGCGAAATAATTTGTGGTAGATGTTATTTGGCTCATAGGACGTGTTAGAGATTGAAAAAATATTATAATTAATGTCAAAAAAAAAAGAATAAAGCTGTCTAGCACACTAAATTGTAATTGCATTATAAACCTAGCGCGCCTCGAAGTCATGCTTCGCGAATCAAAAGTCGCCTTTTCGTCTCGATTCGTATTCGACTTTGTCATGTAGCGGTCGTCCGAAAAAACTGAAAAAACAACATTAAAGTAAAATAACAATTTTGAGATTGACTTTCTATATACATCACTCAACGAAATCAAAAACATTCTACAAGGTTCTCGAATACCTACGGTATAAAATCTCCTTTGGACGACCGTTCCCGTGCATTTGATCTTGGGACGCAAAGAGATAATGTGCTATAGTCTTTTTCACGATAATTAAGTAATAAGAATTTATCTGTCAGTAATTTCTTATACATAATTAGATTAGACCGAGATTACCCGGGATCTTCAACTCCATTCGCATACAGGAGGTAAGAGATTTGTTTTTTTTTTTTTTTTTATAATGAATGCTTTTCAATAGTGTCGAGAAGTCTTAAATTACCAATGAAATGAATATGGACGAGAAGGGTGTTAAATAGACAATTGTCTGCATAGAGTCGCAGCGAAACTGTCATTCCGTATCATTTTTGGATAACGCTGATTCTACTACAAGTTTTAGAAAATATTCAGCCTCAAGATGAAAATCTACGTGTTCGCTTTTTTGGTCATGACTGCGGTCGTCATCGCATTTCCTGAAAATAAAGGTATATAATCAGAAGCTAAATATATTTACAGTTTCATAATTTAATCTTAACGCAAATATATACACAGTCTAATGAGATTGTTCACACGCAAATGATGACGTGTTATGCGTGTCTAAATTAAATATAATATGTGCGACAGTTTTCTTGTTTTCATGTTTTTTTATATTACATTAAAAATAATTCTTATCTTTATAAATATTGTGATTTTGTTTTAATATTATAACACCATTTTTCTGTTATGTGTATTTTAAATGAAAAAGGATCGATATACGACGATAAGGACTTGTGGTGGCCGAAGGAAAACAAATCTTGGCACATGGAATTTATCAAACAACTCAATGAGGAATACCGTTGTACTGGTGGTTATAAATCTCGTTTTAAGAATTATTATTGCAATAGAAGTTGTACTAATGACGAACACTTAAGTGGAGGAGAATGCAGGAACGATGTTTGCAGATGCTACATCCTACGCTATATGTGTAAGTCATGATTCGCGTAACTATAATAATTACAACTTTATATTTTCGATTACATTCTAATAATAAAATTATTACAATTTGATTAATATTAAACACATTGTATGCGGGTTCAAACTAATAAAAAATAGTAATTCTTTTTTCTTGCATACAATGTGTTAAATTTTTATTGAAAACTGCATTGATAATAAAGGGGAAACTATTAGCATGCCATATCGTAGAGTTAATAAAAGAGATTCAATAAAAGAACGAAATGTATAATGTGTATATAAAATGTCAAATTATTTTAATCAATATATACATAAAATTACGTTTTTTTCACTATTTTCAGAGGCCAGTTCCCTAACTACTACTAAATCAAACTATAAAAATTATTCTCTTAAAAGGTTAAAATGGAATTTTAATGAATATATATGACGTATTCAAACATTGAAAGTTTATTAACATTAGTTTGTATGTGTAGACAAATGTATATGTATAGTAATTCATCTATAATAAATATGCTTTAAATATCTTAAAACAATATCTTTTTTGTATGCTCTTATATCTTTCGTTTACTATACATAATATTTTAGAAAATTATAATTATTACTATAAGTCTCTCATCATAAACTATCATTTGGCAAACAAATTAGTTCCAAAATCGCGGGATCAAAAATGGGAAAAAAACGCCTGTTTTTTTTGGAGGTTCTTTTCATTCACGAACCACTACGACTTTTAGTCAAAAAGAGATTTAGAATTGATAAAGCGTTAATAAATAAATATAAGAAGCAAATAAATTATTACATTTAATAATAAAATTGTACTCTTGATACAGTCATAAAATAGTGATGGCTTTAATGTTTATTTATTTTTAATCTTTTTTACACAAGTGTACATACTTCAGATCTCGGTGAAAAAATTTTCGTATCACAGTTAATACATTTCTAGATAAAGTTGTATTAGAGTCTATTGCATTATCTATAATTGTTATCTAAAGAAGAAAATAAATAAATTATTTATAATATTTTATATAATATGATACTAGATAGTCACCGGACACTGATGACTTGATTTGCCACACGGAAATAAGGACAGACATATATTTAAGTCTCTTAAGCCAAAATAATGTTGATGCAATTGGACTTTACAGAATAAATAATACTTAGAACAATAATTTGAGAACATATATTAAGATCAAGATATGTTAATGGGCCAGGATTCGTTTTTTTTTTAACAATATATGTTTTAGGAGAATTGATTCTGCCAAAAGGCACTGATGTTTTTTTGTTAATAATTCTTCTACATCAAAATGAAAAGTATTGGCCCAATCCGTTGGTATTTGATTCAGATAGATTTCTCCCTGAGAATGGAGGAATGTCCTATTCATCTTACCTATGCCGTTTGGTACGGGACCAAGGAATTGTATAGGTAAACACAATTTAAATGTTATCATAAAATTGATTTGCATATAAGTAATTGACAAACTTTTGCAGGTATAAATTATGCAAAGATCTCAATAAAACCTGTTAGCAACCCTCTTAGCAACTTTGATACAAATATTTATTATTTATATTCAAACTAGATAAAAACACTCTACTCGAAAAAGTTAATTTAAATGCAGATATAACTTCATTTTCTCTTGAGCCATTAGAAGTTAAGATTGAGAAACAAAATGTATATTAAAATAGTGTAAGAAAATATGTATTGAAATATAATCTAATATTTTTTGTATAATGTTTTCTGCATACATTATATGGTATATGAATAAAAATAAGAAAAAATAATTTAAAGATAAGCCGCAATTTATTTATAAAGCGATTAGAATTAAATGTAAGATTATTCAACAATAATTAGACGCAAATAGTTAGAAAAAAGTATCTGCAACTATTTTAGAATACAATAATTGAACGGTATTTAAGAATTATCGTTATGCAATAGTAACGTGTGCTTCTTTCGTCTTTAACCAATTTGCATGTTCAGCAATATCTTTATCTTTTATCAGCCACTCTTTATTTGACAGTTTAAATATTTTTTATAGATCTCTATATCTATAAATTTTTATTTCATTTAACAACTTTTTTATGTTTTTCTTCTCACTTTTCTCCTTTATTCCTAATATTTTAAAATATGTGTACATAATTGATAATTGATATTATTTGTAGATATTGATTAAAATTTATAAAGAAGATAAACTTTAAATGCGCCTATATTTGCACATTCTCGATACTACTGGAACACAATATTAGGGTAAACTCGGGTAAGATGGCCATACGGAAACTAGGGTATGATGGCCATAGGCTGTAATTTTTTTCAATAATCGCTACATAGTGCGCTTTTTTAGCCATTATCAAAGATGTTCAGTCCGATCAGAGATCCGATTAGTTGTCGTAAACACCCTCAGTCTCTCGGATCTCCTCGACCCGCGGATCGAGAATCGATTCTCTGTCTAGCTCCACCTACCATCTCTCTACAATAATTTATATTTAAATTTATAGTATTAATTCTCTGATATTGTTTTTTTAGTAGTTACAGCAACAGTTACAGCGGCATCATGCGGGTAACATTTTTCCAGCGCTTTGTTTGGTACGTAATGCGTGCCTTCGAATTTGTTAAAGTAAGCACCTATCTCACTATTTTCTATCCATTTCGGCGTTGTTAAAGTTATAGCGTCTATAATAAAAATTAAAAAAACACAAAGAAAAAATCAATTACTGACAAGGAAAATTAAATAATAAAAAAGAAATACGATAATAAATAATACTAAAAATAAATAAAATATCTAAATTAAGAAAAAAGAGAACAAGATAAATTAAAATAAAATAATATACTATTTTGCAATACGTATAAAGAGATGAGACAAATAAAGAAAAAATTGTAATTTAAGATAAAGATATGCCAATATAATTATATTCATACTTTCTCCCACATAACACATTTCATTATTTTCGGTAAGAATTAAGTAATGTGTTTGTGCCTCCATGTCACTACAGATCTTTAATGGAAAATAAGGAGCCTTTGTTCTATCTTTTACGGAGATTTCAACCAACTTTCTATCTTTATATCGATGCCATCCAATTATTACGCCTGTAGGACAGTCTACAGATTGATAATCATGTGTTACGATCATTCCAACTGCAAATTTTACATCTTCTGATCTTCCTGTATTTAGCATTTCAACCTGATTCATTATTATGTGAAACTGAAAAATGTAAGTTCAAGTTTTAATTGATATTTCTTGTCAAGTAATTTTTATATAAACATTTGTAGGAAGTTAAATTACAACTAGTCAAATTATAAATAACTATAATTTTTATGTAATTGTATGTTATCAGAGAAAAGCTTTTTGTTTATTATTATTATTATTAATATACGTGTAATGCGTACGCACACACGACTGTGGTCCAATCCTTCTTTGTAAATTCGTACTCCAATCTCTAAAATTCATATTCCAGTTATAAACATATTTAGATGAATCAGTAAAAAACACTTTCCACAAATCTTTATTACACTGGATCATATCCGATAGTATTCTTCGCATCTATAATAAAAAATGATTTAAATGTGTAAATAATGTTTCAATTAGAAACGAAAAAATTATATATTGTGCAAGTCTATCAGTTTAATTTTAATATTACGTAAATTAATATTAAAATTGATAAAAATTAAGTGCGAGTAATTACCTTTGTAGCTTCTATTATTTCCAATTCTCTAAAACGGTAGTTGATAAAACAATTTGGGAATTTTTTTAAATTTATTCTAAAACATCTTTCATTTTTTGAACTATGTGTGACACTGTAAACAATATAAAATAATATTTGTATGCGTGTGTGTATGGTAAGAATAAAAATATCGAAAGATTCAAATAATTTCAAATTTGATATTATACTTACTATGTTGATTTCCAAAATAAACAGATGTGCTTATCGGGATATCCCATTATTATATCACAACGTAGACCAAGTCTTCTGGCAACGCTATGATATATTATATATATTATTATGTCTTGACCATATTTATGTTCTAAGACCTATGTCAAAAGTTACAATGCAGAAATTAATTAGAGGGAAAGTATTTCGAAGATTACAACAACATCACCATGTTCACAGCATAATTGGCCATATTTCTATAATACATTATAATCAATAGTACTTACATTATCTATACATTTGTATTTTAATTGTGTATTCCAATCTGTGTTTTTCACTTTCTTTGGTCGAAAGTTTAATTTGCCGAATATATATTCCTCGAGTGTGTTCATAATCTGAGTTCCTTCGGCTTCATTCCAATAATTATCGTCGATATTGTTCTTTTTCCAATAGGAAAAATTGTCTGTAGACGTCGAGAATATTGAATGGTCGGGATGTTTCTCTCTGAGGCTATTCAATACTTCTAGTGCCATAATATCTAGTATTGCTGTTACGGACGAGTAAAATACCTCCTTTTTCCTCTGTAAGCCTTGTGCCACAAAAGTAGCAGCTCGTTCTAATAATTGCACTTTGTCAGATTGTTCTTCAAATTTTATTAAATTTGTCATCCACATATCATCCCTCAGATAGTGGAAAAGTTGTACGTAGTAATATTTTTCTGTTAGATCGTAAACAGTTTTTCTGAAAAAATTTATATATTAACTGTGCAATATATATGTTAGTCCGTAAAGTTAATTGTACTTTAATTAATATAATTTTACCGTGAAAATTCAGGGAGCAAATTTTTAATCTCATCAATATAGAAAGCCATTTTTATATTATCTCTATCCGTGCTAAATCGATGCAACATATCTTTATCTAACCGAAAGTGGTAATTGTAATATGTTAAGTTCTCCATGAATAATATACCATGTTCATAATATGCTTGAATTTTTTGAGGCATGGAATTTCGTAATCGTCTTGACCAATTCATGCCTATTTCTATAAAGTTTAAACTTTCTTCATTTTTCTGTTCATTCCTTTCAGACGCATTCTGTTCATTTTCCTTAACCTTCTTGTTATAGAGTTTTCTCGCTGTAGGCCATCTGCAAATTGAAATAAATAATATTATCATAAATTTATAAAAAACGCTAAATTATTGCATTTGTAACAAGTTTTTCAAGAATTATATTGTCTAAATTGTGTAATATACGTAATTAGTCAAAATATCGTAAATACATTCTTGTTTTACTTTAATACAATATATAGTGTACGGTATACAATCTTCAATTTAAACTGTAATTAAAATTACCTAACTAAAATATAATTAAAATTACACTATACAATATACAACTATATAAAATGTAAACAATAGACAGCATGGTAGCCATATTCTGTAATTATAACAAATTAATTTTTATATTCCGTGTATTTATTAAACATCAGTTTAATGAGTTATTTAATAACATAATTAAATAAAATAATTCTATTATTAAAACTGGCTAATAAAATTCAAGAAACAGAAAAATAGATAGGAGCTATTTTCCAAAATTTTTCGTTTATAAAGAAAATACAAAATTTAACTATTCTTTAATTAATTAAAGGCTAAATTTAATTGATGAAAAAATTTAGTGAAAATAATTGCTCGCACTCTTTATGTGATTTAACTTTCATTGATCCGTTTCTTATTAACTTTTTTATATTGTTTACTATATTTTATATATTTTTTATATGTATTACTTTTATAAAATATATTTTTTTCAGAGTTGATTGTATAATTGGTATGTTAATGAAATTAAATTGCATAAAATTACCTAATTAACAAATAATTACCTCTGAAAAAGCTTTTTCTTCATAAACTTGTTGTATTTGGCTACGTGTTGAAATTTCTTGCACACACATCTGAAGTTAATGATATCCTCAATAGTGATATCGTTGGAGCCAAGTATGGTATCTATCACTTCTACAGGTAAATTCATTATCGTAGCCATTATTTCGTTTATAAAACAAATTTAGTTAAAAATTTAGCAAAACACAGAAAAGTAATTTAATTTAAAAAGATCGGACCGCGTATTATTAATTTTCTTTTTGTAGTCACATGAAATCTATTGCGAAACCTATGTTCTTGTATATATTTTCCAATTACTAAAAGCACGTGTCATATACACTACAGAAGTTCTTTACACTCTCTGTCTATACTTATTCTGGAAAAATCTGAATACCTAAAGGCTCTCCCACCATATTATTGTCACGTGACTGCACACAATAAAAAAATTTTGTTGAAGTCTCTCAGGTAATATTTGTCACAAATCTTTCGAATCTTTAATTTTAAAGGAATTGTCTGCCTTTCATTACACATGTCCCTGGCATAGTGAAATACATATTTAGAAAAAAGTTATATTTAAAATAATTCATAAAAATAGCTTTCAATTTTTATTTACGACAATTTTTTTTATATCTCCAGCATATTCTATGAAAATTTTGAATAAAATTAATAAAAAATAATGAGATTTAGTAATGTCTGTGAACTAAGCGTCGTACACACGCATCACGCGTGTTTCCTCGTGTGTATGTTCATATTCATTTTCTAATGTTAAGTTGTGTTTTCTATTGTCAACATGTTTAATTAATATTTTGTCTTTGTAAATTTTTGTAAAAAAGATTCTTATTATTACGTAGCAAAATAAATCTGTTTTTATTTCTCTTTTTATTCCTCTTTTATTTATATTCTCATTATTTCTTTTGTCTACTCTTTTTTTCTTTTTGTTTTTAATTATTTTTAATAGAATCAAACTTCTAAAAATATATATATAAATGACTTAAATGTTAAAAAAATATGTTTATTTATTTTTATTTTAGCATTGTTAAGTGATTTTACACAATAATCTTTAATTAATTTACAATTATTAGAAATTTTTTTATGAAAACACATTCACGAAAAAATTGTCATTAATTTATAGAATATATAATTTAAATGTTTGGCAAATACAATCATTTGTTAATATATTATTCTGAAAAGTACGCTGAATTTGACAAAAAATTGCCGAATAGCTATAAGATTTTTTTCATGGTGATCATTATGTTTTTATGGGGCAAAATGTGCAAGAAATTGTGAAATTGGTTAATTCCAATAAGAAAAAATGGAAAATAAAGTCAATTATTGTTAAAAAATTGCTTTCCAGTCACTGACACTACATTAACTTTTACTAATTATAAGTGTTAATAAGAGAAAAAGAAACATTAAAAAATTTTTTTTCTTTACCGACATTTTAAAAAATTCAAAATCGTCGGTGATAACACGCTAATGTTATTCAAAGCATACCACGAGAAGGTCGCACGGTCAGATATTCTTCATTTTGTGTGTGTGTCTGCACAGAGATCTTACAACTCGCCGCTTTTGTGATATTTTTTGTTTTCGAAATCCTTTTTATGCATGTGTGTATTGCTACCTGAGAATTTCGTTGCTAGGTTTGCCAAAGAACGTCATTTAAAGCATATCACGAGAAGGTCGCAGGGTCGGATATATGTATAATATGTATAATATGTATATTTTGTAATACAGTTTAAAATATACTCTCTTGTAAAATATTTTATATTAAATTTTGTATCATCAAATATATAATATCATACTTTATAATATATATTTGTAATCAATTCTATGTGTAACATATAAATACATGTAATAATGCGTTGAACGACGATTGTGTGCGCTTTGTTACAATTATGTAATACGTTTGAGATCTGTGAATTTCTTCCATTGTTTTTCTCTCAATTCTGCCACTATATCGTTATATTGAAAAATGCATTTAAGCACGTATTAGGTATTTTTGGTTTATTTAAAGCCGGTAAAAAAACTTATTATTACATTTCGTGTGTCTACTTATTTTAAGCTTTGATGAATTATATAATTATGTACATATATTTTACATTGTATTAAAGATATGAAACGTTCAAATAAATGTATTTTTTTATTTAAAAAACTTGAGTTTTTATTTATACTCATACACCCTGCGCTGATTCATTAACTTTTTCTTAGAAAAAATGTTGATATTGTTTATATATCATCATTAGTGTATATCATTTTTGTATATTATCTTTTTTTTTTTTTTGTTTTCATTGGCGGAGGAGATGGAAAATCCATCATGGATACCCTGTCCTATGGTCTGGACCAGAGTTATGACGGACTCCTACCGGCTGAAAACCACCCCCCATAACAGAGATAATCATTTAAAAATATTCGTGTCAAGAGAATGTATCTTTTTCAAAGTAGCGCATTTCTTCGCGAAATATATTTTCCTAATAGAATATTATCGAAATTTTAAAAGTTTAAAAGACGATTACAAGATGCGTATTCTTTTTATTCAATTTATATTTTGAAATATAGAACGTATTTTTAAAAATAAAATAAAAGTATACTGTATACAATAATATGAAAAACATTAAGATGAGTAATATGCAATTGTTTCCACTAACAAAAATAAAATATTCATGAAAATGCATTTTAAATCGCTTTATTGTTTCTAGAGTCCATATGTATATCTTTTGATAACATTTGCGACTTCCTTGTACAAATAATTAATATTTAATTATTTTAATACAGTAGACTTTTTTGTGACTTTTTTACATAAACCGTCTCACGCATTTACATGAATTAATCATACAGATTATCCTTTTTAAACGTACGTTTAGTCTTTAATAATGATATATGTTTCTGCATTTTACGGATTCCATTTCGAATTACATCTATAACACAAAATCTATAGTAATGGCATTATAATTAGCAAATACAATTTAATAATAATAGCAAATGCAAATAATGATTAACGAATACAACGGCGTAGCTAGAACTTTTAGACAAAGAAAAATTTTACTACTTTAAATTTATTACTGTTTTATTGCATCGCGTTTTAAATTCGTCTGCAAATTAAAACATTTAATCCTTTGCATATATATATATATATATATTTTTTATTTATTTATTAATATAAAGTATGGCAAATTTTTATAATAGTAAAACAGATTGCATTGGAGTTTGTATTAAACCAACTGATTCATGTCCGTGCTAAATCCATAACTATTTTATCATCAAAAATAAACGTGGCCATATAGTTCCGGCTGTCGTAAGATGGATGTATGTGACGCTAGTGTACAACGTGGAAAAAGCGTTTTATGACAAACAGCACCGTGGCTGTCAGCTGTCAGGCCTCTCTGATAGGCCTCATATATTATCTTAGAGAAAATCGAAATCACAAAATTGGAAAGAGACATTTATATTCTTATCGTTAGATGGATCTCTCTCTTTTATAACATCTAAAAACATTTCTCATCAGATATTTAGCAAAAAGCGATACAACACGATATGCACAGCTTCCAAGACATGTTTTGCTTTTATTTATCAATTTAAACAATAAAATTGATTGTGAATGATTAGAAATGATTGTGAATTTCTTTTTTTCAATTTGTGAAGTACATACATATAAAATTTAATATTTTTGCCTATACATAATACTATAATAGCGTATGACCAATCAGTCGTGCTTCTCTGGAAATAATGGACACTGATTGGTCGCCTTTGACGTGTCGTCTTGTGGTGTGTGCACGTGAAAGTTAGATTATGCATTGAAAATTTATTGCCATTATAATTTATTCCCATATTGAAATTATATGGGACTTAATGGACTGTCAATCATGACAAATTGTAATTTAGTTGTAATTTTGCGCATTGAGATATTCGGCGAATCCTTTGACACATCAAGTTGCGCCCAATTTTGGATGCCTATATCGCATCTAGATATTCATGACTCATGAGTGTTGATCATTCGAGAAAAATGACAGCGTGCCCTAAGCAACACTAATCTGACCGGTCGTAACATGTGACAGTTTTCAATTTTACTTTCAGTTTTACTTTTAATTTAATTAATCCAATGGATAGCGATACGCGACGCGACATTTCTATCGTGAAATATATAACGAAACAGGTTATTTGTTGTACCGCGATAAATAAAATTAATTTTATAGTATGTAAATATATTGCATGATTTTATATGCAAATTGACAATTTGACAATTAAACAAATATTTTACAGCCTTATGATGAAAATGAGGATTATATCTTCGATTTAAATATGCAGAAGCAAGTCTTAGATAGCACAATAAATAGCAATTTGATTAAGCGATACCCGATGAAAACGTCATATCAGAAAGCATTTTTAAAATTGTTTATGGCAAAGGTACTTTTTTTTAAATCATATGTATGGAACATTATAATTCATAAGAGTACACAATTTTTTCTATTATACACATATTTGATTCAGATAGAAGCAAGCGGCAATGATATCCATGATGATTTATACACGGCATATTGTAGATTAATATCATTGCAAGATGAAGAGTCTGTGCATTACCGCCACTTTTTAGTAGAAAATGCAACATTAAGTTGCATCACATTGAAGGAGAGTACAAATCTGATTTCGAAAGGAACTACAGGTTTATGTAGTTGGCAGGTATTTATCTCTTTGTACGAGGGAAATCTTTAAATTACGTTCACATAAATTAATTTACAAACATATTCAACAATTATTGAGTTAAGATGTATTATGATGCAATTAACAGGCTGCTGTAGTTCTAAGTGATTGGTGCGCAGAAAATATAGAAAAATTTCATGGAAAAAATATATTAGAACTTGGATGTGGAGTTGGATTGACCGGTATGAGCATTATTAGTATATGCTCTCCAAAACAATATATTTTCTCCGATTGTCATCCAACAGTACTAGATATGCTTTGTGAAAATGTAAAACTTAATTTCTTGTTGAATAAACAACATAAACTATCAAACATGTGCGACACATCATTAAGACTAAAATTACAATTAAAATACGAACAAACTGATATTCAAATAATAGACTTGAAATGGCAGGATATTAATAAATATGTAGCAGAGGGTTTCTCGCAGCCTGACATAATTATTGCTGCTGATATTCTCTACGAAAGCGATTCGTTTAATTCATTGACAATAGGATTAAAGAATCTTTTAACATCAATTAATTACGCTGTATTTGCTGCGACAGTTCGCAATGAGGACACTATTTCGCAGTTTTTGGAATATTTAGGTATTTTTTTTTCTAAAGCTAGAAATTTAAAAAATTTCAAAAGTTTCACTCCAAGTGTCAAAAAGAAAATCAAAGTCTTTTTCATTTTAGGAAATCACAATCTTGCTTTTGAAGAATGTATCTTACCGAAATGGACTGTATTGATACAATCGATTAATTCGCCTGTTCGAATATTGAAGATTTTTCGGAAAACTTGATATGGTAATTCTATTTCGAATGATTATCAACTTATGTACAATTAAGAGGTAATCAGACTAGGAGGACAATTAAACGGGCAAATTTATTATTAATAACCTTAGCATAAATTCCTACATACATAAATAACAAAGTGTTAAAAATATGTATAAAAGTATTAAATATGAAATATATTTTATATGTATCTATTATAAATGTTAACTGTTAACACTGTCATACGACTCAAAACCATTTTCGCTTGTTATGGCGTTTAACTTTTACCTCAGCCTCATCTACATCTTTATCGGCATCTTTTTTCACGACCTTTTTCAATTTTTTAAATTTCTCCTTCGCCTTTCCCTTTTTTGTTCTTCCTGCGTTAGAAGAATCGTTATTCCTATCCGATAGTTCGTTCTTGTTTCTTGCTGAAAGACAATATTAATTATTAGCTTGAAAAAACTTACACATTTTACATTAATAATCGTATTATCTTGTTGCCTACCAGCAAATAGACCCATATGTTTATTTATGCTTTTATCTTCCTCCACCTCTCTTCGACGATCCATTTCCAAGCATTCGACAATTTCGTTTCGCCTTTCTACAATTTCTATTAATCTACAATATAATACAAAGAAGAGTGTTATATGCATTTTATGCACCTATAACTCTTTAAATATTATATATACATAAATAGGATAAATATTTATAGAATACCTTTGTATCAATGCTTCTTCTCTCTGTTTGTCAAAGTCTGTTTTAGTAGCTTCCGGTTGGCACATGAGACATCGTATTTGATATTCCACCTCAGCATGTTCCTCCTCTAATCTTTGCTGTCTCCTTAGTAACATTAATTCGGCCTGTCTCCTAAATAACTCGTTCTTTTCGTTCACTAATGCAAACAACTCCAAAACCAGTTCCTCCACATCCGTACCGAGCGATGAATCTATCAATTGAACAGACTAATCATTAATTATGTCTTTATAGTAGATTACATAACTATGATTATTCATTAAACGTTTCTTACCTTCTGTTCTAGGTCCGGATTCGCATTTATCTCGTATCAATTGTTCCAATCGTACGCCTTGTCTCTCTAAACCTTGCTGTTGCAATTCTATTTCGTCTAATTCTAATTTCACGTCTTTCATAGATATCACTTTGATCTGCAAGTAAACTCACATTTATGTAAATCTCGAATCTTACTTATTTATACACCTGATTTCTCGGAAATTCTATTAATATAACAATTGTACTAGCAAAAAAAAAAAAAAAAAAAATTATGTTATACCTTTCTCCTGTGTGGAATGGGTCGCGGTGGGGCAGGACCCTTTTTCCTCTTCCACTTTCCTTGGATACTTTTGTCACTGAAAGATGTGTAGGAACTGTCAGTACACGAGATGCCGCTTAAACTCTGCCTATTTCGATTCGCTTCGTCTTTGTTCGTTTTCTGATCTTCCCACATGTGGGAACTGTGATCGTAGTCGCGAAGTTTGATTATAGGAGATTCGTCGAAACTTGGCGTGCTACTGATCGATACGTTACAAGGTGTGCTGGTGGGCATCGGCATTGGCGGTGGAGGTGCCGGCTTGGTTTTTCGAGCTCGCGGCGTCGTGCGAGGTGATAATGAGGAATTCTTTATTGAAAAAGAACAAAAGATAATAAAAAGTTATTTTCCTCTCGAGATTTATACATGTATAAAATCAACTATTTCGATTAAAATAGAGATTATAGACAAAAGAATAAATCAAGTTAAAAAGTGATCTAGTTAAAAGTATCTTAAAACGTACGTGATATGAGGGTAGTGTATTGTTACACTTAAGCATGGGCGATTCACGTTGATCGGACGGAAACAATTCCTTCGCGGCTGGCGGTTGCGGGGCGGGCTTCTTCTTCCTGTATGTACCGCTGGGAGTTGTGGTCGACTCAGAGCTGGTCAAAGAGCTATTGGACGCGTACATACCTCCACGATTCAAATCAGCTCTCCGTGATGCGAGGTTTACCTCAGAAGTGGCCCTGTTCGTATAACAGGAAAATTATTGAATGTTGTCGTATTCACTCCCCAAAATAAGATATAAATAATATTCGCTTAACTATTAAAAAAAAAAAAATAACATACTTGATAGTGCGCGGTTTCGGTATAGGTACATTTCCTTGCGGCTTTGTATCTCGTCTCTCTTCATCGCTATTGTGCTCTTCTTCCTCGTCGCTCCAAAATGGATTAAGATTGATTTGCGGCGCAGCCAGAATCCGTTTGATCACAGGCGCTCCCGTTAGGATTCCCCGATTTTCCAGTTTATTCCTAGCCGCTGGTTTTGGTGGTTCCAGTTCCTCGGCGTCCTCGTCTTCGCTATCGAACGGATTAGTCGACACTTTGCTGTTTTTTGAGCTATCTATCGCAGTCCGCTTTTTATCTTCCGTAATGTTATCTTCTTCGTCGCTCTTGAAGGGGTTTAAGTCTTCCGGATAATCCTTGTGGTTGCTTAAATCGATGCCTCTCGCGGTTAGCACGCTGCTTCCCACGACGTTCTCATAAGGTTTCTCTACTTCATTATCCTCTCTTTGTTCGATCTTTGCGAGGATCTCCTTTCCGCTCTCCACACTTTCAACTTTTGTGTTTTCTTTGAGCCGCGCATTATCGGTAGTATGTTGTTTTTCGCTATTTGATCGCGCAATGTCTTTTGAGAAACTTTCCTTGCGTTTCTCGATACTTGTAATTATCGAATCTTCTTCTTTTGGTAGTTTCTCGATATTCTCCAAACTATCTTTACGTTTATCGATACTTTTAATCATCGGATCTTTTTCAAGCCTTATTTTCGAACTGTTCTTCCTGATTCACTCGAAGAACGTCTGGTTCTTGGTCCCAGGACTCGCCCTGAGCCACCGGACTTCCCACCTTGCCTCGATCCATCATTCTCTCGGCATGATCTATTTTATCCCGAGCCTCAAACATTTGGAGTCTCCTTTGTACCAAGGACAGTCTCGTTTCGGGATGGGCTCTTTCATTGGCACGATCTGGTGACTCTTTGGTATCCTTATTTATTCTCTTATCCTTATCTATGTCATGGAATGAAATGGCAGTCAATCGCTGATCCTCGTTGCTTCTAATGTCTAAGCTATTTAACGCGCTATGTACATTATATCGCTCGATGCCGGACTCCTCCGTGTCTGGAGAATTCGTCACAGAGCTACGAGATTTCCCCTCTTCTTCTTCTTCTTCTTCTTCTTCTTCTTCTTCTTCTTCTTCTTCTTCTTCCTCTTCTTCCTCCTCCTCCTCCTTCTTCTGTTCTTCCTCTTCTTCTTCTTCTTCTTCTTCTTCATTCTCGTCGTCGTCTGGGAATGCCGAGCTGATCCTGCTCTTCCCCTTCTCATGATAATCGGAGTCGACCTCGACATCCTTTGTATTCATGTCTCTCGCGGTGGACTCGTCGATCTTCTCAGAGAGAAGGTGGCCGGCCATGAAACTCTTGCGCATCTGCGATGTGTGGGAGATCAGATCGGGCACCATAGCCTTTTCCAGTAGATTCTGTACATCCTGTATATACAACAAGTTTGCTTAATGTTTATTCTCGCTTATTCTCAAAAAATGATTTTCAACGCAAAAAAGATTTTGTAAAAAAAAAGAATAAAATAAAAAAAAAATCTGACCTTTCTCTCCGTTTTTTCCTCATCACTAAGCGGCCCTGATGGTTCACTCCTCTTCCGTTCCGTGTCCGACATCGTTGTCGATTCAGCGTACTTGCCACGTACGCTGGCGGATATCTCCTCGTCCGGACACGTCTCGCAGCAATACTGGCCTTCCTCGGTCTCGTAATAGTTGCCCGGCGTCAGCTGGTTGCCGCAGCGTGCACACCGGAAGCAGGTACGGTGATAAGGAGCGCGCGCTATCAGCAGCTTCTCCGCCAGGAAGACCGGCAGCCCGCACGCGGTGCACGGATCCCTCCGCATTCCCAGACGCGACCCCACCTGTGTTATCAGGACACATATCGAGACATGTCGCCATTATTTTCTCCATTTCGTTCTCCAGCAAGCATAGCAGCGAATGAACAAAGAGCGACATGCAATTTTATGCAGGCAACTTATCACCCACCGTCACCATATTTTTTTTTCTTTTTTTTTTTCACTGGAGATAATTGTTTTAAATTAGTCTGAACGTGCATCTACATTAGCGAAACAATTCTCGCAAATATTCATGAAAAAGTTGAATATTTAACTTTTTGAATACCGCATACAGGATGTCCCGAAACTACCGAATATTTTGTTAAGAGTAGATTCTCTGATCAATTTGAAGATTTTTCATTAGCAAAAATGTTGAAGCATCAATAATTTTAGAGTTCTAAGCGAGTGAAAAAGAAGAGTTTCTCAAACTAAACTTTGCGGAGTTAAACGATTAACACAATTACATTCTTCAGTTAATTTCAGGTGGAGTTTGCTTTAATAAAATTTTAATTTAAGACTTAATTATAAAGACATATAAAATTAAAAGTTTGCAAATAATGACTTTCCTAGATATTTTCGCTTTCAAATTGGCCACAGAATCCACTCTTAAAAGGATATTCTGTAGTTTCGGAACACCATGTATATGTATAAATATAAATGTACAGTTTTTTCAAAAGATGGAAAATATATAAGTTTTTAACTTTAATCAATATATATCGTATTTTTTCATGTTTTTCACTGATTTCCCTCCTAAAATTTGAAATTTTCTGAAACTAGAATCAGATTTGCATTGCTCAGAGAAATTATCAATCGGCATGCTAAATCAATTGAAATTGGAAGAAGAACAAGTGTAAGAAAACATCCGAAAAAAAATCTCTATGATGGGCATCTTTTCTTATTCGTAATCTGATAAAAAAGAAAACAAAGATGTATTGTTTGCAACTGGTCAGTGAGAAGAGAAAAGAAGAGTTTACAGAGTCAAATATATGAATGCACAGAGTACGACGTTGATCTCTGTGATTGCTTCGAGAAATATCATAATCATTTTTAATCAAAATTATGCTTGTTTTCATTGAATAAACATTTTTTACAAAACACATTTTACAAAAGTTTGATTGGAGAAAAAAAAAAATCACCGTCCTTAAAGTATTAAGTGCCAAATCTCAGCATTATTACACACGACGGGGATCGTTTCCCTCTCGGTTGGAAGAGCGCGTACAACATATAGCCGAAGATAAATATTGACAAATTGTAGGTCGCATTTGTAACGAGCCATTGGATATCGACGAGCACCTCGGCGTCGCGTCGGCCTTTTGCTCTAGCTTTTATACACAGCCAGCGAATTTCCACAATACCGGCCATACATCTCCAAGGTATTATCGCGGTATGCATCTAACGTCCGGTGAATCCAATAATAATGCAGCGAATCGCTGCGGCTTCTATATGTCTGGCGTGTATATCATACGACTGTAATGTAACGAGGACGTCGCTTTGCAAGCGGGATAAGAAAGCGGGAAATGGCGTCGCGTTAAATCTTCGTTACGAGAAAATGAGATGCGCGTCGTTCGCAGAAACCATATACCACTGGAAGCGATGGATCGCGAACGTTTATTCTTTTTTGAAATTCCTTCATCCATTTTTCTCGATTATATCGATTTACGAGAAGAATTCTTTGTCCCCGCGATGTACAACTAACGTTCGACAATACGTTTGAAAAGTTGGACAATTTTCCATTTATGGACGTATTTATGAACGTTCAATCGAGCGTTACTCTTGGTCGGAAAAGTTAAAGTTTTGATCGTAAGAGATCGTCTCGAGGAGGATTCATCGTCGATTATTTTTGTCGCACATGTATGTAAATGAGACGCTGTGTTGTGTGACGGAAAACTGATTTGATTAAAAAACCGATGACTCATATAATCAACTTATCTCGGAGTTCCTTTCGCGCGTTCGTAAGAGAGACCATGTATATGTATATTAATTCTCCTCGCTGAAAAATGGCATGGATGATAGGTTGCTAACCGCAAAATCAATTTCTATTAAACTTTCATCGACTGCCACGTGCATGAGTTTTACATAGGCGGTTAAATAAAGCGACAATCGATCGCAAGTACAACAAAAAAAAAAAAAAAAGAAAAAAGAAAAAAGAAAAAAGAAAAAAAGAATTCGTTCTCTGTCGTGAAATCTCTAGAATCCCTAACGCAAACTCTCTCTTCATGTATCGAAATTATTATCGCATTTCTCGCAAATATATAACGCATTAATGAACAAGAGTTACAGCATCATTATTGCCATATAGCTTAATTATATATATAATCGTGATTTAATTTAATTAAACGAACGAAAATGCATGGTAACTGTACAGCTCTCATCGCATTGTGGCGATTATAACGTGAAAGCACAAACATCGCCGACGTATCGATTTTCTCGAGCAACATTAAGCGCACGATTAATTAATCCGATTGGGCGATAAACGCGAAATGTTATTACACGTAAGCGATGTCGCTTACGCACCGTATAAAAATAATCTGGACGTAATTTGTTTATCTTTCCACCTGCGTGCGTCACTCGAAAATTTTTCCAAACTTTGTACAATTATCGCGAGATCGATCTCCTTAATCGGATTTCTGTTCGAAATCAAAAATGATAAAGAGAGAGAGAAAGAGATCAGAAGACAGCGGGAATTTTCGTCAAACATTTTCTCTTACCGTTCTGCGTAGTCTCTCGCCCCGGGAAATAGTATTACAGTCACGATTCGACTGTGTACAACTGTAGAGAGGCTGCTGACCGCACGTCCGATTTCTATTGCGTGAGTGAGCGAGCGCGTGCGTGCGTGCGTACGTGCGTGCGTGCGTCGAGTACACGCAACGAGTGGCAATGACATATAAATAGAACGTCGCGCTCCGCCGAGTCTCTCCGCACATGATTAATTATTACTTTCCTCGACCGGACTTTATATACATATATATATAATGTAAATACTATATATAAACTTTAATATAAATTCAATGAAGCAAATGTAATCGTTCCAAGCTCTCGCTTTAAACGAACGAAAGTAACGAGAAATGCAAGTTTCTCTTCTCTCTCTCTCTCTCTCTCTCTCTCTCTCTCTCTCTCTCTCTCTCTCTCTCTCTCTCTCTCTCTCTCTCTCTCTCTCTCTCTCTCTCTCTCTCTGTCTTTTTCTTGCTCGGTTTCGAAAAATGCCGAAGAAGTGACGGACGTTCCCGGACGGCCACTTCCGGGTGACGGAGTTTATTGGTCAAGCTCGATCAACTACCTCTATCGAAGGTACGGCGCGAAGCGAAGCGAGGCGAGACCGACGGGCGACGGGCGACGTGTCGTCTGGAAGAGTGCGAGACAGGAGGATTGATCGATCGTGTCCCGGATCGATTCTTTCAGCCGGGTATATATAGCGATATGCCGACGTACAAGAGTATTTCACGTTGGGACACAATCGAGACGAGTCGTCTATTTCGATATATAGTGTCCGGCCGCGACGGAATTTTCGCGTCGCATTCGCCGCGATTTCCGCAGCTCGTCGTAAATTCTTTAACGTTCACCATCTACCCGGAAAAAATATCAGCCGCGACGTAGAATTATTCTTTGATCGCGAATATAAATCCAACAACTGAGCACGACGAAGATTCGTGCCGTATTATCGTAAAAAGAAATAAAAAAAAAATAAAAAAAAAAAAAAAAAATACGTAAAATGAACGGTGAATATAACGATGTGACGGTGTCGTTAGCCAGCATGACATGAGGAAATGTAACAATTTCTACGAGTAACAAGTAACAAGACATTCCTCGGCCATCACGTGCAAGAAACGAGTCTCAATGTCCGGGTTAGCGTCGCAAACTTACTCTTTTTTTTTTTCCTTCTTGTGAAAAATCACAACCGCAGAGCGCGCTAGTTCTACTTTTACACTGTTGTTAACGGGAAAACGTTAAATATAATCTCTAGTCTTTTTTTTTTTTTTTTTTTTTTTTTTTTTGTATCGACTCACACACGCGTGTTATCGAAAGGTTATGCGTACAGCGGACAGCGTGTTTGAAACATGCGAGCATGCAGCTTACCCAATAACCACAAGCAAGCAAAACAATAACGACAAAGCGAAATTACCTTCTAGCAGAATATTTCAGGTTTATATTGCCCCATTAAGTCCAAGCTTTCCTCCTGGAGAACAAAAAGATACGATGAGAGGGGAAGGGGGAGAGATTGACAATACGCGTTTCAGCGCGAGGATTTCCGGCAATTTATCCGGGATATGACTCGACGTGGGAATTGTCTATGGATTATATTTACGTTGAGTGCATTCGTTTTAATTCCTTCTTTTTCTTTTTCTTTTTTTTTTGTTTTGTTTTACCTGACTTTGGGTCAAAATTCACCGATGCGGCTATTATAGAGAACTCGACCTTTCGTTGATCCAACGCCAACCAAAATGGACGTCCGCCGTTGTATAAGTCTACGAGTGTGTAGGTTCGCCGCGTGACTCACGCGTGGCGGCTTTAACTACGACCGGACGATTATGCGAACCATAATGAAGAAAACTCGACCCACGCGCGAACGGGACGAGCGTCCGTATATCCGTTCTCGTTCCTCTTCGACTCGTAAAACGAGTTATTACCGACGTTGCTGAGCGACGTATCTCGACGATTTGACCTTTCGTCAATTTTGCGGTAAAAATCAGGCCTGTGACTAACAATAAGAACGCAGAAAACCGGGGAAACGAGTTTTCGAGGAGAAAAAATTGTGGCGTGTTTGGATCGAGCTTCGATAACGAGCCGAGTCCGCGATAAGAATAATTAGTGCCGTATAACGATATGCGTACGATATCTCAACCTACTAGCAGAACGTCGTAATAATACGCGTCGACGTGGAAAACTTTGCTGGTCTTATCCGTCGCGGGATTGTCACAACTTTATAACAGAATAATATCTAACCGAGGTTTGCGCGTGACTTCTGCTTCGAGTAATAATACCATACACTTTCAGGTTCCATCGGTGGATTCCTGTCGAGAGAGACCTGGGGGATGGGGGGACGATCGTTCTCGCGAGTCGCTTGAAAATAATGTGGCTGAAGAAGAGCGACGAAAGCTATCTACGGGATCTTGAAGAAATTCGCGAGCAAACTAGTTTCGGAGCAACGTGTTAACTTTGTGTTCGCGACGTGCGCGACTATTCCGCCAGACGCTGGCGAGTGTTGAAGGTATTCAGGTTCCGGGAGCGAATGGATAAGTATGTTGTCGAAACTTCTTTAACGTCGTAAAGAAAATTGGCCGAACGTTTTCTTATAGTTTTGTTTTTTACCGCAACTCGCTCGGCTCGAATTTTTCGACGCGCATTGCTTCTCTCTCTCTCTCTCTCTCTCTCTCTCTCCTTCTCTCTCATGACACGCTGCCATCGGAATACAAATGTTCTCCCGGTCACTTATTAACAGGATGTTTACTCACAAATCTTGTAAAAATATTTCTTGAAAATTTTCTCATTTTTCAGATACTTTTATTCAAAATTCCAAGTAAAGAAATTATTTTAAAGATTTTTTTTTTATGCAATTTTCTAAAATAAAATTTTCTATTGTATTCTATTTTTCTAATTATTTTCGCTTAAAAGAAAAACACAAAACCATTTCAAGTGCTAGATTTGCAAATGTATTGAAAAAAAAATTAAAGTTTTCGTAAAATAAACTTTTCACTTTCGTAACTTTATTTCTTTCTCATTAAAAATTACAATAATAAATATGTACTGCATCTTTAATTTCACAGAAACAGATATATAAGACATTGACTATATAAACAGAGACAAATATATATTTCTAATATATTTTAAACACATAATTCACAACTTATTCGAAGCTTGTTGACTGCTCTCAAGAGAAGTGCAAAATTATCAAAAAGATAAAATTCCAAGAGATAAGAATTTTCTAATTTATCTATCTTTTTTTCAGAGTAAACCTGATTAGGAGAGACCGTAACAATAACGGATGAGTACCGGTAAATGGAACGAGGAAGCGTTCGGGGATTACGAAGGCGACACGTGTGACTGACAGAAGCGGTCATTGTCAGCCACAAAATCGTCGGGACGGATAACCGCGTTCACGCCAACCGCGTGCACGCCAACCGCGCATTTTCTCGGGGGGTTCGTTTTGTGACCTTCGTGGCGGGTGTTTCTCCACATCGTTTTCTACGAAACACGGAAGATTCCGCGAGACCGTAACGATCCGCGATATAAATTTTATCAAACGAGAGTGTAAAATTTTCATCCCTACAACTAACCGCGACGAATAAACCTGACAAACCTTCACCTTGCACGAGGACGAGATCACATGTTGTAAGAGTGACATCTTCAAACATCAATGATAATGTTTCGTAATTAATCATTCGCAAAAAGCACACACAAGCTACGGAAAGTACAACGTACGTATGTTCGTTTAAGGCAAACGTCACATTTGGTCTCACATTGCGTAACACCACGTCCATTTATTGTTATTAATTTTATCGAACGCACATAAAATTGATTGATTCCATGTAAATATAGAAATGTGTAGAGATGACACAAAAATATAATCGATCGTATGGAATGCGCGCGCGCACACGTGTGCGTGTGTATGTATGTGTATGCGTGTGACTATCATGCGTACGAGCGTCAGGTCTATCTCGTCTCGCCTACGCACTCATCTTCGACCGGTCGCCAAGCTAGAGATAATGGAAAAAGGGCGAATGTTAAAAAAAAAAGATGAGAAAAAGGGAACGACGCCTGTATATCGATAATGCGCGCGTTTGCGTGATTACGCAAACGCAATGACGACATTTGTTGTTGCAACGCGGGATTACACCGATGTCAAGGTAAATTGCGCACGAACGAGCGACTCTCTTCGAGATTATTCTCCTAGTTGCTGTTCAATGTGAGAAAAGATCCATGTATCCCCGAGTCTTTTAGACTGCTTAAACAGCGATCTTTTTGCGAACACAAGTCTGAAAATGAATGACAAAGTGGTCTCGCGGTGGTGATTAGACAAAAAAAAAAAAAAAAAAAGAGAGAAAGAGAAAGAGGGAAAAAAGATGCAAGATCGATTAACACGTTCGATGTCGAAAATGTTATTTGTGATAGGAAATGAAAAGTGCAACAACGAGATAAAGCGATTCGCACGAATATATCCCTCGTATTTTGTACAAACATGAATAAATGAATTTTAGAGCGTGACTCAACGCGTTACAAGATGATGATCCTCCGCTTCTGGGAAAGCTTGAGGGAATTTTCAAGTCTGCGATTTATGAAAACTACCGCGTACAAAATTGTATGGTACTTTTATGGTAAAAAAAAAAGAGAAAAAAAAAGAAAAAAAAAAGGGGAAAAAGGGAGCTGGCAAAAGAAAGTTACGAGAAGCGTATCTGCCTCCGGTCAATCGATTGATCATATTATATGGCGTACCTTTTGTTTAGGAGATTCTGGAACAGGGGCGATCCTCTCGTCGGCAGTCTCGGTCGTTCTGTTCGTTGCCAAACGACTGGGGGAGGATCCTGCGACAAAACACAATATATTCGTAATATATATTCATCAATTGCTTATTCATTCATTTTCCTTTTTCGTTTCTCTGAAGGAACCATGTTTTCAATGAGAAAAATAAAGTTTTACCGGAAGATATATTTATTAAAACAACGTCTTTGCCTTCTTTTAACGAGAAATTGAAAGCGGAAGCAATTTCCTGTTACTCGTTGTAGTTACATATCGATGAAATACTCTGATGTGGTTTATGGAACTTTTCTTCGTGGCATGAATATTTATGCGCGAGAAGCTGAAGGTACCGCTATTGCGGCCCGGTATTAGTCCAAGCGGAATGGAAACGGAAATACGTTTCTGTTTGAACAATAATATTGACTCTTTTGCAAGGCAGAAAAGTACGAAGAAAAGTTGTCCAACTCATTCGCATAAAATTGCTTACTTATGTATCGTGCGTCGCGATCAATCTACGTGATCCAAGGTGTAGGATAAATTCATCATGACATTTTTTCACGCTTGTAGCGTCTCTCCGCATATATATATATATATACGTATAGGAGAAGAAATGAGGAATAACATAACTCATCTCGTAGGCTTCTCGAGGAAGTGTGCATTTATCCTCTTCCCCATTAGCGCGCGATACACCGTTAAGGATGGATATCTGTCCTGTGTAAAATGCACAGACACATACGGTCGACGGCACCCTCCCGTACGCTAAATGTACCTCCACCTTCCGCTACTTCTTCTTCTTCTACTAATGCGGGACAAGAGTCCACGACGCTATCGTTGGTCGGGAGTCCGGAGACGATCGCGTCGACTCTATCTCGAGTGGCGCGGTCTAATGTAGCTATAAAAGCGGACAGGACGTCGACTACCGCGAGCAATGTGGCAATTTCCTCGTTGCAGGTAGTGATTTGAGAAACGGGATAGGTCCTCACGAACCGCGTTAATTTGCAGCCGTGCGGGCATTTACGGTGCAATCGAGGAAAGGGTCTCGTGCCCCACGATCGAGATTAACCGTCGTTCAAAGGTTAACGGGACGGTTAATCTACGGAGAATTCTATAAGATTATAGAAGCCGAGAAGGCGCGGGTGCAAGTTTTAATAGATTGCGGCTTCACCTTACCAGCGACATATACACTTAGAGAAACGTTTTGTATCAGTAACCAAAATTTGCTTACAGACGCCAAAACTATTTGTTGCTATGTGATCAATTAAACCGTTGGTTATCACATCAATTTTAATTCTTTGATTTAATCATATAATAATTCATTTACTAATACAAAATTGTTTTATATGCTGTACAAACATTCTGTCTAGTTAAAAACAAAATATTTTGTTACCAGAACAAAAAATCACATAAATATCACATTTTGTCATCTTAACAAAATTATCTAAATTCTTCTAATGAAAAACTGCAATCTGTGAATAAAACTTTTTTTTGGTTATTATTTACTATAACTTTTCTCTCAGTGTATCTCGTATATATCTAGTATACGACGAGCTCAAATTATATATCTTTGGCAAATGATGCGGTTGCGCTTCCCATTTCGTAACTGCAGCACGCGATTGAAAGAGAGGGAAAAAAAGATTCGCGCGTTATCAAATCGACGCTTTGCGTAACGAAACGCCGCTGGATTTCAAAGCGAGAGCGCGAAGCCGGGAGCTAGAAATCGAATAATTCACGCCACAATCTTTCTCGACGCAGAAAAGACGAGGAAAAGGAAGAGTGTAATGTGTAAAATACTACTTGAATTTTATTATTGAAGTTTAGCCGGTCAAGAGTTTCAACATTCTTTTTATCGCAAACTCCGAGAGAAGATTAAACCGCGCGTTAAATTCGCTCTAGAGAAAAAAAAAAAAAAAAAAAAAACTTTAACCGAATTATCAATTTGCACGGAACGAAAAGAAGAAAAATTTGCTTTACCCGATAATTATGGCAGAGATTAATGACATTTAAATACGCGTTGAGAAGAAATTAAATCCTTCCTTTTGTCGCGTTTCTGGATCCGCGAGATGGATTTGACGCCGCGTTTGATTCGTTCGCCGGATGGAAAATTTCGCAACAAACGACAACGGCGCGTAATAATATTCGTTCAACAAGTGGTTGCAAACGATAACGCAAAGGGTCGATGCCGTCGCTAGAGGTAGCTATTTTCCGATCGCGAGATGGGAACGGCGGAAAAGCCGCGGGAAAAGAATGCAAATCTTGCGACGCGCCGCGCCGGCTCAACAAGTGGCTACTCAAATTTTCAAAGCCAACCTCGCGGTCGGACAGGCGGTAATTGCGTTCCTGATAATCAGTGGCTTGCCGACTAGGCGGATAAAAACACGGAGTTAAATAGAATGCCGTAGCACACAAGTTTCCTCGTGCTTTTTCTAAGGCGCTACCTACGTCGCGTCGCGTATATATTCGGTCGTGCCAAGGAGAACTGGGTCATCTCGCGAATATATATTTAGACAGAACGGAGAAACTTTGAAAATATGTACAAAAGTGTACCGAAGAAAGAAAAGTTTATTTTAAATTCGTTCGGGAATCTAAAGTTAAAGATCGTTGGGACAATCTGTACCACGCGCGTGGAAATTCACCTTGTCGATTGACAGACAAGCGACCTTGTGCTTTTGTATAGCGCGCAACTTCCGCGACAAACGTCACTCGCGAGATATTAATCGAAGGGACAATTGCGAGGGAAAGAGATAGACAGATACGTCGGGGAGAAAGCTAGGAAACCACCAATCGCTGACACGTGCCCGTCTCCTGATCGGCATCACCTATTCGGCCTATTTAGTAACGGGCATCGAGTGCGCGAGATGTTAACGTGTTGCGACATTTCGAAATGTCATTCGCTTGTCAATCCAACTCGCCTGATTTCTACCTGAAATCGAGGGTGATGTGTATGCTGATAAATCATTTCTTTTTTTCGCACTTCTCCAAAACGTTCTCTTGTAACGTGATGTCATATATTGAGGAGAGAGAGAGAGAGAGAGAGAGAGAGAGAGAGAGAGAGAGAGAGAGAGAGAGAGAGAGAGAGAGAGAGATACGGCGTGAATTGCAAAGCTCGTTTAACAGAAAAAGCTTATATATACATAATCATATATGTAAACCGAGATTTTACTCTCAATCGTTCCCATTTCGATCAAAGTCACATGGAAATCAATTTTCTGTACCGTACTAAACTGAATTATGTAAAGTGACTTTTTGTCGAAAATTACTTTTCTACAAAATTCGCATTGAATGATAAAAGAAATACTGCAATATTTAAAATTATATGCTTTTTTTAGGAAAAAAATCTTTAACAAAGATTCTGCCGTACTTTCCCTTGAGACTGTATCCGAGCGAGCGAGCGAGCGAGCGATCGATAAATATATTGGAAACAAAAACTGACACCGGAATCGTCATTCTCCAAGACTGCTCACAATGGACCTATTTGGGTCAGATCTAGAAAAAATATAAGGCTGCCGAATGCAACTCACTAATGGATACGATGTACGAGGAACGCGCGTTGTTTGCATTATTCCCAGTTTCAGGAGGATTTAATATAGCGGAGAGACAAGAGTGGATGAAACGAAGAATGAAATAAATCTTTCAACGCGTCTGGATTTATTCTTCGCGCGACAAGATATCTAAGCAAACGACGCTCAAAGAAAACATTACTTTTCTCCCCGAACTCTTGTCGACGCGCTTTCAGGCTGATTGTGTGCAAAGAAAAAAAAAACTCACCTCCAAAAGTTTGGTAAAATTGCGAGAGGTAGGTGAGAATCGACAATCGATCGGGAACTGTGCAAGACGCCATATCCTCGGCATCTAAAAGAGCAGGAATCCCGAGATGCTGCTCGGCCGTTCTAAAAGCCAGCTCGTTGTTTCTGTACACATCGTCCTTGTTCAGGCCATTGAAGTCACTGTAACAAAAAAAAAAAAAAAAAAAAAAAAAAAAAAAAAATGGAATAAGACTACTTAAGACTGCCGTTATCCATCTGTCTTTTTTTTATCCTTTACTAAGCAGTATATCAATCTTCTCGCTATTCGTTACTTTTCCATGTATCCACCCCGCTACGTCCATATTTATTCGCTTCGAAGGCCACTCTCGATGAAACGTCGAATGTGTAAAAAGGATTCCTTGAATTAATCACACTGTCGGCTTCTCGTGGGCGCGTGTGGCGAGAATCGCTTTTTTCATTAAAGCAAGTATAAATAACCGGCACAATGCTAACCGCTGAATATGTAACTCGCAAACGACCGGGTTGAGTATTAAAGGTATATGCGCGATTGTGAAAAATTCGCCACAATTATATCTCGCTTAAATAAAGACAAGATTGGCGAGCGGATGTGACGCTGAATGTTAAAAAGAATGCAATGGGAAATATTTAAAATAAGAAAAAATTAGTCTCTCTTTACTTTATAAAAATACTTCTGTTTGTAACTCGCTTACAACTTATGAATAATCTAAAATATGCAATAAAATATCGCTCGTTATTTTAGTTATTTTAGTTTGAAAAATGAATTGAAAAGTTGTGACGCAAGAGCGGGCTGAAATGGTGAGAAATCAAAATACGATGTATTTAAATACGATTGCCTGCGATCGTCGATGTTATTTGTCGCTCGTATTGAAATCGGTGTAGCGTGTCATTATATGCTGTACAACGGAATATACCGGAAATATGTAGGCGAACTTTATCGGATTGCGTCTTCGCAGCGCGGTTGAATTTCCGCATAACTGAAAATGTCCCGCAAATGTATAATTTACCTCGTACATTGGGTCAAACGACCTCTGTCTCGTCCAGATAGACGATTCATTGAAACATACATTATTTACGAAGACATAGAAACGCGATGAAATTTTGATTGGGTAGAAAAAAAAAATTAAACTTTTCACACATTATTTTTCTTCGTATAAATTTTTCGCTACATTTCATGATTACTGGAAAAATAAGTTGATAACACTAGTATAAATAAGCGCTGACTTGTCGAGATGAAATCACGATATTGCCGACAAAATTTTCTCAGCATCCCAGGGATGCTATTCAGACAGACTCAAAGAAGAAGGTGATTTAGGATCAAGTATCCTGAAAAGAGAGATTAAGCATCGTCGAAAGAGCGTAGCGTCAAAGTAGCTCTTTAATAGCTAGAGAGGTTAAAATCCGAGAATATAATATTTCGCTTTTATAAAGAATTTTTTTTACCAATTTTTTACAATCAATTATTCTATACATTAATTATAATCTATTAAACACTCTTCTTTATAGCGTGCTATCGCTACCTACACATAATACATGCGCGCACTTTTTCGGGACTGCCTACTACGAGTGCTCTACTTTTAGGCGAATCGATATGCATAAGTCGCATCGGTGCATATTGCCTCGGCGGTTGAGGTAATACTTGAAATTCTAGGTCGAAAGACGAGCACCTGTTCGACTACTCGATTGATAGCGCGATAACAACTCGCGCGAATGTTAAATCCCCTTGTTGCGGTTTATGTGGAGCGTGAAATCAACACGTTCCTCATCCCTCGCCCTGAGGTACACATCTAGGAAAATTCTCGTATTCTCGCGTAAAGCGTAAAGACGATTGTCGAAGGAATCGAAGCAGCGCGAAATTCGGAACGATATTTCAGAGTTCATGGGGATTATCTTCGGCTGTTGACGTACGAAAAAAGTAAATCGTTTCTTCTCTCGCCAATATTTCTTTCCTTTCTAATAATCGCGATAACGCTCGCGCGATAAATTTCGGATCTGATAGACTATGGAGGGTCGTCCCGGGGACGAGGTCACGATGAGTCAGAGTTTCAGCGGAGAGACCGAGGTGCCACACCCACCTAACCCACCGCTTTTATTCCCTCTTCCCTTCCCTTCCCTTCCCTTCCCTTCCCTTCTCTCTCTCTCTCTCTCTCTCTCTCTTTCTCTCTCCTCTCGCTATCGTAGACGCAAAAAAACTACGCGAGTTTGACTACGTCTGTCTTTCGGCTTATTGGCGATATTTCATCCGTGCCATCCGACGTGGCTAATCGCTGTACATCATCTCGCGAGAGAAGAAACCTCTTGCGTGTCTTATGAATCGCGATGGGGATCTATAACGTGGATGAGACGCCGTGCACGTTGAATATGAATTGGCGACGCGACCGAGCTGACGATATTCCGGATGGAAGCTATATATAGAGGGACAATTTGCAGTTGTGCAAATATTACGTTTCTGTCGATTGAACGGCAGTGTTGCGAGCAAAAATTCATGATGCCACCATTCAGCTCTCCTTCCCCGCGTGGATACCGATAAATTTTTACACGTGTCCTTCTGTCAAATTAATATAACCCCGCATGAATTTCTAAAGACGCAAAAAGGTCTGCCCTTTGCCGCGCAATTCCCTCCTTCAATCGATTAGAGGCACACCTGTCGGTTTCACTTTCACTCGTCCCAGAGATCTCCGAGATATTCTCACGTGATACTCTTCCGGGGATACTCTTACGGCTCTTCTGCTCGGCTACTCGATGACAAAGGTCGCAAATCGACTGACCCGATGATTTCTGTAATTTTCAATCGTACGCATCTACACTGTATACTTTAATAAGATTAAATCTATCTTAATAATCAAGACGCCTTACCAAGGCATTGCTGGACGTGAAATGTTTCTCTCGATAGTTAAACTAACTCGATTCGCTATTTGCGAGAGGAGGAGAACGAGACAAGAAATGAAAAAGGAGAAAATTTTGTTTCAACCATGAAGACGCAAGGTAGTAAAAGAAAATTTCTCGCTGGTTTATTGCCTCTGCCGTTACGTTCGAGTAGATTTTTGTCGGACTAGTCGAGACAATAAGAAAGAGAAGAAATGAAGAATAGCCTCGCTACGATCCTTCCGTTCGCTATAGATAAAAAACGAATTCCCTTCGTCGTCAGACCTTGAATCTTAAAGCGCCGATTCTGAAAAGGGAAATTTTCTTTATATTCAGATATCTATAATAGAATATCTCTTCTTTTAAGAGAAGAAACGTCATTGCTTTCTTTAAAAGATCTTCTTAAAAAGATACTTTTCGAAAGGTACAAATTTGCATATCCTTTTAAGTAACTTTTTTTTTAAAAATACCATTTTCTATTCAATTATATAAACAAGGAAATAGATAAAAGTGCTTCGAACCACAAAAAAGAATTTATTCTACCTTTCTAATTCTATCAAGATACAATCGAATGAGACCAAGATAAAGCCGATAGAAAGTCGGAACAAAGAGCTTTTTTTAAAAACAACAAAGTAGAATCACACACAGACACAAAACTGTCTTGTCTGCGTGAGCAAAGGTATATGTTTCTCTTAAGAACGTTGCCTATTCTATTATATATAATGGAATATATTTTCATCTACGCTATGAGATTTAACGGGCAACGATCCAAGCCGCATTATTCTTTCGCGGTTCATCCTCGACACATTTTACGTCATAAGATTATTGAAATATACACATTAATCGTACACGATTCTTTCACGTACTATTTCCTTTCAAAGATTCTCTAAAAATGCGCATCTATGACAACGAAATATATATTCCGCTCTCGCGTTGTTTATCCGCTCGCATCAACGTGCCAAACACGATTGCAATAATTGTCAGATGTTTACATCTACCAGAGGGTGTTTATTTGAACGCCTGCCAAGAAAATTGGAGATGTCGTTAGTCTTCATGAATAATTGAACACAAATAAATCTCTGCAATGTTGTTCATCTTTTTATTCCTGGTTTATCGATTATTCACCAAAAAATACGATGTATGCGGATATGTAAAAAATTACGAGTATACTCGTTAATTCTCAAATATTAAAAGCTAGTTTTAATTTTTAAAAACATTATTGAAAAATGAAGAGATTGGCGACAGGGTCTTTCTTCGTAAAAAAAACATAAATAATATATTTCAGGAGTATGGGGACCGCATTATGCAATAATACGGAATTTGATTAAAATCTATAATTGTCGACATTGTAATTTGAAGAAAAATAAAGTTTGAGACGATTTTAGATAGCCGCAGAAGAAAATCTTTAAATGAAGATGGCACAAGTGCCGCTTGGTCTCATATTGCATAACGCGACACAATTCCGGCTGTGTTCCGTTATCACCTATAAAATACCGACGCACATCTCCTCCTGTGTGATGGGTGCAGGCTGCTGTTGCTTTATCGATCGTCAATTCACTGAACTTCTATTTTTAGAAGGACCTTCCTTCGTCGCCGAGCGACGGCGACGCGAAATCCTGGGATTACTACGAAGAGGACAATCCATCGGAGATGCCTCGGAATTTTTGGATCTTTTGCATCTCTCTCTTTGGGAGGTCCTTAGAAATTCCCAGATATTTTAATAATTCTTCACGAGAATACTGACGCGTTTAAAAAAAAAAAAAAAAAAAAAACTAAAATCCTTGAATATCTTGATTTCTGAATAAAATTTTGACTTTTTTTTTTAAATATATATCTTGTTTAATACTGTAGCAAAATAACGTCGAAAACCTACACACGAATTTTCTCAGCGAGTAATCAAGACTAACCGCGTGTAATTAGATGAAACATAACCGAGTCGAAACGATGAGTCTCGCGGACTCGAGTTCTCTGTTGTTATTATGACGCTAACAATCGACTTTAATGAGAACAATTTGGAGTCGCGCCAGAAACCGGGGATTAAGTCGCACTTTTAAAAGTACACACGATCGGCTGTCGCAATTGATCGTGCCCGGAGAGAATCGCGTTCAATTACATATTACACCGTCATGAGCGTTTCGTTTGGTAAAAGGTAATAACAGCGGAAAAATGAGATTTCGCATCATTATCCGCGTAATATCTTTCACCGCATTACGAGATTAAAGACGACGATTAAATACTCGCTATAGACTTACATGAGATCTGGTCGAAAGTGATGTGAATCATGGCACAGAAGGCTAGCCCGTCTCTCCAGGAGGTGGTCATGTTTTGCACATTTACACCCGGATAACCGTCGGTTATACGGCGGCACCAAAGCTCCAAGGCCTTCGCAACCGCGTCTCTCGCCCATCGCGTCGTTCGCGGCTTCTTTTTCCTGTCTCACACACTTTGCAAGATTTCCTCTAATAGCCACAAACACCTTTCCTTAACTTGGTCGATATCCTTTATGTCGTTAACGCTACTCTTCGTGGATATTAATTTGACTTCTGTAAAGAAGAAAGAAAAAAATTTCACATATTAATTTTACAGCAAACACGTAATATTATTCATTACATCACCAACATGATATTAAATATACATTAAGTAGAAAGTTTCAAGACCTACAACTAATGCTCCACTCGCGTTAAATAGAAGCAGTATTTTTCAGGTATTATCCCTCGAGAAAATAGTCGAAATATGTCACGGTTGTCGCGCACACGACAACTCACAAAAGAGAGAGGAAGAGAAAACAGACCAAATAAAAATAAAAAAAAAAAAAAAAAAAAAAAAAGAAAAAAACGGAGAGTGTCACCGCAAATCGGCGGCGCTCTCGGGATGGTCGAGTGTGTTTCGTCGTAACGGGCTGCGCATAGCGCGGCGCTCTCGAATTGGAGGGGGATGGGGAGAAAGGGCAAGCCGTAAATCGCGAGTGCCGTTCGCGTTGACCGTCTCGATTGACCAGAATGACGTTTTGCGCAACGTGAAAGCGGGAGGCTGCGTCAGCAGCGGAGTAACGCGCGAAACCGCGGACATCAACGGAAATCTAACACTCAAGTCTTGTAAAAAAAATTTCGTCAAACTTTCTTGATCTTCTGGGTATTTTTATTCAAAATTCCACGTAAAAGAAATATTTAAAAATATTTTTCATACATTTTTCTAAAATAAACTTTTTAATTTTACACGGTTTTTAATGTTTTTCACTTAATACGAAGAGAAAACATAAAGCCGTTTAAGTTTCGAGTGCTAGATTTACAAATGTAGTACTGAAAGAACTGAATAACTTTTATTAAGATAAAAATTTTTAACTTTTATAACATTTTCATTTTTTTGTCTGATAAGCGTACGCGTTGCATTCATTACCCCTCTTTTCTCCCCTTCATCTCCTCTTTGGCTACCTAGTACACTCAAAAAAATATTTTACTAATGTAGATGGATTTCTAGATGTCTCAATTAAAATTTATCGCTACTTTTTGTATTGTCACGTATAGAATTTATAGATTTATAGCAGCAATATTCTAGCAATACCTCTAGAAAATTTAGATCCCATTGTCAAATATTAATCACAAATATAATCGTCCTTGACAATAGGCCTTAAAGATAGGCATCGCAGACAAATTTTCTGTCTAAATTACACTAATAGTACAGATATAAATATACGCGGTATCACAGTATTTGCTATAATAATTTATCTGTTTCAATTAATTTTTTTACAACTAGAAAATTTTTGTTCAAGTTGCAAGATCATTTTTTTCAGTGTATCATTATTATTCTACACTATTCGCATATTGAAGAATCCTCGAACCGAGTCGGAATCGATGAATAGATGAAAGAATAGGTATAATACGCGAGCGGCCACAATATCTCGATAAAGATTCAGGAACGACGATTTATATTATATGATGGAGAAAAAGTATCGAAGATACGGCATGAAATATTTATCGGCTCTTCGCGGTTTCGAATCGATCAAATGACAAACGTTTCGCGAATAAGAGAATAGATGAGTGGCACGCGCGGCCAATTTAGAAGGAAATCCGCTCTATTTTTCGCCTTTCTCGTAAACTTCCGAATAACGCGAATCGATGAAATCGAGAAGCCACGGCAGGTGGCTTCTAAGAAATTCATCCGCCATCATCACAAATTTATATTACATGATCTTTTTCTCCCTTGATACGTACGCGAAAGTAGACCGGCGACACGTCTTGTAAGTGAGATTACTTTAAGATGCAATAGAGCTTGTTGCGCTGCAACATTACGCGCGATATCGCGCGGATGCGAAAAAAAAAGTGGAACGGATAAAGCAGTTAACGGGAAAGTGCTTGATCGCGCTGCCGCATTTAGTCTAACCCGACCGGTTTCTACTAAACGCAAACTCCGCGAGTTGTAACAAGACTCGCCAAATTATCCCACGGGTCCCTTCTTTCGCGTAAAACCGCCAGCTTCCAGTTTTTGCCCCCAAGCACGAGAAACGCCTCTACGGTTCGATGGTACGCGAAATTCTGCCTACTTGTAGCGTAGGCTTGTTTACAAGAGCCTGGCTCTTAGCTACTTTATTGTGTCAACGCACTTTTTTCACTCTTTGCAAAACTATCCACAGGCTATTCCCGCTGCTTTTGTCTCCCTCTTTTTATTCTCTTCGCGATACACTTGTATGTCGTCGGCTTTCACCGACGGATAAAAATCATTGCGTTTTATAGTTGGTAAAGAGGCAATCTCTCTCCTTCTTTTAAAAAAAAAAAAAAAGATTGATGTGCTTTGTGTGACGAATGGTTTTATAGACGAGACTCGCGATACAATTAAAGAGGCTTCGAAGAAGGCTTTCAAAGTTTTCATTCGCGCTTGCCGGCATATCGACGTGTCCTCCTAGCTTAGAATCGTTAAGCTCCGCGGTTACAACGGTATCTTAGCAACGTTGCGTACCGTGATTAATGATGCTGCCGTGAGTGAAACGTAGGTGCGCAGAAATAAGTAAAAGTTACATGCGGCAAAGTGGTCGGCCTTGTTCACCATTTGCCAACAACCGCGAGGCTGTAAAGGCCGTTTTACAGGTGAGAGACATCGTGAGACAAAAGAGAGGGAGAGGTAGAAGGTGGGGGAGGGGGGATGTTTTTGAGCGCGGGAACGAGCGAATAAACGACCACCATTGTCTTCGCGCGACTCTAGTCTCCTTCGATAAGATAAAGATCCTTGCTCGAGAAACGGCAACAACGTTTCGTCGCCTTCAACCGTGGTAAAGCGCGACAGAAATTGATTTAGCGGCAATTAACATCTCAGCGGCATTTTTCTCGAGCCACGTTATCGTTAACGTCAGCCATAAAATCATCCAGGTGAGAACCGCGGCGAATTATCTACGAGCCATTCTAGGAAAATGAGATGAGAATGGGTGAAAACAATTGGAGTGAAAGTAAAATGCAAGATAAAAAAGTGAAAATCGTTATTAAGCAAACGCTAAATAAATCGCGGCTGGGATCAATTTCAATCGTGAAAAACGGAGCAAACACTCGACAGGCAATATCGTTGCGCGCAATTTCACAAGAAAATAAAACGTACCGCGCGATACGTAGTTTGCGAAAGATGATATCTACTATACGGTCACGGTATAGCGTTGGTGGTAAAGAGAATATTGAACGTGCCCGTGAGGCTGGGCCCAAAGACACGAAGGCGATTAGGTTCTCGCCGCAGCGAGTCATTTCCAAAGACATCGGCTGCCTTTGGCCGCTCGGCAAAAGTGAAGGTGCATCTAATGTGGCCCCGCGGGCGAGCCCCGAGAAAGAGAGAAAGAGGCCTCATGAAAGATTCATGCCGACGAGGAAGACGGCCCGCGGCGCAGCAAGACACCTGCGGTAACCTCCGCTACGGCAGTTTCACGAGGCGATTAGGACGTCCCCGATATTTTTACAGTTAGTCGCTGTTGCGTCCTAGAAACGAGGAACGCGCGACAACAACACCGCGCGGCTCACTTCCGACCGATGTAAGCCGATAACACCCTACGTGTCTCGATCGGCGGACACGTAGCGCGAAATCCACCACTCACCCATGACCTAAAAATAGCTTAAATCAAAATGCTCTACGCGTAGAAACACGCGAGATTGAGACTTTTCTCTCGGGGACGGAGAAACGTGTCTCTTGTCAGGCGGGATTATAAAATAAACGGCGCTTCTTAATTCGCTCTACTTCTCGGACGTTCCAGTACGTCGTTATGAGAAAATCTCTGCAAGGACGAATCGGCGTTCCTCGAGCGTTTAACATTGCCGAGTGTTGTCCGCGAGTCTCTTCTTCCCTTGCAAACCGCACAGCGAAAGCACAAAGAGCTCGGAAAGCTTTCGTTTCAATAGTCACTCCGCCGCATTGCAGTCTCGAGTGACACTTGTCGTCGTTCAGATGACTTGACACGAAAAGCACTCGTGAAACTGGTTGCGGAAGAAAATATAGAATGTGCAGACATTGTTTACATACTAATTTTCGCCTCCCGAGATTTTGTAGACTTTCTCGCGCCTACTGTTAACTTGTTTAAAAAAATTCTTAACAAACTTTTGTTCGCGGCCTAAATAAGACGTTAAATGTGTGCGATTATATAGGATCCGGCTTATATTAATATATGCATGGCTAATTTGTTGAGAATTCAGCACAAAACGTTTAAACGTTAAATACGCACGTATCGTGATGTTTACGCGTTAATATTTCAACGTGCTCGTAATTAATCCCACAGACGCGATCCTGTTGCTCGAGAAAAGCACCAGGGGAGTCGGAGACTATTACAAGAAATTGCGAGAAGAGAAGGACTCTCCACCATCTACCGCCCATCTCTTTGTCGTTAATGTCTATTTACGTTGAATTACGCGGCTAGAGAAATTGATATATAAATCTATTTGATACATCTATTCGATAAAAAAAAAAAATTAAAAAAAAAGAAAAAAAAAAAAGAAATAAATAAATGCTTATCGACGAGTTTAACGTGTATCACGTATGATGTATTTTTCAGAATCAAAAATAATAAATACATTTAACATTTGTGAAATATATGATATAAAAAATATGTAATAATTTTATTCTTTTATTCAATTCCTTGACTTTCACTCTGATTAATTAATGTCGCGAATCTAAAATTTTTTTAATTTCTAAAAAGCTCGCTATCAAGGATCTCTCTCTCTCTCTCTCTCTCTCTCTCTCTCTCTCTCTCTCTCTCTCTCTCTCTCTGCAAATGCAGATTCTCAAGATTTAAAATGCGCTCTCGCACGGTGCTTGACTCGCTGATAAACTCGCATGTCCGTTTCCAGTAATTAAGGATCGCACTTTAACGAGCGTGCGCAATCGCCTCGATCGCAAAAAGCGGCTATCGCTTGAAAATATAGTTAGAGAAAGAGAGAAAAAGTGAGAGAAAGAAAGAGAAAGATAGCAAAGAACTTTACTTTACTTTAAGCCGCCTTTGCGCGCAATCCGTAATATTTATTATCGTGTTGCGGCGCGAACTAAACTGATAGCGGCGTGCAAAACGTTGTAACGAAATACACGTCTCATTATCGCGAGAGCGCGACATGGAAAAAGAGATCTACCCGTCTCCAGGTTACTTTATTATTTCGTAGAATCCGCGCTACATCCCAAAGTAGAGAGAGATCGGTATCGGAAAAAATAATTGAGAAACGCAGTTTCTCGCTGCGCGAGTTTCAACGAGTTTTAACCAAGGTCGGCGCGGCGGATGAAGACCGCGCTTTAAACCGGCGCCCTCGTAAAGCTGAATAAAGCGCGATCGTTAGATTTAACGATATGAATATAACGTACCGTGAACGTAACGTAACGTAACGTAACGTAACGTAACGTAACGATGGCGCGCGTACCGTAAATCCCGGAGCAACTTTACGAGTGTGCTTTTATCAAAGCGTAACGCGCACTCGTCTACCATTTCCCTCACGGAATCTCGCGACTGCGAGACAGGATCGTCCTTTCCCGTTCCCTGCGACCTCGGATTGTGTAAAAGAGAACCTGGACCTTGATTCTGTCAAACGTGGCGACACGTATGCTCCATTGTTCGCCAAGATTATATATACTTTTCTCCTTGTATAAAAGAAAAGACTTTGTACTTTCTTCTTGTGTATGTTTCGAGGATCAAAAGATCGAAGGGCTGAAAGGGACTCGTAGAGAGAGGGAGAGAGAGAGAGAGAGAGAAAGAGAGAGGGGGGGAGAGAGAGAGAAAGGGGGGAGAGGGAGGAGAGAGAGAGAGACACGGTGTAACCTTGCGACTCGGCCAAGAGCGTACTCGCCGAAAAGAGCCAAGAGGCCTCGAAGGGAAGGACGAGGGGCCGAAATGATTGCGAGGGGCAATCGGGTACGTCGGTGGGAACGCCGGTCTTTACCTTCCAGGAAGGTAATTTCAAGTTAGCGGGTAGGTGGTCACGCGATTGTGCGTCTTACACGTGGTGGAGGAGCCGAGGAGACGCCGGCGGAGCGAGCTCTCAAATTACCGATCCTTCGCGTCGGGCCGAGTTAAAGACTACCTGTCCGAAAGCGGCGTTGTCGAGAGTCTTCTTGAGTCGGGTTGCTTGAAGAGCCGTCCTTTCCTCTAAAAATCTATCCCCGTCAGTTCCGATGTTGCGCGTGGTTTCCTTGCTTTGGACCCCCGAGAGATCGGTAAAAGAGGATGTTTTTGTACGGTATATTATCGCGTAAAAACCGCAAGTTAGAATTTGGATTTTCTTACTCGATTTTTTACTGATCGATCAAGATTTGTTTTGACAAAAAAAAAAAAATCAATCCGGAATATTACAAATTTACTAACTAGAATAACTGTTCATATTACTGTGCCTTTGTATTTAAATAAACCATGAAAAAAAAAACTAGCACAATAGAAAAATATTTTTTTATTAAATTAAATCATGTATATGACACAAAAGAAAATATTATACGCTATTTAGGCTACTTGTTCATGACTTATTTATTAAATACAAAGGCATACTAATAATAATAGGTATAGGCGCAAGTAATACGGACAAATACCTTAATTTATAAACAAGATGTAGGGCGCACTTCCGACTATTTCACCATTTTTCTCATTGTCAGTCAAATTACAATAATATCCAAACTCTAACTCGAGGATCTCTTATCCGTAAAAGGGACCATTTATCAACGAACGCTTTTAGAAGTGGTGAGTCACGCGGTTTCACGCAGATACGCAAACCTGTCCGTCGTGACGGTAAACCGCAGGGAGCCTACCGGGGGCTCCGGACTCCGGGCTCCGGGCTCCGGGGCGCGCCTTTTATCTCTCGTTTTCACCTGGCCGACCGGGATTTCCTTGTCCTTTTGCTCGCGCAAACGAGCCTTAGACGGGTTTTTAGCCGGCGTGACTCACCGTTTCTTCTTCTTCGCTCCGATGCCCGTCCAACGAGATTCGACCGGTCACCGTGAAAAAGCCTCGATAAAGCGGCAATACTGACCCCCACGAGGGGAGGAAGTGTACTTAATTCTACGTCCCTTTGCCCAAGCACGCTTTCCTTAACTCGCAATGTTGTAGATATATGGCATCTTCTCGTTACAAGAAAGATTTCTCGGTCCATTGAAGAACGCAAGGTCTCTCTCCCTCCTTATCTCTATTTCTTGAAATAGCTAGATTTCAAGCCTTATCTGATATCAAATGTCAAAATAATTGACTTTATAAAATTTCGTTCTCTTCAGACGAGTCAGTTTGACAAGATTTACAAGACGGTTTCTTTAATGTTCTTTTTTTTCAACGTGGTTTAAAATTATTCGTGAGTTAATTTGCAAGATGATAACATCATTTAAACATTTCTATTATATTATGTACAATAATTGTCGTTAAAAATTTTCATGTTATCATCCTGCAAGTTAACCGACGATTAAATTTAAACTACGTTTATAAAAACAGCTCTAAAAAGGATGAATAAATTCGTTCCTATTAAAATGTCGCATCTCGATCCAGAATGAGGAGATTATAGTTCGTATTCTAAGTTTACATTTATCGTTAAATGTCTCTGTAATTTTACACATGTGTTTATATACATTTAGAGGTTTATATGCAATTAGAAATAAATGTGAGTCTAGAATACGGGCCACTGTATATATCGATATATAGAAAAGTACGTTTGGAGAAATATTTTAAAAAATTGTTTGCTTAAACTAAAATATTGTTACATTTTTCGCTGAATTATATCAATATGAAGAAAAGAGAAAAATTGCATCTTTACGCGAGATTTATCTCGCTAGAAACGCGCGAACGTTCAGATGGATGTCATCTTGTGGTTTATTTGTCGCGAGACGAGGACGATGACCTCGTTTGTTCAACACGGTATCTTTGAGCTATAGAAACGATTGTATACATTTCTTGGCATAGAGCACACGTATGAATATGTATGATACATCGTAATAGAACTGATACGCAGTGTCGCGTGTTGTTGGCCGCTACCCTGCCCGATAAGATTTATTTCTCCGGAAAACCGATTACGCGCGTTGGAGTGGCTGCTAATGGATTTATCGGTAAAGGAAATTTTGCCAGAGAAATACGAGAAACTTGTATATATATATAATAGGGAAAGACGAGTGACTCGAGGGATCTGTTTCTAGAAACAACGTGAAGAAGCGACTCGCTGCTAACGAATAGACGAGGAGGAAAAAAAACATGTAAACTCGTAAGCGAGAGAAGAAAACGATCATCATAAAAATGAACCTATATAGAAAAAAAAAAAAAAGGGGGGGGGAAATAAGAACCGGTATATTTAGTGGTTCCAGCACACATACACACAAAACACCGACGTACACAAACGCAAGGTCGTGCGCGAGTGTTGGAGCGCGTCACGAATACACGAAAGCCGAAACAATATTTCGGCGGTGCTCCTCTATCTTTTTGTTCCTCGTTCCCTCGCGTGCACCTACACGCGAGCACGCGCGCGCGTGCATACACGCACACGAGAGTGAAGCGAGGATACCGTGGGAACGAGCCCCGGCAGAACAGGTAGTGAGACAGCCCCGCGTCTCTTCCAACCGTGTTCTCCAGCCAGAGTGCATCCATGCGTGTGTATGAGCGTGAATAGTATCGACTTTCATTGAATTTTACGCATCATTTTACTGTGTGCAATAATCTCGATATTTCAGTTTTAAATGTGCGAAATGTAGGGCTCTCTGTTTAAAGAAACTGTGTATAATATGTAAAATAAAAAACGAGAACGCTTTTTCGCAATACGTATGTACGTGGGAAAAACATGTAAACAAACAAAGTATCGTACGTAATCGCAAAGTCGACAGAAATATTGCTTTATGGACACTTTATATAATTGGTTACAAAATTGATATAATTAATGCGTAAGAGAAAAAGTATATCAACCGATTGCGAATTTAATTCCAATCCATGCGAGGATACCTCTCTCTCCTTTCTTTCTGCCACTCAACGAAAGTTACGCATTCGTGAGGTGATCCGTTACCTTACGTCACTACACAACCTGCCCGCTCTCCGCTCCTTTCTGCTCCGTCCCTGTCGCTTGTTGTTCACGACCGTCCACGGTTGTTACGCCATTAGGCTCGCACTTAGCGTGTCCTCGTCACCAGCTGAATATGAAATTGACAGCCGCGCGGACCGCGTGTACAGCTTGCTCGAGTCGTCGCGCACGCGTGTCAACTACACTACAAAACAGGCGACGTCCCCTAACCTCAACCTTAACCGCGACTGCGCGATCGCGATCGCGACACGACAGGAATATAATACACGACAAGAGTCCGTTTCTGTATTCGAGCGCGCACTTGGTTATCGTACTCTCGGAAACGGCCGCGTTCGGCCTTCGCGACGATGAAGCGCGCAAGAACGTTCGGACGGCTATTTAGGTTGTGACACGACACGTCTGACATTCGCGTTCACGGCGCGCGCGCGTTGCTGCGACTGAAACGCCGCGCGCGGTGTGCTCGGTTTTACGCAGCCGTATCGCGCCCGCCGTCCTTGTCTCGCGCACCGCGCCACTTGCTCTCTCTCTCTCTCTCTCTCTCTCTCTCTCTCTCTCTCTCTCTCTCTCTCTCTCTCTCTCTCTCGCGCGCGCGCGCGCTCGCTCGCTGAGACGAGTGCCCTGCCCGTTTGCCGTTTGCGAGACGAACGGTGGAATAGGCGCTGTCCTGTCGCGAAATGTACTCGAGACACTCGTTTCTCTCGATGCCTGCGTGACCAGTAGTTCTATCAATGTGTCATTAAATATGTATGTACATATGCAGAATGTTTTCTTTAAGTATATAGACTTGGTTATTTATTTTTTTTTTACATAAGTGTTATAAACAAATATTTTGAATAAAAGTTATTTTATTTGAGAAAACGTACATGATAATTTAAATAATTTTTAGCATTATTTTAAAGATAATATAAGTTAATGAATATTAATAAACATTTTTTTATTGAAGATATTTTGTTGTTTTTTTTTCGCTCGTACTTAAAAGCAACATGAATAACAGTTTTATAAACGATTATTGAAATCACTTTATTACTTTGTCATAAAATGTCTTACAAAACTGTAATAAAATATATTACTCCGTTTAAAAAATAAAACTGTCATGAAAGAACATTAAAAAAAAGAATTTAATATTTTCATCAAAGTCATTACATTTTCAAATAAAATAACTTTTATTCCAACACATTTTTTTACAACTCTATTATTTAAAAAAATAACTAAGTGTATAGATTTAAGTCAAACACACTCTGTATACATATATATTGTATATACACACACACACACACATATAAAATTATGTTAATGCTGTATTTAAATTAATTCACATTTTAAGGCCGAATTTAGAGCATGAAAAAGTGCTAGTTTAATTAATTTTTTTAGAAAATTTTATATAAAATAATATTTTATTATTATATATAAAATAAGTTTTTACATTATATTATTAATTGAATAATGTTGAAACACTGAACGTTGTTCAATTTCTAGAGTAGATTTTATGAATTTCTCGCTCACATTGAATCGTTGAATTTTTAAATCTCGACACTTTCCGAGTACAATGATATCGCGAGATCTTGATTCTCGAGAATATTTGCTTATCGGCAAATCGGAAACCTCCCGCGTCTTCGTGATAATCTACATCTACCTACCGGTGTCCGATGCATGATGAATACTCGTATTACTCGCATTATCTTAACTAAAGATACGATGAGTATGTGTATGCGTATATGTATACACATATGTATTTATTGCCTATACTACCTTTCTCATACAGGTGACGCAACGCTTATGATGTATGTATGAAGCTCTGCTTCTCTTTTATATATAAAAGTGACGGTATAGCTTGGTATTGCAAATTTTTGACCTGCCTTTGAAACAAAGTTTTTTTTCAGCTGCTCCGGTCAGGTTCCCACATTGGAGGCGCTTTTATGTTCGTGTAAACTGGCAGAAACTTGTTACGGCGTCGACCAGGTGTTGCAAATGTATAGCGCTTTTATATATGAAAATAGGGAGAACAAGGATCTTTTACAAAGAAGCACGAAAAATAATTCTGATAAACGACTAACGAGTACCAATTTCGGGTAAAGATTTTTTTTTTTGTATTTAAAATTTAAATCACTTTCGCCGCGATTAAATCATCGCGATATACATTTGTATAGCAAAAAGCAAAAGCAAAAGCATGCGAGAGTCGAGCGTATAGCGGACACCTAATCTGATCTCTGCGATCTTGACCGCAATCAAGATTCACCTCGCGTGATATTGCTCTTATCGCGATGTCAAGCGTGGGTCGAACTAGTCGTTGTAAAAATCGCTTAATAAGAATTCCACGGTATCGATCCGCGCACAGAGACGGGGTCAATTTTAATAGACCCCTTGGCGTTCCTTCGCTCGAAATAATCGAAATCGCGCGTCAGCTGATGCCTTTGTCAGCCGCGTTCCTTACACGATCGACGGAAAGTCGCTTCGCGTTATACTCTCAGATTAATAGTGTCGGCTTCGAAATATCACCGCAATGACCTCGCGCGGCTCCGATTTGCCGGCAGAAATCATTCGGTATCCTTCGCAACCATCGCGCGTGTCACCTTTCGCCTCGTGCGCATATAATAGGTGTCATGATGGCCTTCTGCGATGCACCGTCGTGAATACACTTGAAATTCGCACGAGTGAATCGCGCTACTAAATCAACGGTGGAAGACCTTCCAGCCAGGTGGGATCGATAAATGTGACCCTATGCCGCTCTAATTCTCGGCCATCACAGGTGCTCTTCTGAGATTTTCCATGATTTCTTGCTTTCTACATCCTCGTAGGAAGTAGATAACCTCTCACATCCATATTGAGGGCTAGATCGGATTTTCGATCCTAATACGGTCGATTCTAACTCTTTTCAGAGAGAATCATTTTTTATTTTCTGCGACCGTGTTGACTCACGACTCGCGTGCAACGTGACCGTGATCGACAACGTGTGTTAAGAGGGACTAAATCGAAATGAGGTCAATTAGACCTTCTCGGGCAGGAACAAGGTTAACGTGAAAACGTCGTTACCCGGAAATCCAGCGTGATTTATTGCACCAGGAATAGTGTCTTTCGCGACGCGAAACCGTGCGCGTTGTTTGTCGCACGCGAGATGGAAGGAAAGCGGCCGCGATCGGACACACGACGCGCTAAAGTGGTTTTAAAAATCTTTTTCTACTAAAGTAGAAAAACGAGGGAGGGACGAGAAAGATCGCCACGTTTTCCCGGGAAAATAGAAGGCTCTGTCACGCATCGCGCTCCAGATTTCGACGTAATACTTGACATACAGAGATTTCCCAAGATTTTCCACTGCAGAGACAACATACATGCCGATTGTAATGTCCAAAATTATTCCAAGTAAATATTGTATTACGACATTAATCAAGAATTCTATTTTTATTCCAAATGCGGTTTTCGATCGAAAATCGAAACAGAAATAGGCATGAAAATTTATTTTTTTTTCCGCAATTTTTTTCGTTTAAGATTGAATTGAGTAAAATTTTATATACTTTTATGGAATCAAATAAGAAATGCCATTTTCATATTTTTATACCAGCTATTGAATAAAATTTCAATAAAATAAGAAATAAAAGTAATGTTTGTTTACCACCATACGGCGTATCGACTTTCTCCCGCATTTAAATTTCCACCACAGACTTGATATAAAGCCTGCAATTCGCGACTATTAATATCGTAAGATAAAAATGATAGTATATAACCTTAAAAAAAAATCTGATCTTTTATCTTTATAAAGAATTCAGAATATTTAAGTGATTTCTTGTCTTTATTTCAATCCAATGCTTTAATAAAAATTAAATATCAACCAATTAAATTAAACATCGATCAATACTAATTGTGAATTATTGTAAATTGTAAACAAGAAGTTTAAAATAAAATTTACTTAATTATAATATTGAATAAAACTGGGAAAAGAATTTTAAAAAATTAGAAAGCAATGATTCGCTTGGGTTTCTCGCATAGAATCGCGTTTCTAAAACATTATTGATCTGAATCTTTATAGAATCTTTTCTAATTGATCTGAATCTTTTTGAAATAGAATCCACGATTTTTTGAAAAATCTAAATTGCAATTAGAGTCCAGAAATTTTTCTATATACAAGACGCAACTCGATACTCGCGCGAAAACGGTCGCTTGTTGTCGGTCCCTTCGCACATGTTCGCAACGCCTGTAATTTGTTGCAATTGCTCAAATATCTCGTTCGTAATTTGTCCGTTTGTCGACGCTTATTATTAGGTTCGTGACCACTTAACCCCGTCAACAACTCGAAGTTAATTATGTTTGTTTCTGAATAGTTCCCTGACGAATGCGTCGTCGTAATCGTAGTCCTCTTCGAAATATATGTCTTGTCTTTCATAAATTAACGAGAAAAAAAAAACAACAACCGTACGTTATCGAGCGGAATCTTTTGATTTTGTACGATCGGCATAAATCGATTATATACGATACGTTTGTGTTTGGATGTTCTAATTCCTGCCTCCCATAGCTATTTCAGACACTCTAACGATTCTCTGCTCATTGCTCGGCATGTAGTTCTGGTACGCGTACCGTATCGATTTTGTATTAAGATGTACATAAAATTTAGAGGAATCCAAAACACTCTCGTCAAATCATCCGTATCAGACTTTCTCTTTTCACTATCGGAAAAAAAATGTCTAAAGCGACTGAGTTTCTCGTACGAATAAGAAATAAGTCTTAATAATTGCACTCTTGATAATCATACTCTTGTTAATTAATAAAAATTGCTGTTATACTACATCAGCTTAGAAAATATTAAATGGATCTTTCTGATCTCTCTGTGATAAGATTTGAAAGTGCGCAAGTCGGGAACGTTAAAAAGTAATCGACAATAAGAGTAATTATATAAGCAGATAACATGTTTCAGTTGAGTAGATTCATTAATATCCGGTCGATCGATATGATTTTTTTAATTATTCCGTATTTAATGTATAAGGTCACAAAGGTTATCGTATCTTTTTACAAAGTAGATTCTTTTATCAGACTCATAACTGATTTAAAAATTAGTAATATTCAAATAATAAAACTTGCTCATCTCACAAAAGAGAAACCTTTTTCTTATATATTGTATTGTATGTATGTAGTTTGACTTCTTAAAATCAAAATATCCGAAAACATATAAATAGAAAGAAATTGCTCGGTGAAAGCAGACTCAGCTGAATTTGCAAATGGGTTGTAATTTATTCATATGGAAATTGTGCATTCGCATGTAAAAAATATCAAATATGTATTTTATATGTTCGCATAAAAAAAAAAAATACTAACTAATAACTAATTTGTCAGGGATAATACACCGATAGTTCGATGGAGAAATTTTGTTTCTTTATTAATGATTCAGCTTTTTTTAAATGCTAATTTGATTTTAAATTCCGCAAAATTTCAAACTATTAATTTACATTCGGACAATACACCAAATACACATTAATTTTATCAATTTAAATCCAACATCTAGATGGATAACATATCAAGTCGTGTAAGTTCCCTAATAATAATTAATTTCTTTTTTTTTTAAAGCAGATTAACAAGAAAAAAAATACATACAATACTATATCAATTAAAATTGCGCAGCTTCATCTGTAACATCTTCTGCCAACAGTTCTAAAGTTTTCGTCTATACCGTTCTGTCAATGCACCTGTAATATTCCTCTTTGGAGAAACGCGACATTCACGTTCTATTTACATTACTCTGTGTTATCGCACAAGCATCGATTAATTGAAAACGGATGTCAAGAGAATCTACTTTGTTGATCTAGTCTGCTTTGTATGGTATCGTTCAATCTCGTTTACTTCTCCTGATCTACAGGTAAATTGAATTTCGCGCGACAAGGAAGATCCAGAGCTAATGTTGATCAATTATAACAGTTTTGCTATGTAAGCGCACTGAATTTTACGAAAGACCAATTTGCAACAACATCCAAGATTCGCGATGATCACACAATCAAGGAATTTAGGACAAACTTCTATAGTCTCTCGCTAGAACATCTAATTGTAAGACTAACACGAATTGAAGACTATTTATTCATACAAATTATCTGTTATTTCAGTCACATGATTTAGTATCATTTAAAAGTTTATTGACTGTATCTATCGCTTTATTATATTTTCATATATGCTGTTATCTTTCTCTTTTTTTTTTTTTTACTTCTTTTTTTATTTACGTTAATTATAAATGATTATTTGGTAAAATAATTTTAGAGCTGCATAAATAACGCTTTAACAAGTAACAATAATAAAAAGAAATTGATGAAATTTTTTTGAAAAACGGGAGAACGTTCGCCTCTTCTTCGGAAAATCCTTCAAAAACGAAAGGGCCTTGCGTTCTTTTGGATTCGCTCGACACTTGAGGTATTGTTAGCACGTAAGTTCTCAAAGGTCAGATGAGACGAGCAGACACGCTTCGCGGAAACGTCGACGGAATCGATAGTAAAAGCTAGTGGCGAGTCTCTATAGCGCGGCCTTCTTGCTCCATCGTAATCGCAATAAGAGCCAACGTGTGTTTTTTGCATTGTTATAATCTTGCAAACGACAAGTGCATTAATCTCGCGCTGTGACCCGTATTCTCGTAATGTGCACGCTGCTCCGGAAAGTTTCCTCTGCCCTTTTAAATTCCGAATAAACATTTATATAACCGACTCTGAGATTTTATAAAAGTCACTTGGTTTAAAACAAAAACAAAAACAAAACAAAAAAAAATAAATAAATAACAACGCACGGCGCTGTATGATTAAATAATAATAATAATTTGCAAGAAAGTATTGCCGAATCTTAATTAAATCTCAGCGCGTGAATCATAGGTGGTGTAAAAGCGGCTTATCGATAGCGACGGTAATAGAATGCATTTTACACGTAAGAAAATAACGAGCACTAAAGACCGAGAAATACGATCGGGCATTGTTGGCGACGCTGATCTGATAAACCTAATCGCGGCGAAACGAAAAGCCACGAATAAATCGGCCTCGAGTGCCAGGCTTGCGTAAGACTATAGCACGATAGATAAAGACATGCATTATTCCGGGCCTCTGAGCCTACGAAAGCCGAGGCGTAGTCTTTCCTCGACGTCTCGAGATCTCCAGACTCGATAGAGAAAGAGCCGCTGCTATGGAGGCTCTTGCCATTTTTCACTAGGGATTAAGAGAGCATCGGTTTGTAATCGCACAATCGGAGGCAAAGCTCACGCATAACGTTCGCAGAGTACAAGTATTTCTCTATTTAATCGATCATGCGTCCGTCTAACGTGCACGACTATAGTTCGATATAGTTGTTCCGATTCTATCCAGTTCCAGTTGGCGCATAATTTATTAAGGGCTGCCTGGGCAAACGTATCCGAGAAAGTGACCGGCCGACCGGTCGCGGTCGACGAATAGAATCGTTATCGCCGGCCGATCTTTGTGCCGATCGCTTTGAGCCGGGCGAAATATGCAACAACCCGGAGCATGTATGCGTTAACAACAACAAAAAACACAATCACGTGCGTCGCTTTCTAATTCGCAGGCGGGATTCGCCTCTCGGCGAACGCTTGACGTGTCCCTCACGCGTTTTATCGTTGAAATCTTTCTCGAAATTTATTTCGTCAAATTTTGCTCTTATTTTCAACCCCCATTTTCTCACGTTTATGATTTCTATAGGATTTCGACAGATTTAATTTATATAGGACAGTGGATAGTAAACGAATAATTTTCCACTTATGTTAGAGGTTTGAAAAAGAAACTTTTGGCAAATAATAATTTAAAAAAAAAATCTATACTTAAAATATCAAAGTAGACGTGTTAAGTTGAAATTTTTAATTAAAAATAGAAGAATACCGACTCTAGTATCGCGATTACTAAACGATAGTGGGGTTTGAAGAAAGTAAAAAAAAAAAAAGAGAGAAAAAAAACGTATGCCCTTAAATACGCCATTCATTCGCATATCTACTTATTTGTCGTGTTCGCGATGTATATCTCGTTTTTATTTTTATATGTTTTGTTCTTTCCGTTCCAATTGCTAAGCTCGTCTCGTTCAATGTGTGTCCGGTGTGTTCCGGAAGTAAATTCTAAAGGCTATTGTTGCATTTCCGCTTGTCCGTAAAACGACGGCTATCTCGACTATCGCGAGTACATAATGTTATGTTACGGTATCATTGTGGCACATTTATTTCCGAGAAAATGATATTGCACCTTCAAGTAGATACGATATAATGACTTAAATTTAATTAGTACCTTATACATTGCGGGTTACTAACAATAAGTAAAACTTGAGCACGAAACAATGCATAATGCTATTCGTGTATTTTGCACACGAAACTACGGATGCAATTACATTTCAGGAGCGTTTCTTGTGGGTCGTAAGTTTGGGTCGTCAATTATCTCCGCTATTGTCTTTCGTGAAAGAGAGGGAGAGGGAGAGGGAGAGGGAGAGAGAGAGAAAAGAAGGGTGACGACGACACCATTGTAACAAATGACAATTGCAAAACGAACAAATGAGTTGTTCGTGACAATTAGCATGTGTACGCTCAAGTACCGTAAGCGTTTTCACCTTTCTTCAAATTCATAAAAATCCCGCTAATCGAATAAAAGTTTCTGTTTCAGCAACGATAATTATATGAAAGCAACATCGGGAGAGAAAAGAAAGATGATAGACAGGCGATGTATTCGTGATCGAGCAAACTTTATGAGAAATTCGATTTATAACAGAAAATTCCTGAATTTTATTTTTGCGTACAAGATTTCAGGTGGTAAATGTCCAAACTTTAATGAATTTACACAGAAAAAAAGTAAGTGTCAAATCAAAACTTATATACTCATCGTATGAACGCGTTCATTGTTTCATATATACGCAACAATTTATAATCCTCTTGGAAGAATTTAAAAATCTTCAATTTTAACAATATTATAATCTTATTTCAATACTACCATTGTCATTTCAAGAATAAAATCATTATTTTAACTCTAAGAAAATTATAATCTTCGATTTAAACATGTGTTATTTTCTATCCAACATTTTTTCCTCTCCATTCAAGAAAATTATTCTTAAATAACAAGAATATATTTTTCTTGGTTCAACTATATAAAATATCTTCATCCAAGCAAATTTTCTTTGTTTAACACAATATAATCTCATTTCAAGATTTACATTTTGAAACTAAAGATATTGTCAAAATAAGAATATTTTTTTCTGTGTAGAATCTCAAAACAAGAAGAAATTTTCCTCTGGAAATATACCTGTGCAAGCTTTGTTTGAAAGATAGACATCTAAAGTTATGGGTAAAAATAATAAAGTTTTTTTACAATTGTTAATATAAACTTATTCCGTAACTGTACATGTCAATATTATAAAAACGATGCACAAATATCATGTTGGGATATTCACTGTTAGAATAAATGTGAGGTATAATGACGCGCTTGCAAGAAAAGTTTCCCAGGTGTCCTTCTCCAATTTGAACAAAACTTGATAGATTTGTTTTGTAGAGGATATCAAAATATTTGAAATATATTTTTTTATACATACACCCCGTAAACATGTTTAAGGGGTGAACGTAGCTCTCGAGAATCGGCCAAATTTTCGTTTTTTAGCTTTAACTTTTGAACGAAGCATGAAAAATGTCCAGAATTTCAAAACATATTCACTGGTGTAAAAAGATTTTTTTTTTGTATAAAAAAATCTGTGAGTCATAAAACGCATTTTTTTTATTTTAACATTTCTCTGAAACATGTTTGATTACTGATAAAAAAAAAATTACATATCGAATATTTTTATCCCTCTCTTTTGACCCATCAAATTTCATTAAAATCGGAGAGGGATAATACACCGACCTAAAAGACTTTGCTTGTTATGTAGTTTGCAAAAGCGTCAAACTAAGAAAGTCACTGTGCGATAAAATTTCACTGAAAAAGTTTCTCAGTCGATATGATTTTTAATTATTTTAAAATATTGTTTTTATAATACATAAACAGTTTATTGACCTATATATAGATTTAAGAAAACAAGTTCATATTAGCAATCGTATAATAATAAGTTTATCATTTTTACCTGTAACGTTAGGTATCAATATTTCTTAAACAAAGTGTTTATGGGCTATCTGTAGAAGAAAATTTTTTCTTGTTTTGAAGTCCTAAATTCTTATTTTAAGTTAGGACATTTAACCCTAAATGTATAAAACAAAAAATAAATATTACTTAAAATTTTTTTATTACTTCGTTATTATTTCGTTAAATTTTCGTTAAGATGACGAGCGTGAAAATTATGCAAGATTAACGCGAGTGATAAAGTGCCGATCGCGGATTTCATCACATTTTGATTATAAGATCTTTCCGCTTGACGGGCGCAATATCGCTATTCTTGGAGCAAGTCAAATCGGAAAAACCTCCCCTCGTCACCGTTCCTATGACGACAAAATGGAAAGGTATGTTCGAGTGTGACGACGGAAGAATCCTTAATCTTCCGACTCCTTTCCAAAAAGTATAGAGTTTCTTTTTCTGTGTTCGCGTGATAACTGGTAAACGCAAATTAACCATATATCAAACTAATTAGAGGCCGAATACTATTATTTCTGATTAGCATTTTATTATGTTTTCTGCAATAATTATCATAAAAAAATTAAAAGCTAAAATTAAAATGAAAAAGAGAGAGAGAGAGAGAGAGAAAAGCAGATTGGGATTATAAATAGTTATGCTAAATTACACAAAGTTAATGTAAATTTCACATACGAGTCTCGTATTATCGATCGACTCACGCAAGCGAAGGCCAACCCGATGGAAAATTAATTTCCAGCCATTATCGAGATCACGATCGATCGCTCCAACGAACCGTGCAAGGATTCATTAATTAAGATCTAAATAATCACTCGTGAAGCCGCGCAAGAATCTCGTTGGTCGAGCTGGTATGTCAATAGCCACGAATAGACTATTACGACTTCCAACTTCCAACGAGAGCGGCGTATGTTTGGGACTTCCTTGCGTCTTAAATAAGATGATTTTCTCAAGTCAATTTTATCTCATTGTCAGCGCGAAATTTCGATTGAAAGCTTTAATATAGGTATACTAGAGTAGTTCGACAAGAAAATTCTATAAAGTAACATTGTTCGCAATCGATAATATTGAATTGTACGTCTTGTATTATCTGCACGACAATACATGTCGTAAACTATTTCGCGATATGCGTAGTCATTCATATTCTTGTTCTCGTGCACATCCGATACTCCTGTATCCGGTGATCCGGTATTCCGCCAAACTAAAAAGTAATCCAACAAGAGATATCGCTGTTAACCAACATCCTTCTAATCGTTGAAACTGATAATACTCATTGGTATGTATCGCAGTTTATATGGTTGAAAACACAGTTATAGAGCTGTTACTCGGTTGCAGTCTACCGAGACTTTTGTTAATCCAGCCCATCCTATACCACCAAATGCATGGACGGTTATTCATAAAGTTATCTCATCGTTTAAATTATGCATTATATGCGCTGTAACGCGCAGTTGGGAAAACTGAAACTCGAAAGTTTCGGTTTTCACGAAAATGCCAGGCCATTAATAAAGCGGCGATTAATAGCGCGAGAAACACAGTTTCTTGTTACAGATATTTTAGCGATATTTTAGCGCGACCGACCCCGACACAATTAAACACATTGAAACAACGTGAACGGATCTCTCGCAAAACTCTCAAAACTTTGCGGTGGTTCCACGACAAAGCCCTGTAAAGAGGATTGCGAATACAAGCGTAACCATCACCGCTGGCGTGCTTGTAAATAATCCGCAAATGCCGCGCACCGTATAATTATATGCATATTCGTTCGTACGCGATTCGACAGCACGCAAGCATTTCCGCTCCGGGTCGGTCACGCGATTGGAAACCGAGCCGCTAGGAAATATCTTAACATCAAAGAACGTTCCCGCCGTCCGCGTCCGTACCCGTGCCCGTGCCCGTGCCCGTGCCCGTGCGTTCTCTAAATTGTCACAACGTATCGTTCTCGGAAATGTCAAACTAGAATTTCGACCATCTCGAGCCTCGGGCCCTGTTCGTCCTTGATTTTGTTGCCGCAGAGAACAGAGGCGATCGCGAATATAACTGTGAATGCAGTAATTTCAAACTCGCGGCGTAGAAAATGGAAACGGGTGAAGCCTCAATGGTACACCAAGAGGACCAAGAGAGCTTGCGAACGAACAATGAGACAGAGAAGAGAAGAGAAGAGAAGAGAAGAGAAAATGAGACGGAAGAAAGAGAGAGGGACGGTCGAATGAAGCGGCGGCCGCTTCATCGTACCGGAAAATCAAAACACGAAGGACAAGATGACGGGGATGACGGGGATGACGGGGAAAACAGGGAGCTCTTCTCTCGGCTTGGCACGGCTCGGCTCGCGTGCATAACACAACCCGGCACATGAATTAAACATACGTTGTTCGCGATCCGGACGACGAGCAAACGTCGAGCAAACGGGAAGCGTGGCGTCGCGGCAGGGTGAGAGGGAGAGGAATGAAAAGACGACTCGGTGAAATTGGTGTCGAGCGAGGGGAAAAGACGCGCGAGACAGTGTCGTGTTTATGTATTCGTCGAGGGTCTCGGGCAACTGCTCAAATGTCGGACTTGTAACATTTCGACGATACGGCCGGAATATTCAATTAAATTAGACATATATAAAGAGACTTGTAAACTGCGTAGGCGCGTAACATGTCCATGTCAAAATCTACTCGCGATTCGGTTTACATATTATATGTAAATTTGGCTTCGGCCAAAGTTCGCGACTCCGTGCGCCGGGGTATCTTGGTACTAGTATCGACTCCGATACTAGTTGATATTCACCCTTATATAACGCCCGTCTCTAACCGCCGGGTCTGTCCGACGACTGGAAAGACAATAGCCAAAGAGAGTTTATGCGAGGACCATATCGAAACTTGCCTCCAACGATGGAACTCGAAACTCACCCTTGCGAACGACCACCGCGTCCGCGACGACCTCAGCCGTCACCCGCCGCCTACCCCCGGCCGCTCTTCTCCCCTCCCCCCCCCCGTGCTCGTTCGCCTTCGGCTATCTCCGTTCGCGATCGGCCGCGCGCAACCCTCTCCAAAGGCGGACAGGGATGACCGGGGTGCGACCAGCGGAGAGGGCGCGGCCGAATACGGGCAGAGGGGGGGGGGGAGGGGGAAAAGAGACGAAGCGAGCGACGAGACGAGGACGACATGTCCGTGGTTTTACGACCGATCATCGATGAGAAGCGAGAAGAGTTTTTGCGGAGAATGTGTATGAGTGTATGAGGGGAGACACAGACGAGAAAAAGAGAGAGAGAGAGAGAGAGAGAGAGAGAGAGAGAGAGAGAGAGAGAGACGCGTATTTTCGAGCCTCTCTTTCGTCTTTCGTCCCTTTTTTCTCCTCTTTCGTTGCTCTGGCGCTACATGCGTGAGGCACACGAGTGTGTGTACGTTTGTACACATCAGAGAGAAAGAGAGAGAGGGCACCGTGAGGCTCGCACCTCGAAGAAAGGGAGCGCGCGCGAGTAAAAGCAACCACAGTCCTTTCACACACGCTCATATACAAATATAGAGAGATACCCGTATAAAATTCTGCCTGTGTCTATGTGTGTATATACGCATCTATACATACTCAGCACCGGCGGAGGGACTCGATGCACCACCACCGGGATTCCCCGACCGTTCCCCCCGTCATTGGATCAGGTCCTTTTCTCGCTTCAGCTCTCCCTCTCGCAATCTTCTCTTTCCCGCGCGCATGTTTTCCCCACGTACTGCCCCTCCTGCCGCCCCCGTTGCCGCTCTAACTCTCTCGCGCAAACGCTTTGCTCGCGTTCTCCCCACTATTTCACATCCGATATCTCTCTCCCTCACGTTCGTCGTACGTTTCCATCCCTTCCTCCCGTCTCTCCCACCCCCGCGGAAATGTAGCAGCGGCGACGACGACGACGACGACGACGACGACGGCGGCGACGGCGGCGGCGGCGGCGGTGGAGGCAACGGTGGTGGTGGTGGTGGCGGTGGTGGTGGTGGCGGTGGCGGTGGTGGTGGTGGTGGTGGCGGTGGTGGTGGTGGTGGTGGTGGTGGCGGCGGCGGCGACGGCGGCGTTAGGAGCGGTGTTGCTGCTGGTGGTGCGTGCGCGCGCGGTGCTGCCTTAACGGCGTATCGGTGCGGACGGTGGCTTTAGACTCGAAGCTGCGGAAGAAGGGCCGCGAGCTCGGCCGTGTTCCGATGGCCTGATACATATTGCGGAACGCATTCATGAAGCTCCACTGCCCTGACTCGTCGAGTGAGTAATACAAGTTTGTGACATTTCGTTGTGCCGCGGTGATTGCCGAATGAAACTGCGTCGAGGGGTGAACGCGAAGGAAGGGTAAGGGAGGGAGGGAGGGAGGGAGGGAGGGAATCCTCGCGGACGCGCCGCGTATTGGTACCCCTCGTCGTGTGCACCTTCTTCTCTCCCCCACGTTTCCGTTCTCCCTTCCTTTCTCCTCTCCTTCCGCGAGAGAGAGAAAGAGAGAGAGAGAGAGAGAGAGAGAGAGGGAGAGAGAGAGAAAATATTCTCCGCGCCGTATGAATCGCCCGTTCGACAACGGTAGCCTACGACGTTGTCGACGACAACGACGACGACGACGACGACGACGACGACGAGGACGACGGCGACAAGCGTGTTCGCGTTCCCGAGTACGTTCCGAGACGACCGTCGTGCGACATCACCAGGAACGTCGTACTCCGACCGTCCCTCCTTCGTGGCGACCGTTAAATCGGCGTGGGTCGATCGAGAGCCGGGGAGAGTAGGGGGAGGAAGAGGCGATATTTAGCCGGCGGAGGGAACAGCAAGAGAGAGAAAGAAAGAGAGAGAGAGAGAAAGAGAGAGAGAGAGAGAGAGAGCGCTTCCTCCTCGAGGCCGATTAACAGTTGGCCCGAGGGACGCGAGACGATCGGAGTCGGTTTCTTCGGAGCGGCCGCGAGCCTCGGCCGAGGCGCAATAAATATCGACCACCGGGAGTGGAGGCTTAGCGATGCGAAAAGTGGACCATTCGATCGGGCCACGTCATATCTCCTAGCGCATCGTCGTCGCACGGCGTCGTCGAAAAGGCGCGAGATGCACCACGATCGCGATCCATCATCACATGTGCACATTCCCGGGGGGGTGGCTCGTGCGCTACCGAGGCCGATTAAGCGCGCGAGGCTCTCGTCATGTTTGCGCTCTCTGCGCGCCAGCCCGCCAGAGGATTCGCTATAGTAGACCTCTCGCGGATTAGACGAACGCTAGTGCAGTGCGCCGATTTTTTCCATCCGTCGAAGGATGCTAAGCGGTCTCTCGCAGCTGAAGAAGAAACGTTAGGGTGCGTCTATCGTAGTGCTCGACACTACGAAATGTAACGTATCGAGATGTCGGTAAAAATGTATAGTATCAATTCTCTATATAGTTCCTCTATCATGAATCATATTGAACAATAGTCGACATCGGTTCATCTTATAGTAGAGTGCGCTAGGAAAAAAAAAAAAAAAAAAAAAATTATAAGTATAATTAGAAGGGTGTCCATTTCCCCGCTATTTCGACTAATGGATGATATTCTGGTCCGCGCGGTTCCGCGCCAATTGCTGATATAGTAATACAATGATGCATTCACGGCAATGCCAACGCAGTGATGGTTTAAGGTGATACATAGTGCTCATGCGACCATTACATTTTTCGGATGTTCTACCACACATGTTAAGGTACGTTTACATCATATCCTTTTACGATAATTATCTTTAGCGAAATATATGCCGAGTGTGTGTGACAAATAATACCGGCGGTAATTGCTTACTATAATTAGCGTTTCTTTACATATCGCAAATGTAATTTGGTAACGTTTTCCGGGGAAAAGTATTTCATTGTCAAATGTTGCTAAGTATCGCGGAAACTTCTGCAAATTAAAATTACAAACTAAAATTCTTATCTATACTTTTCAATATTTATTATGCCTTATATTTCTATACGTATGTCAAATATAAATATTACATACTCGTATTGCATCACATTCTTAGGAATTTAACATACTGCTAACATATTGCGTAAGCGATTTTGATCGCAATTGATATTCCGATATGCAATGTATGACACTCAAATTGGCAGATATTCCGCAGGTGTCGATCTATTCGCCGTGCAAGCGCAACCTTAATTTGTTGATATCGACGCGATAACGTCGATCGCGCGAGCGATGATAATTGGAATTCATCTTATCGCGCAGTATTGGTGCGCCCGTTTTGAAATCCACCTGTCTGCTGCGTGACTTTTCAAGGGCTGATGATTCATAACCGATTGAGCGTGCGAGCCGTTATTAAGGGTTGGTCGGCCAGTTTAATTCCCCATCGCATTTCGGCCTTTAAACATGCTCATTCACCTTTCTTTTTACTCTGCTCTCTAATCGCTATTGCTAGAATGAAAATATACAGCGTTAAAACGCGATAAAAAAAAACGCGCGTAAAAAAAAAAAAAAAAAAAAAAAAAGGAAACAAAAACCATATAATGTTACGATCGTCAAGAGACGTTAAAAAATATGTATTAATTTCTCAATCGCTCAATTCAAGCAGCTCGATAGCTCTTTCACCGATATAGATAAAGAGAGAGAATGTGAAAATTTAATTAAAATTTCAATCTATAGTAGCTATTGTTCCACGAGGCGCGAGATTGGGCGCCTTCGACCGTCTTCCTGATTTGACCGTTTTATTTACCCGACACGGGGGAGGCACGGCACGGCACGGCACAGCACGGCACGGCACGGCGCGGCGCGGCGCGGCGACCCGGGGGATGTCGACTAAAATTGTGTCTCCGCGGAACCATTCATTCAATCAATTTAGGGGCTATTTCGGGGTAACACTCGCCCCCGAGTTAGTCATTTGTAGACAAACTAGACTGATTATATATATATATATATATATATGTATATATCGGGGGGCGCTAGAAACAAAGGACGCGCGAACCGTGTTTATTTTTATTTATCTCCTTTACTGTCGCGTGCCAACAATGTCGATTGCGATTAAATATATATTTTTATACGCGAAGCGCACGTTTTTTCTCAGAATTATATCCACGATAAATTGAATAGTAGTTTTAATGATTCATCAAATTGCCTGACAAGTCGATAAAATCGATAATTTGAATTTCTCGTCAAATATAGCGATTCGAGTATATTTCTCGAGAATCTGAAATAGAAAAGAAATCGAAAATTGTAAACTCCAACTTAAAATCTAAGGAATTTAAAAACGCCAACAATTTCCCTCGTCTTGCCATTCAATTGGAAAAGGTTAATGCCGCGCACGCTTTTCCCTCCTGTTTGCTGAATGTCCCGCGTCTGAATAGGAAACAAGGAAATTCGTTATCGGCCGCACAAAGCTTCTCGGGAAACGAGTCCCGCCGAGAGAATTCCGCGAGAGTTAATCCCATAGAAAGGCGAGCTTAGTGTCGCTTCCCACGGAATTTTATGACGACCGTGATTTCTTCCATTGATATTACTTATTCAAGCTCTTCTCGGGATTGGTCCGAAGCACGATTTTTCTGGATTTTCTTTGTGATTCCGCGAATAGCGTTTCTCACGTATTTTCTACAATACGTTCAAATGGTCCGTATAAACTCGCGAGGGACATTTATTGTTTCGCGAATGTGGCGATCGTGGAAATACAAAACAACGAACATGTGTGTGTATGAAAAAATATGTTAAATTCTATTGCAAAAAAAAAATAGATATAAAATGGAAAGAGGCAGGCCTCTCTCTTTTTCGACTCGCAATCGAAATCTGTTGCATTTCTTTATTCATTTAAAGCACGCTCCGAACGACATAACATATGTATGCCAACAGTGGCCAATATGATATCGGCGATATCGTATGTATGAATTTCACATATAACCGATTTATATTCATACATTGCCAATATTGGCAACAGTCAAGTCAATAATATCCGTTACGATGACGATTTTTTGTCATTAAAAAAAACATGAAAAATGTTACCCTATTATATTATTGTCAATATATATTTTTTCATCCAAAAGCCATCGAAATAATTGAGAATACTTGTTGAAATGGATAGTTTATATTTAGTATTGTAAAGATTTTACATAAAAAAAAAATTATATTCAATGACCTATCGATTCTCTCTTACGACATATCTAGTAAATAATTGTTAGCAGAAAAATAATACACATAACTACGCGTTTATTTCTACAGGTATACACACACACATTTATTCACATTTATCCATCTACCAAATAACTAATTAAATTCTATATAAAATAACATAATTAATTTAAATCGTCGGTATATATTGAAATGTCATCTTGTTTACATGGAATACACAATCAATCCTATATTGCCCAGCAAGAGCGTTTCTCTCTGATAGAATAACACTAATAAATGGCAAATTGAGTTTCGCATTTGGCCTCAGTTATCGATGATACAAGATAATGTAATATATGCATCATTAATTTAAACGAAAAGGTGAATCTTTTAAATAAATATGCAAATATAGACAGGATAAACCTCAATCAATGAAACATAATGATACAATTTCATATTTAGTTGCTTTGACATAACGATGCATTAATACACACACACACACACACACACACACACACACACACACACACACACACACACACACACACACACACACACACACACACACACACACACACACACACTCTCTCTCTCTCTCTCTCTCTCTCTCTCTCTCTCTCTCTCTCTCTTTACGGAAGAAACGAGAAAGCGAGGCCTCATTGAAATCCCAGCCGGTAGTGAGACGAGGGTTAACGATACGCGACGAGAAACACCTGCCACCCCCGCGCGTGCTTAATTGATTTCCTCCTGTCGTTGAAAACTCGCCTGTAATTGAGCAGGACATTAATAACTCCGCGTACTGAATAATTCGTAGAAAACGTACGTCCCCAAAGTGCCGGAGAACTTATCGATTTCAGATTAGCACGTAAATTGGCAGGCAGAGGGAGGATGCAAGCTTGGCGAGGCTGCAGGAGAGAAGGGAGAGAGGAGGGGGAGAGGAGCGTGCTTTCGCCCACGCATCTGCTTGTCCTCAGATCATTTGGGGATTCATTTCGATATTCTGGCTATTTCTCTTCTTTCTATATCCAATGTTCCTTGATTGAAATTCCGCCCTTCTCGCTTTTTGTCTTTTTTTTTTTTCTCTCTGTTGAAAAGTCCGTCTTTGAATTTCTCGTCCACGATTCCCTAAAGATTGCCGAGCATCAAATCGAGGCTTCCTTTTACGATCGATTTCAATTTTAAGTTTAGGAAGCAAGGATAACGGGGCGAAAGTTTTGCGACAGATGTAGAACAACCAAGTTAACAACTTGTTTCATCGAAAATGAAAAGATTCGACGTTTGACATATCGCAAGAAATACGAAGGAGTAAACATACGATGAAAATCTAAAAGACTGGATAAGATAATTTACGACCGGACTAGAAATATCTCATTATTAGTATAATTCTGCATAACCTGATGATCGTGTATTTATTTCATCTCTCTCTCTCTCTCTCTCTCTCTCTCTCTCTCTCTCTCTCTCTCTCTCTCTCTCTCTCTCTCTCTCTCTCTCCGCGTCTGTCTTTAGCTAGACGAGAACACTATCCCATTATCGCCAGTCGAATGGGTCCGGGTTCGTTAACCCGGGGATACACCGATATATCGACAACTTTATCTGGATGCCCGACTTCACCGGATCACACAAAAAGCCATCTCCATTTTCAGGACACCACTCGTTTTCCCATCGATACGTCGCGCCGCGACCTTGATGACGATTCGTGTCGACCTTGCGTTTCGTCCGGATGGTAACGCGAGCGCATCAGTAACGCGATACCATCAGTAACGCGATATAGCGTCTCGCGGCGTCATTTTTAACTTGACGAAATTCCGATTTCGCATCGTTTCCGCAAACGTTTGACGAAATTCGACGAAATTCGACGGAATTCGACAGAATTTCGGACGATTCGTCGCGCGCTTTTAACGCTAAATACAGTCGGCTCTCGACCATCTCTCTTCCACGAGAGGTCTCTTTTCGTGGAAGAGCTCTTTTTTCATCATCTTTTTCTTCTTGTCTCGACTTCGGGTTTCTCGGCTTGTGGAAAATGTTCCGCGAAAAAGAAATGAAACATAAATAACAGATTATACTTTGTCTTATGAGTTATTCCCCGATATATTAAGCGGAAATGTTTTTCGAATTTACGACAAGAGCACACTGTCGGGAGAGTTTTATTTCGACTAAAAGAGAAGTCGACGGATCTAACAAAGTAAATCTTCATCCGCGAGAGCCTGAAAAGAAAGCGCGTTCATAAGCGTTGACCTAACCCGACGTATTTTGCTGTTCTCCGTGACGGTCGTTTATTATTACCGCAGTTTGTTGCACGAACGCGATGCGGAACGGCGGAAGTTGAGAGGCGGAAGTGCAATGCATCAGCGCCCGGTTCTCTTTTATTCGAGCTAAATGATCTCTCCGAAGATGAAATGCCCTTATTCATTTGTGAGCTTTACCATGTATGAGTGTACTAGATCTAGCGCCTCGGATCGCCGCGGGCGAAAATAAAAAGTGAATCGATGAACGCCCGTGATGAGCTGAAAAATGTATTACTCCACTAGATTCTCATGTAGTTTCTTATTACCGTACATCAATCAATAATTGCTTAATGCTTGTCGATCAATCAATGCCAACGACATTCGGCAAATATATAGGTGTATGTATCGTTATCAATAGCGACTGTGTGTAAAAATAATTATACGTAAACGTGCCTTAATATACGTTAATACAAGTGTCTGTTATTGTTAATTAAATGCCCGATATTTTTGTCCACTTTTCTTAATCCGATATGCCTTCATAAATAATGAGAAGGTACGTTCTCGTCGATAAAGTGTATCAAAAGACAAGGAATTAAAAATTTCTGACACTATAAAGATATACGAGCAGACAGCTATTTTTATAAGAACATTCAGAAGAGATATTCCTATAAAACTTATGGAAAGAGGTATCTGTGAAATTGCGATCCGAAAATAAGATCGAAGAGAATTCGTGTTACATCTTCGAGTAAGATTTTATTTGTCTATTAACCTGTATATATGAAATTCAGAAATCACTGTTATTATTAAATCGAGAGTATCGAGAGAACGAGCCTTTATTTATTTAAAACTGTTTTCTCTATATAAACTAATTGTAAAGAGTATATACATATACGAGAAACACGAATAATTAAACGACAAAATATAGAAGAGAATTAAAAATTATAGACACAAGTTTCTCTCTCCAAGTGCGATAAAAACCGACGATGAAATCTCTCTTAAGAATCGACGATTTTTTTTTACATCATTTTTTACGTCATTTTGTAGAAAATGAAAAATATTGTGCGCAAACTTATCTTGCAATTTATAATTAAATTCACTCGTGTCAATATGTACTCTATATCTGTTGATATATTAATGAGATAGATAAAAGAGATAAAAAGGGCGATTTACCGGATGTTTCCAGTGGGCGTGCGGGGGTGACTGGAGTGATGGGATGGGGCCAGAGCCCCATGGAGTTCGGGTAGACCCGTCTCCGGCCCAGCTCCCCAGCCCCCTCCGCCATCGATATCGACACCGCTCCTGCCAGCGACGCAGAGGGCCACCTCGATCGCGATGGAGGCCTCTAGCAATCAACAACAGAAAGAGAAGGAGCCACGCATTCACAGGCCTTATGCCTTCGACAAGGTATTATCCTTTAATAAACAAGCTTTTTTTTTTTTTTTTTTTTTTAATGCAGCTAAACATATATATGTATACATGACCTAACGACATTTTTTTCTCACGCAATAATCCATCTTTTTTCGCCCAGATGGAGGGGCTGGTGCGGGAGATGCAAGACCCTGAGAGCGGGGTACCCGTGCGCAGCCAAAAACAATTTCTCACCTCGATCCCTTCAGCGTTCATGGGTGAGTGCCATCGGTACCTGCGTTGTGGAGTAAGCGTAAGCGGCCATCACGGCCAGGACACTACAGTAGGCTGCCTGCGTGTTGCAGGTTACGACCTCATCGAGTGGCTGATGGAGCGGCTTGCCATCGAAGAATCAGGTACGGGCTCTCTCGTATGTGTCTACTACCGCTGTGATCATGTCAGCTGTCCCCTCTTCCCCTTTGCCGCTCTTTTTCACTCTCGCTCGCTCGTTCGTACGTTCGTTCGTTCGTTCGTTCGTTCGTTCGTTCGTTCGTTCGTTCGTTCGTTCGTTCGTTCGTACGTTCGTTCGTTCGTTCGCTCGCTCGCTCGTTCGTTCGTTCGTTCGCTCGCTCGCTCGCTCGCTCGTTCGTTCGTTCGTTCATTCGTTCGTTCGTTCGCTCGCCCGCTCGCTCGCTCGCTCGCTCCTTCGTCTCGTCTCGCCACGACTCGCCGCAGCCACACGCGCAACCGCAACCGCTCTTGCCTGAGGATACGCTAACGACTAAACACCATCGATACTGTCGCTTCGCCGTTTCCGATCCGCATTTGCATCGATACTTTGCGCTTGGTGCCTTTCAAGTATCGATTACATATTAACACATATATTACAGAGGAGACACTCTTTCGTTCGAGTTGAAAATGAATTATTTATATATATCGCTGGTTATCGAAAATATATAATCATCCGCGACGGACTGAATATTTCTCGCGGCTTTTTCGGCTTTTGCGGATTTGTCGGAGATTTTTGCGCGCGCATGCGAGCGATAGTATACGTCCACGTGCAAATAAAGAAAGTAAATTTCGTCAGATTACCGTTATTCCATTTCGCCGCGCGAGACGAGCGTGTAATTCGCATCGAGTGAATTTAGCGAAAATTAATGTCCTCGTAATTTTCTCGTTGAGATAGTTGGAGGAATTTTCGCGGATAGTATTTATGGAAATACCGAGAACATTTACGTGTGTGCGGACAGGTAAATTGAATTGAAACTGAATTCATTATTTAATGAACAAAACTATTTCGAGCTGATGTCATCTCCAACGCAAAGCAGCGTTCAACAATTAATATTTCTTACAAAGATAGCACAATTATAATTTAATGTGGACATCGACGTGTATGGTATACGTTCGCTGGAAAAAAATTGCGAACAGACAGATTCTACTAAAATACGACACACAGAGCAATGTCGCATCGTTTGAGTGACCTGCACGACCCTAAACGACAATTAGAGGCTTTTGTCGACATAAATGTCTCCTCAGATATCAAAGTGCATTATTATGTTTGACAGTAGAGGCGGTCCATATTGCTAATCAACTATGCCAGTATGGCTACTTCTTCCCAGTGAATGACTCCAAGACACTCACTGTAAAGGACGATAGCTCTCTGTATAGATTTCAGGTAAGTTGTATAGCTTTCGAAAGTAATAAAGAAATTAATCATTTCTACATCTCTCGTTCGCAATCGTCTAATTGTTTATCTCAAAAATTGATGCGCGTAGACACCCTATTATTGGCCGTGGCAACACAGAACCCCCGACAATGTCGAGTACGCGATCTATCTGGCTAAACGAACCCTGAAGAACAAACAACGTCACGCTCTCGAGGATTATGAGACCGTACGTAATGATATCGCAATAACAAGCAATTGACAAGTTCACTTAAGGACATTCGTAAAAAGAAAATCGTACTGTCTTTAGGAAGCTTTGAACAGCCTGCGCAAGAACTTGCAGAACAAATGGGACATAATACAACTACAGGCAGAAGAGCAGGTGATTAACTATCCGTCGCTATTGTGCACCTGTTTTTCGCAAAAAATAATAAATATGTCAAAACTATATGTATACATACACACACACACACACACACACACACACACACACACACACACACACACACACACACACACACACACACACACACAATATGTTTTATATAGATAGAATACAGGATGCTATTACCGTATTTCTTTGTCAATAAATATTTTTTTTCTTCGACATTTCCAAAAATATGTATCGTCGTTATCATCGAGACGTTTAATTTTTTATTACGACAATACAGTGCATTTGCTGTTTTCTATTATTTCCGTAAATAATTCTACGTGTAAAAATTTTAATATTTCTGTTATAATTAATATTAATATTCTGTTATAATTAAATTTAATATTGTTATAATTAAATCTAACATTTATTGTTAGGTATAAACATTATATTATATCTATTTTATTAACATAAAAGCTGGAAAAACACATTACACTGCCATAATCTATTTTATGTCAACTCAAATAAAATGTTTTCAAGTGTTTCATTATAAAATTGTAAATAAATAAATTTAATTATAATAGAATTATCAAAATTTTTAAAGCAATAATTATTTACAACAAACATTTACAAAAAAAAAAAACAGCAAATGCATTAGCATATTAAGAAATGAAAGATATTGGACAATGCATACTCGATGTACTTCTGAGAATTTTATTAAAGGAGAAAGGTACTTATCTTTTGGCAAAGAATACGGTAGCATTATGTAACCCGTATTCTATATGGAACAATTTTTATACACACACGTACACATAGCTATATACGATTATAATGCCGCGTAATGCCAAATTCCGCATACTCACATTCCGAACACGTGACTCCTTGAAATGCTACTGATTGTGTGGGGTCAGGTACGCCTGTCCAAGGAGCGCAAAAAGGGGGACAAGATAGTGAGCGACTCGCAGGAGCGAGCATTTTGGAGGGTCTATCGGCCGCCACCCGGTTGTCTCAGCAGCTTGGAAGTCGTGCCTGTACCTACTCGTTTTCGTCCTGGACTTCCACGACCACCGTCACGCAAACGCACCCTCGCCGATTTGCAACGTGAGGTGAGAAACGCCGTCGATGGTCGATTTTGACTTTTGTACGCACGTATACGGGGCGGCGTATTATATTCCTCTCTATTCGTCTCTAAATCCTCGATTTAACTAACATGCCCGACGTGTTAACGTTCGTTCGTCCAGGTGGAGCTTTTACGCAACAGTTTGATACGCACGAGGATAAAGGTTTCGACTGCTATTGAAAATTTGAAATCATACTTCAACACGTATGTGGAATACGACCCGATGTTTGTACAGCCGCAACCTTCCAATCCATGGATCACCGACGATCATATATTTTGGCAAATGAATAGCCCTTTGTAAGTAATCGATATTTAATATCATTATCTCTACATCTCTACATCCATGGCAAATCTAATAATGTAATAACGCGATCGCGCGTCTAGAGTGGAAGTTCCTACGGAGAAACGTGTTAAGCGATGGGCGCTGTCGATGGAAGAACTTATGTCTGATCCTACAGGTAAAACTTTTCGATCATATTAATATAACATCGCCTTCGTACCGTTAGCGAATCTTCTTACGAACGCCATTCTTTTCCGCAACAGGTTTACAAGAATTCACAAATTATTTAAGAAAGGAGTACAGCCATGAAAATATAAGATTTTGGCTGGCAGTCAAAGATCTCAGGCATAGTTTCCAAGCACAAATACCTGACAAAGTCAACGAAATTTTTAGGTACACTTATTATGTAACATATATTAGTTTATAATAGTTTAATTTGAGTTTAAGAGAGAAAAAATAATCTATGACACGTTCAAACACGCAGAGAATTCCTGGCGCCTGGAGCTCCCTGCGAAATCAATATAGATGGCAAAACGATGGAGAAGGTTCATCAGGAGATGAAAAATCCGAGCAGATTTACATTTGATTCCGCCGCGGAGCATGTATATACGTTACTCCTGAAGAAGGACTGCTATCCTAGATTTATTCGCTCCGATCAATATCGTAATCTCTTAGCCGCTGGCGTGCAACCTCTACAAAAGAAGAGGTAGAGACTCTCGTTTTTGTTACTATAAATCAAATTAAATTTTGCAAAGGATAACTGCATGCGACAATCGACGCGAACAATCTCCGTTTGTCGGTTTCAGATTTTTCGGCTTCGGTGGGCAAGCGAAAAAAAAAGTTTCCTCCACTTCGACACCGACGTCTAGCACTTTGCAGCAGGCAAATATAGGTAGCAGCGGCGGTGGTGGCAGCGGCGGTAGACGAAGGGGAAGCGACCGGAGCCTATCCGGAAGCGCTCACGAGCTAACCGTGTGCGGTGTCCGCGACGTATCCTCCGCACCGCGAGTGCCGCACTCTCACAGCCAATCGAACCTCACCGACATCCCATACAGGTACGCGGGGCTTGGGGGACTCGAAAGGAGTCCCCGGAAAGAAGAGAGAGCGTATCTGTCCCTCGCCGTCTTTTGCGGCGGGATACTCTATGCGCTTTTAGCATGCTATTCGTTCGCGCGACACCGCGGGTGGCACCGTGGCCGATACGATAGGCTTATCCGTGCGCGTCGTATTTTCAGGGGAGATCTACCACGACTCATAAAGATACCTTCGAGGCCTAGTCCACGTAGTATTCAGTAAGTCACACGACCGATACATACCACGGTTCTCTCTCGATTAAGTGTCGGAGCGGGCGTCAAGCGCGCGTTTGCGGCGCGTTAACATAGGGTAAACCAGGGTACGATGACCATAGGCTGTAATTTTTTCAATAATCGCTACATAGTCATCACAGCGCTTTTTTAGTCATTATCAAAAAAATAATCCATCTTTACAGTAGTTTATGTGCATACCGTATTCGAAATAACGATATTGTCAATCTTATATCATCCTTTTACTTTTGACTACCCGCAAAGTTTTTTCATTTGTCTACTAAAAACTGTTATAACGTCGAATAAATGACAGTTAAGCTATCGTAATCGACGTTAGACATATTATAAAGATATGTAAATTGTTATACGACCTATAATTTTTCTTTTCGTTTTCATTATTTTTTTTTTATAAATATTATGGCCATCTCTTTCCTTAAAAGTCCCTATGGTCATCTTTTCCTTAAAAGTTGGGTAAGATGCATTTGGCCAATGCTTATGTTGTACTATGATTGATAATATAAAATTTCTATTAAGTATTTTCCTTTTCATTTCGATAATATTACGTAATTTAAGCTTGAGCGAAGATATAATATGTCAAACACTATTAAAAAGTAACAAAAATAAAGAAAGGATGTTTTTTGCATTTGAAAAAACTATGGCCATCTTACCCGACTTTACCCTATGTATCTGTTCGCCTTTCCTTCCCTTCACGTCTCTCCGCGTGCCGATCTCGCGTATCTCGTGATAGCGATATCTCGAGCAGCGAGCGAGCGCGCACACGAAGGTGACTCGAGGAAGAAGACGACGAATGATTATTTATTAACTAACGCGTCTCAGCGCCAGCGTTCGCACGCACGCTCCACTGTATCCAGGCTCTTTGTCAAACCCTCTTATCTCGGTGTGTTTGAAAACTCTCGCACTCTCCAAGAAATCGTTACGTTTATGGAAAGTTCACCAAAATGTGTGTAAAGCAGTATCGTTGGTAATTGTATGACGTTATCATAATGTCCTGTTGTCTTTGAGATCCTACTTGATAATAAAAATCTCATTGTCAGTGTTTTTGAATACTATCAAATACTGTCGTATTTGCGCGGAGTGTTTCAAAGAAGCTGCGTCAATTATTCTCTCGAAATATAGACGCGCGTGTAAAAGAAAATATTGTAATTAAATTATTATTGATTTGTATATACTTTTTTTTTTTTTTTTTTTTTTTTTTGAGACGCTCCGTACAATTGCTTTGATGTTAATAATATTGTGTTGTCCGTATATCAGAATTACTTACATATATCTCTGTGTTCCTATATGTAATATACTTTATGCAACACATACGATATACTTGTCAAGCACATTAACTTGCACAGTGAAAAAGATATGTATCCATCTTTTTATGTCGTACAACCCCCCGTTGTTGATAATTTATCTAACGCCCCGTAAGAGAATTTGTTTCACATAATCGCGAAAAGTTGCGTTGTATTCAACAATGCGTGAGACAAGGACTCTGAGGATTCAAACTCTAGGAAAATACGCGAATCGCCCAGATTCCCAGATTTGATAGGATGTCCCGGAATTATCGCTCATTACTCGGCCACGGACTTTTCGAACAGGATAGTTCCGGGACACCTTGCGCACACGTATGTATATAGAGACCCGTATTTCTCCTAGTCGTTGAATGGAACCTTAACCACAAGCATGCATGTATCGACTGAAGCTGAGAAAGAACACGCGTACATATACACACGCAAACACGCATCACACATACATACACACACACACACACGCGCGCGCGCGCGCGCGCGCGCAAACACGCGTACAAAACGCGTGGTACGTTGCCGAGAGCAAACGGTGAAAACTAAATATAATAAAGTTCCTGTTGTCAGGGATGCTGGCGCGACGGAAGTAGCGGTTCGCCCTATAGACGACGTGTGCCCGTGGGAATCCGCGCCGGGTCCAGGTCCGGGTCCGAGCACCGAGCACGGTGCGGCGGATGTCGCTCCCTCTGGAGGGACAGCGTCAGCTGATCAGGCCCGACACGTGTGGGACAGCGGCGGTCACGCGACAATTCATACCGCCGAGGCAGCGCGCGTCTCTCGCAAGAATTCTGCACAGCTGGACTCGTGCAGCTCGTCGTCGGACGTCAGCCTCGCCATCGCGGAGGTCTCCGAGAGGCTGCGCAAGTCGTGTAGCTTGCAACATAGCGGTAGCGTAGGTCGGTTCGCAGTCGCGAAACGCGGTAAACGAGCGATCCTCGCCTAGAAATTGATCGCGCGTATACGCGCGGTGGTGAATTTCAAGTGATATTAATCTCTCTATTTTTCTCGAATGTCGCGCAGGTACAGCGACTTCAGGCCCCGGCACGATAACGCGAAACTATTCCACCTGCTCGGCGAGCGGCCGCATCAGGTTATCGGAGATGAGTCGCGCGTCCGTGTCATCCTGCAACTATCCGTCGCCCCAGCAATCATTCGAGTACTCCCATGTGGTGGTCGAGAAGGTGGAAGAAAGATCGTCCCTTGAAAAAATTGTGCCCGAGGAGGAGACGTCCGTGGAATCCGTCGTCGTTAAAGAAAGCCAGCCGAGTCCCAAGTAAGATACGTTCGTTCGCTATTTCGACGAATGACGAAATATCGAAAACGAAAGACGCCTATTCCTCAGGACGAGCGCGAAGGCGCCTCTGATCAGCATTAGCGCGATCGTGGGCGATCTGCCGAGCGACAACTCCGCGATGGAGAACATCGACGAAGACGTGAGCGAGAGTTGCACGGCCAAGGACGCGGGGGAGATGGTCGTCGAGGACAGGACGAGAGGAACCGGCGAAGCCGACTCGCGGGCCGATACCGGGGCGGACGTGTCGCCGGTGGCCGAGGAGGAACCGGCGACGACCGAGGAGCCGCCGGACGAGGCGCAGGTCGTACCTGTCTGGGAACCGGACGCCCAACAGGAAGACCGACCGGCGACGGCGCAGGCGGCGCCTCGGGAGAAGCGTGACAATAATGTTAACGAAGTATGCCCGTGGGAGGACGAGTAAGTACCTGATGACCTGACCCGACCTAATCTTAGGATTATGCTTCTTCTCCCCGCGAGAATATTCATCGTTTTTCCAAACCAAATTTCTCTCCGTACTCGCACGTAATAATGTTCTTTTATTCGTACGGAGTCACTGTCTGTTTCAGGGAAAACTGTAGAGTGGATGCGCCCTATGTAAAAACCTATGCGACTTTAGGTTACCTGTAATTTTTCTCGTGTTGATATTAAAACAAAAAAACAAGTATCTTTGCATTTTACATTTATAACAATCACACAAATTCGATTTCGATTTTCACTTTTAATCCACTTTACCGAGCTCGCGTGTTCAGACCATTACGCGGCAAAGCTTCCATCACAGCATTATTTAAACGACAAATATTTTTAGTTCGAACAAAGCTTGTGAAACAAAAAAAAAAAAATAAATAAAAAAAATAAAGTGTTGACAATTTAATCAAACAAGCACACTCAAATGCTATGGATAAATCCACGCAAAGTAAAAGATCGCGAGCAATATTTGCTCGATAGAATCGATATTTCGACGCAAAAATATACACGTCGACATCTAGTCGCTATTAATATTTACACGTATGGCCTAATGATACGCAGTTTAACGATCCGATTCGTCTGCTCGGAGTCACGAGGATTCGTAACGTATGGATCCATTTCAATCTTTTTCCGTCTTTTTTTACTTCTATTTCTCTTTCTAACCATCACTATTTACCACCTTTACTAAAACCTTTACGCGAGCCATATTAGGAAATATAATACAAAAATGATTTAAACGTTAAAGAGACGAGCGCTGTTGTCTATATAGAGACATTAGAGTGTAGTCTCTAACGTTGTTCGTAGATTACCGTAGTTTAACTTGAACTAGAAACCTGGTAGAAGATGTGTCGCGTGAGACACAAGAAAAAGTAGATAAATACGTGGTAGATCGTGTCGCTCTGTGTTGAGTAAAACGTTCAATGGCAGCATTGCCAGGCAGGGATAATTAGTGGGTAAATTCACGCCCGCGGATTGGGAACTCGTTATTCTCGTTTCGATTCAGTATCTCGCGCAAACGCACGCTCGTAGGGTGCTAGCCAAATTTGAGCCCTTTGGCCGCTCTCCATGGTCGTGCTTTTCCCGGATACTCACTTCTTCGCGAATCACGCGTTCGCGAAACGTTACGTTTCGATATGTCCCGTTATGCGTTACAGTAAAGACGCGATTCGCGTCTAACCCGTCCCCAATTGACCCAATTGAATTTTGATTAACGATATCGAATAAAAGATATCGCGATACATATATTCCCGCAAAAAAAGAAAAAAAAATTATATATATATATATATATATAATATATATATATTTTATCGATATTGCATCCCAATGCGTGACGCGTAACAATAATTTAAGCGCATCAATGTGCACGTTTTTCGTCTTACTTACAATTAGAATGATCGCTTAGAGTTTAGCGTGTCTTACATTGTGTCTTACGAGCGTTCGATATTAATTATTGACAAATTATCGTGACCTGATATATCGTAAGTGTCTAATTACAGATATTTCGTGTTATAGTACACGCCGCTTTGTCGTAATCGCTCTGTCAAATTAATTAACCGACGATAATAGTCGACGGCGATTATCTCACGGCGTTTCACTCGTTGATTCTCGCTTGAGCGAATCGCGCTCGCGAATTAATAACAGAAAGTAAATAAAAGAGTAAAAAATATCCGTTGCGAATTCAGAATAGTGTGTATTAAATTATTGAAATGTCAGTTTTGCTATCGAATCTTTGATCCTGTTACTGCCCCAGGAACTTTGATTCGACGCTATACAAATCGAAAGAGAGAAGATATTTAAAAAAATTGCATAAATTATGCTCTTAACTGTAACTTTGGTGTTTTTTCGTGTCTAGTTTTAAATTTAGAACGAAATAATTATTATTACACTAATTACCGACAACACGCGTTTGTCTCACATTCAATCGCGAACTTTATGACACGTCTGACAGCTGATTCCTCGCTTTCTTCGATGGATTTAATGGAAACGACGAATAATCGCCTAATTATACCGCGTTTTACAAACAGAGATGGAAAAACGTAGATTTCGTGATGCATAATCTAATATGCTTGCCAAGTTTTTTTTACCGAATATTGAAATTTTTTATTTCACTTTATTTCAACGTAAAAGTTCTTCGCTTACAGAATATTTGCATTTTTTTTTTTCTATGCGCAATTGCAAGTGCATACACAAAAGCGAAATACACTCGATTTTAAGCAATTATTTATAAACGAACCGTGCACGACTGGTCTGGACACGCGAGCGTAATCATAAGGATTCTAAAAGTATTCACGACGATCGTACTGTTAATTCAGCAGCTCAACTTAAGTATCGTAACGTTCTTATGATAGGTTAGCCGATAATAAGATTAGAGTAACACGTCCCGCGTGTGATTGGTGATAAAGGGAAATGAAAATAATATATTTACTACCGTACGATTTTTTGTTCGCGATCATATAGCGATTACGATACCGAACTACTTTTTCGATTCGCCCGCGTAATTTTCTTGTAAGAGTTGATAAAATTGCACTATGGTCAAATCTGATCTGTGAGAGGACTCACGCAGAGGACTCGGAAAAAACTCGGATGTGTGCTGGAGAAAAAAACGCGAATTCTAAGCAGTGAACGAGCCACGGAGCAAATCAAAAAAAAAAAACAAAAAATATTACTCGCCTAAGGACGCTATTCTGTGTACATAATTTCCAATATCATCGCGTACGTCGCACTTTTTCTCTCGTGTCTTGGAAGATATATTCATCGCAAGCCAAAGACCTTGTTGTCGTACAACACGGGGGCGCGCGCAAGTTTTACAAGGTATCCTTTATAGTGTTCTGTGTGATTACACTCGCGAGTTTATTAGGAAAAATTTTCCAAATAATTATATAATAAAATAACTAATATATTTTTTCAAATTAATTTTTACGTTAATAACTGTGTTAACTATATATACTATACTACTTTAGCTGCAATTTGTAATCAAATCACGATCTCGATTCGTCTTAAAAGTATATCGATGATCGTTTGACAAGAATCGAATCAGAAATAATGGACCGTTGCAATCTTGAGCGCGCACCCTCACATATCGCATTTTGTATAACTTTAAACCGCGACGCCTGGTGTACATCGATTACACTTTTAGCATGCCATTATCAGAACTGCAGGTTTAGCTCGGAAAGTTTACGTCGAGAGAGATGTTTAATAATGTTTAATATAAAACATACTCTGAAACATTGATAACAATCCCTTTGCTATTCCGATGTTGCGATTAACTCTTCAGTGTTAGAAAGGGACGTTACAATTAATTTCGAGCATGATTAATCTGACAGAGAAAGAGAGAGAGAGAGAGAGAGAGAGAGAGAGAGAGAAAGAGAGAGAGAGATGGCACTTATATAAATAACAAACGAAATGTGATTAGCGCTCGCATAACTAGCGTACGTAGGCAAAATGATAGTTATGAATAAAGTCCAGAGTATCTTTCTAAAATATAATGTATACTGCTAAAATATTATTACGTAATGAGAGAAATTAACTTGCATAAATTATTCGTGTTTTGCAAGTTGCACTTTTTTAAAAAGTCTGTAAGATCCGGTGCCATACATACATATACATACACATACATATATTGTAACATTGCTTTATACAACGTTTCAAAGTGTTTTCTTTTATAGAATGTTTTCACAGAATTGTACATACATTGTTAAAATAGTATTTATATATATTTTCGTCATACATTTATAGATTATATTTTTATCTAGATGTAACTTGTGTGCGTGTAAGTAACATTTTTGTAATAAACGCAATAATATTTTTAATGCGTTTATTATAAAAAAGTTGAAAAAAAAAATTGTCGCAAAATAATTTTTATTCACAATCACAAAGAAAAAGGAATAATTATTGTTATTATTTAGAAAAAAAAAATGTAGAGATTAAATGAGTTAAATATCGCGAATTTCCTTAAATTGACAAAAAATATATAAGAATATTTTTATTATTATATAGAAAAAAAAAACTCTAAACGTGGATCTGTCAGATCTAACAAAAATTTACGAAATTCATATAACAATATGCACTAATTAAAAACCAGTGCACCATCGCTTTTACGCTGGATTAACATTTAATTATTCGATTTGCCACGAATCTCTGTAATTAGTCGAGTGCGATATTATTTTGCGCCAAATTGCGAGATTTCGCATAAACGTGAAGCAATTGTTCAAGTGTGTATTTTCACACAGCAGCCTAAAGATGTAAATGCCATCGATAAGTGAGTGAAAATTTTGCGTATGAATCTATGTACTAGATTTAAGATCCCAAAACATTCTAGAATTTAATTACCTACGGATGTAAGAGTTCCCTAATTAATTCTCAAGATTCGAACTTCAAAGATTTTAGATTTATCTTTTAGTATAAATCTATTAGTTCACACACACACACACACACACACACACACATACACAATGCTTGATTTTAACCAACGAATTCTCTTACAAATGTGCAAAGATCTGAGATGAGATCAATATATCGATCGATGAGACGATCTAAAGATCCGGCAATTTTATTTTAAGTTTTGGAATCTCTTCTTAATTTAAATCTTGTCTTAATCGTTATTAAGGTTAAAGGTAAATTATATTTTCGTCACGCAATGTATTGTTGAGCGTGCATAAAAATTTGAAAGAGATTCACACACTCACCATTTATTGTTTTTTAATTCAAAATTACGTTTTGCACGAAACGCATGTGGCGCAATATTTGACACAGAGCCTAAAATGAAAATGCTAGTGACAATAGTATATGTTGCGTCGTTAAATTTGCGACAAAAAAAATGAAAACGAATTATATAGATCCAAAATAATTTCCCAAATTTATGCTCCTCTCCCTTATTCCTCTTTAATTAACTTGTCGCGTTGGAAGCGAATCGATGTCGTTTCGATTATTTCATTTTATTATCAATTACTTACTCTCACAGTTTACGATCAGTTTGAAGTAAATCTGATCGTAAACTGTGATTTATTTTTTATTAATCTTAACTCTGCATCTCTCTCGTAACATTATTCGACGTTAAGTAGAGAATAACTACAAAATATGTGCTTTAGAAAACAGAATGTCATGTTTAAATTGCACTGCCAATCAAACGATAGTTAAATCAGAACTATATTTTTAATTATTTAATAAATGTGACACACACACACACACACACACACACACACACACACACACACACACACACACACACACACACACACACACACACACACACACACACACACACACAGACACACACGTACGTTCGTGTGATGCGTATGTAAATCGCTATCACGCAACGCAACGACATCGAATCGCCGAGGATAGAGTAAACGAACGCAGAGATATAATGATCGAAATCACTCACCAGGCAGCAATTCTTCCGCCTTTTCGTCGATGCCGTCGTTTTCTCGTTCGTTGGCTCCTCCATTCCTTGATCAATCGTAAAATAGCGTTGAAATACAATCGTAGCGTTGATCGTACATCAATTAACGATTGCCCGTCACATTAAACCGTTTACGAATATCGAGAAATGTGTATTAATCGCGATTGCGTCAGCCAAATAACACTTTCAAGCGCTCACTCGATCGTTCGATTCTTTTTCCGACACGCACAATGCACGATTTGAACGAATAAATAACGCTCTGCGATCACTCGACGTCCGATCACTCGGACAGCTTCCGCGAAGACTGAGGAGAAGAGAGAAGCGAGAACGTAAGAAGACGCGGCGACAACTTCGCACTATTTACGCTGACTGTGGCCTGTGACGTCGATCGCGGCACGTTGGCGATGTGCGACAGTAACGAAAATCGAGATATACGTTCATTAATCGGAAGCGCAAAGCACGTTGCCTACAACATTCCACGGCAGAGATTACTCGTCGCGTCGCTCGATTCGCCACACTCAACACGCCAAACACTCTTTCGATCGCAAAAAATACACGATGCGTAGCGCAATGTAGAGCGATATCGGCGCACGATCCTCCCACCTCCCACCTCCCACCTCCCACCCGACTCGACCGACGCGCGACGCGCGATTCCCCCCACCCCAAACCCGACCGACAGCCGGCTCGGCTGAGTCGAGAGCCGAGAGCCGAGTAAACATGTGCGTGTGAGTCACAGAAAGGTCACAGACACGGCCGCGCGTACTACACCGTCGAATAGAGCGCAATGAAATCTTCCTCTCGTATTCTAATATACCTATAACTTCAAAATCAGCTATCGTCATTATTATTATTATTATTATTATAATTCTGACAATTGAGCATTGATACGTGAATTATTATCCGTATTATTAATACGGAAAGAAACTTTATTTAAATTAAAATATTCAACATTATTTACGTACAAATTTCATATTTTCCATTATGTTATATACGCGTATATTTATATTACGACTAAAATTTAAACTTTTATTTACGTTATTATAGTTATGCTTTCTTTCTTTCTCTTTCTATCCCGCTTTTATTTTGGAATTTTGCGTCTTTGTATCGGCGCAAAGTTGCCGACGCGTGTTTCGAATTTTTCATCCTTCGATGTATATACATACATACATCGCGCACTTGCGTAATATCGGGAATGCCATGCAAAGCGACGCGACGAGTAATTTTCTATTATTGCGTTATTTACTCGTTTCAAGTGCATTATCGAGCGTATCGTGCGTGGAGTAAGTCGGAAGTGCGAGTAATAAAGTGATGGGCTGAGCCGCTTTAATTAGTCGCGATTTTGCGACACTCGCGGAAGAATGGAGCTGTCGGCAAAGAGGAGACAACGGCGCTGCGTTGGTCGGTGAGTAAATTCATTATGTTGGAGCGAGATTAGTATAATTGCAATCAATTCATTTTTTATATTCGTGATGGTTTGTTTGACGTTATTGTGAAGAGAAAGAATACACAAAGCACACATAGAGACTACGTCTTCTTTTCACAATTCTGCGAGATGGAAGAAGTTACATTGCAAAAGCACAAACATTTCTCTGATGACTTTCCTGAATAGGGCTTGAGATGTTTTTATTCTTGAATAATTTCTTATCCTTGAGTAATTTCTAACGCGAAAAGTTAATATGCAATTCCTTCGCTCACTCTCGTAATCGCGTCGTCCTGAAAACCATATTCGTTGGAACGATAGACGCATACCAAGAGCGTTCTCAATCTGGTCGTCCATGATCGAAAAAAAATCAAGGCGATTGTCTGCGTATCGCGATTAATCCTCCCACTCCTTCGAAATAATTATTACATCGAAATTTTATTCAAATTTTATTTAAATATTTTTTCTTAGATTTAATTAATATTGCAATATGTGTGAATATTGCAATATTATATATGTGCATATTATGACAAAATATTATTAATTCTATTTAACTATAATTGAAACAAAAACACAATAACTTTACGTATTTTATGTTTTACCTCATTGTTAAATAAATCCAACGAAACGAAAAGTATTCACGCTAATTGCAATAAAATAATACAAACATTATACATCAAATGGGAATGAGAGGATTAATAATAGAACGAGAGAATCGTGTAAAAAAAATATGGAAAAAGGAAGGAGAGTATTTGAATAATTAAACCGCAACCGGCCGCGGACGTTAATTAGTTGCTTAGCGATTAGCAGTAAGTAACAAACAAAAGATACCTTTGTATTATTGTACACCTCGCGCTAGAATTTGGCGTAGCACGAGTTTTAACTTGACGCGCTAATATTACGCACTTTGGCGACGATTATTATACCGCGCGTCCGAGGAGACGATATAAATATAAATATATATATATATATAAAGAATATATAAAGAATATGTTGTATATGAAAAGAGATATTGAAGGGGAAAGGAGCAAAGAAAAAATATGTTACTATATAGTTAGCGTTGTAAACGATAAAGAGAGAAGGCTTTAGTGTATATAGTTTTGTAAAGTGTTAACTATAGTGAGATCTCTATAATATATATATATATATATATATATATATATATATATATATATATATATATATATATATATATATATATATATATACTATATATATATACACACACACACACACATATACAGTACATTGCTACGAAAACGTACGTGTGCATACGTTTTCTAATTGGCATGATTAATTATGAGTTCATATTGTGTGGCAATTGGAAGCGTATAAAAAAATTGGTAAAAATCGTCATTTCGTTAAAATATAGTTGCGTACTAATTAATATTATATCGTGCGTAAGATCGCGGAGATGCGTTGATGGTTATATAATAATGTGATATACGCGTAAAAAAAATTTTAAGCTGTCAATAGAGAATGTCCTAATATTAAATATCATAGTGCCATTACGCAGCTTCTTGTCACTCACCTTGTTCCCTCTCTTGTAAATTTCAGAGTAAGCACATTATTTCTTTTTTTTTTTTTATTTTAAATCATACTCTTGTGAAAGCAATTTTTTACAGTTTTCCAGAAAAAAATAGATGCAAAAAGATGGGAAAAATTTTGTCATAGGATATTTTTTCGCAAAATTATGCTGTGAAATATAAAATATTATGATTGGGTTTTTATTAAACTCTATTCGACGCAATGTGCGTATATTCACATCTCACATTTAGCGTTACATATGAGATGTCAATACCATGCTCACAGCTTCAATAACAGTTGCAGCGATCAGTCGGACAATTCGATGGATAGCGCATGCAACGTCTCAGGCAATACTGATCCGCTCCGGTTTTGTTAGCGATATCTCCAATGGCGTCGCACGTGTTTCTGCAAACACATATCAGTAAACGAGAATTAGAAAAGATTTAACGCACGGATAGATGGTATACCAAGAATTTACGCGCGATAAAACTACACGTAACGATTTGATTGCTTAATGCAATTTCGAATCAATTGTAATTTATCGCTTAAGCTTATATATCATACTGATTAATTTGAATACGCACAGACAGTGGCAGACATCCGGCGGGCAGTTTGACGGGATACGTATACAATTCACTTGACACCAATTGCTCATATTTTGCCTGTATCGATAAGCCGCGGTTGGCTCGCACACTTGAACCCTGAAATCGTGAAACGTTCGTCGTGCATGAGTGTCCCACAAGCGTGAATTAATTCAATATATGTCAATTATTAACATATTAATTTTTAATTATGCCGATTCTCACCTAAGTGGCCGTGCCAACGGAGTGCTCGTGAATTTCGGGACTATGGAATACAGCTGATAAATAGTATTTTGATACAGAAATCGCGGCGGTACTCCACCGGTGCTGGTGACGATCCTTACGTCGGCGCAATTTCGGAACGTCTCCGGTCTCCCGCATCCGACAGCCTCCGTGCCATTTTCGCATGTACCCCACATATTGCCTGGCATAATTAGACAAAATGAGAAATTAAGTCGCGACGGAGAAAGAAAGATAATGTAAAATTTACCTGTGTAATAATTCCATTGCACGACGCATTGCGAACACGTCAAAAACGCCGGTAAAGTTACCATATATCTGATTATTCCCTTTTTTCCTGTGTCGCGTGGAATCTCGAATCGAACGTCTTGTGTCCCAGACACGTACAAAGGATAACTATGAAATTAAGATGTATTAGTGAGAAGCGAGTAGTTGTAATTTATAATAAACGGAGAGAAAGAGAGAGAGAGAGAGAGAGACTCACGAGTCGAAACATTCTTGGGTCGCCTCGCGCGATGGATCGTCGTTAGGGCACAGATACATCTCGAATCTTCCGTAATGATTGGCCGTTAGCTCGACTTCCACTTCAATTTCCTACACAAATTGTACTCTGACAGTTTAAACCTGCGTTATTAGAAATTTTTTTAGAAATGTGTCTTTTTTCTCACGCAAGTGTTTTTTGTATGCAAGTGCACGTAGAAAATAATTATATGTCAGTTGTAAGTGGTAGCAGTAATTCATATCTTTAAACGTAATGTCCAATGCAAATGTGAAAAGTTGACAGATTACATTACCTGGTTCACGGTATAATGTCTAACGATGATGCCTTTGGCGAACTCGCCGCCCGCCTCGTGCGGACGCGGTTCGCTTAAATGATACGCGTCGCCGCAAACCCCGCATTTTCCTTTATTTTGCTCCCAATGAACTAATAATCCAACGAAACAATAGTAATCATTAACATCATTAATATTATATCTCTCACATCTAGTAGCAAATTTTAGTTAAATTAAGGAGGATTCCTGTAGACGAATTTGTATGAACAAACCTGCGTATCCTCCGCAAAATAACTCGTTATCGTTGTAATTAACAGGGTTTGGATAGCCGAACCTCCACATTGCGTTTCGCGAGGGCGGATCCATTAATCTTCCGTGAGCGTGGATCTCATCGGGTACCTTTCAAATCGCGACAATGGTAGGTGATTAAAAGAGAGGAAAGAAGAAATATTGCATAAGAGAACGAAACCGTATATACTTTGCACACTTTCTTCCATGTCGTTAAATGACCGGCTTCGCGTTTACTTTTACTCGCGTGTAAAGTATTAAGGGCGCGTCCGCAGGAAAGTGTTGTGAAATTTTGGCGAACCGCGCGAGGCTATTGAACGGGTATATACGTATCGACAAACGAGTGGGTAAGTCGGACTTTCGTTGCCATTGGCAAAAATTTATGTGAGAGAGCGCGGAAGTCCGTGAAATGTCTGAATTCGTTATTATGGACGTTCGTGAAAAAAAAATAAAAAAAAAAAAAAAAAACGGAAAGCCCGTTTGCATTTTGTTCGCGTAATTATTGTAAGGGAAATGGTCTTACTTGCACGAAGAGATATAATATTACGAACAGGATGTCGTTTCGTCGATGCCTCGTAATCATTTTTTCCTGAAAATCATAAATATTATCATTGTCAGTAATAATAAATATTTGTGCTCAAATAAAAGAATTTTCTTTGTAAATTTTGTATATATGTATATATCAATAGTCTTTGTTGGAGAATTTTCTTTACACTATCGACAAGTAAAACATTCATTTTATAAAACAAAATAAAACTATATAAATTTAATCGTTGAATTAATTAATGGGTAGATTATAAAGTTTTATATATTCCTCATCATCGTCGAGAGGAATTTTTTGAGATATTTAAAAAACATTAAAAATTTTTTTCCTAGGTGTACGTATTTAAAACTCTAATAACGAGTTCCGGTTTCGGAAGACGGGGGCGAAAAAATTGCGTCCTTGAATCAGCTGGTAGGTGCTGAACCTTGCGTAAGAAAGCGAGGCGACGCGTATATTGTGTTGTTACGACAATAATGGCGAATATACGTGTCATCGACACTTGTGTCATGTATTATTAAGCAGTACATGTAGCACGGATTAAGATAGGCGCCAAGGTTTGCTTCACATGTCCTTTTAACACAATCTCACAAAGTTCTTACGCTTCAATTTTAAACTTTGATACTCATTCCCTGGTCAGTTATATATTAAAATTCATCGATATGTTGTCAATCGATCGTTAACAGATCCATTAGCGTATCGGACTGAACGAGAATTTGCTGACATTTATGCATACATGTGTGTCATTGACAGCTGTTAGCACGTGACGTGATGACGACTTTAAAGTGACAGCCTCCATTAGGTCGAGACTCTAATATAAAAATCATTTAAAATATCATATTCTCAATCAGTTTCTGATTGCAAATCGAATTCGTTGATCGTAGCTTCAATAAATATTGTATAAATATTGTAGATTCATATCTCATGACAGATGCAGAAAACTCTATTTAGAGAGGCAATAACGGTACTTGATATACTTGATCTTTCAGATTCTACGAAATAACTGTGCGCGCCTATCAAATGAAAAAGAATAATCAATGCATAACATATGATTGATGTAGCATTTATATATTATCGCTTTACTCTACGAACTATCGATTCATTATACATACATAGATTTTCTTGTCTCGTTTCTTGGGTTTCTTGATCTTTTATCGTGTAACGAAATCTGCTGCTCTCAGACAGGTAGTTTAAACAGGTCGAAAGTGGATCCGCAGTAACAGGATTCTTGGAGTCACAATGGGACACATGTTCATTTCGTGATCGAAATAAAAAAAGATTCGCTACATGAAAACCGCAGCCGGTTAACCTTCGCCAAGAGCGAAGCTTTTATCTCGCTGCTATCAAAGCGCAATGATAAACCAAGGAGACGAAACGAGCGATTCGCTTCAAGGGACGAAGATAATGGAATTTAAAATGACGTCGCGAGGTGACGGTCAAAGACCGTCTATAAATCTAACACTAGTAACACCAAGCCCGTCTAGTTCTGACAAACAATGTTCTCGTCGTTCTTCGCGATCTTCATCGTCGGAATTTCCCCAACGTGAATCGTTGGAGGACTGTTTGTCGCATAAATGTCATAGGCGAATTTAGAAGAAATAACGATAATAATCGCGATCGTAAAACCTGAGACAAATGGAGCTTTTTGACTTTTGGGAGGAATACAAACCGAATAACACACTAAAATTCCTTCGTAGGGTGAACGACCGGAAAAAAGGGATTTGCAAGTCTATTCAAATCCTATATACTTTGGGCACAAGTATGACACAAGTGTGAAAACATGCCGTTATATGAAATACGGATATTTTTACGGATTTTTAGGATCCGTCTGGTTACGAATTATTCCGTTAGAATTATTTTTTTTTTTTAAATATATGATAGAATTATAGTTTTAGCTATCCGGCTGAATTATATCCCAACTACGTAAGATCGCTCGTTACCGAACTTGTATTATTCCGACCGGACCTAGTGACGTTTTTATTGGTTGCCTTATAGTATCTCGACTCATAAATATGTCAAAACGAAACGAAAAAGAAACGTAAAGATAAGCTAATAAAGCCGCGCAAGTACGAGCGCATAAGTTATCGGTATGTGAACACACGTGAATCCTCCTCGTATCATTCTCTTGTCGGATCAATCGCCCAATCGCCAATTTGAAAGTTGCAGTCGTAAATTATCGATCATTCAAATATAGTTAGTCTTCTCTATCGGTCGATAAACTTGTGACGTATAAATATTTATAAAAATCTCGCTTTCCTTGAAATAAGTATAAATTTTATTATATTAATAGAAAAGAGAATTAGAGATGAAAACAGACGGACGTTGAATTCACGGTAAGTATCGAAGAGATAAAAAATATTTTTAATGACAATAGATAATGAATAAAAAACTGGCCAACATTTAATGAACAATTAATTCGTACTTTGACAATTGAAAAATAATTAAATCGCATATCGCATCACCATGTAAATGATAAAAAAATGATCGGAGATCAATGAATTATCTGACCGTGATCGTCAAAAATCGAGTTTATCGGGTTCCACCGGTTTTGAAAGCAAAAATCACAAGATAAAACAAAAAGAAAAAAAATGAGATTAAATTTTTCCCTGGCTTCATCAAGGTTGCAAAAACGCAAAAAAAAAAATTGTAAAAATACAGACAAAAGATTGAAGTACGATAATCTTTCAAGTATAGTTTTAAAGCCTTTTGTATCGCGATCTGACAATAAGTGATAATTGATTAGGATCTGCGAGAAGTGAAGATGCGATCGAAGAATATGATCAATACGATAACAGATAATCGAATATTAATTTTCGTATAGATTTGGGGAATTTATGTGCGACATTGAGCCAGATCTACGACCGGTCGTATCCTCGATCTATTTTATAGGGCATTAACGGAGTGACGAATGACGGACGCACGCAAAGTCAGTACCGTAAACCAATTATACTCACACATCCGAGTGCACGTGCTCAGCCTGACGATTGGGTTCTCAGGTAGACGAAGTTTGGTCGCTCCGAAAGGTCGTTCTCTCTCGCGGATGTAGGATGTCACCCGGGAAGAGACGATTCCGTGGTAGAGATCGGACGGGCCCACTCGAGTGCGTTCGCGCGAGTGACAATACGCGTGCGCCGCGCGCGGCCCGAGCTGCCCAAAAACACGACCACCTCTCCACCTTGTAGGCAAAAGGTCTCGAGGCGTGGTTTCCAAGTAAGTCGGATTTGGGCCCGTATAATAGTGGGGACGAATCCGAGAACGGAAACTGGAAAATTGATCGAATTAATTTATCTGCTTGATCGAATATTGTATCGATTTTTTCTGTCGAAACGATCGCTTGCATTTCAAATCTGTCAAAATCTGGATAAAATAAGATGTATTTTCTTCTTTCTGGATCGTCAAGTAAGATATCTTCCGTCCGACGACCGTAGATCGATTCATTACTTTGCTCGAAAACCTGTTCGATTCTTTCATACTCTTCGTCTCGAGACGACAGCGATTGTAATCGATTGTTTGCCTTCTGTCATTTGTAATGAGGTCAAGCGCACTACAAACACTGTGGTACTTTGAATTGTGTATGCTAAGAATATATGCCCACACAAGAGTATATACATATGCATATATATTTATGTGTATATGTGTATTAATGATAGTTGAAAAAAATAACAATTATAATGACTAAAATTTTACAATAATTCTGGAATAATATATGTATATGGTGTATATGATATTACAGAATTTTTTTGCTTTCTTTTAATCGACGCCAAATTAATTATATAATCACTGCGTGACTTAATAGAATGAGCAACAATGGCAACATATAAACATAGTAAGTAATAACGAAGATTAAAGGATTTATCGGAAAGTTCCATTACAGAAGTTTAATTGGTAACGTTCTATAAGAAAAAAGTCCGAAATTGTACTTTCACTTTCTCCGAGACGTGGTCACGCGTCACGCCACGAATCGCTGGAAATGCAGTACTATTCCTGACACGAAGCGCAACGGTATTTTTTGACGGTACAACAGACAGACAAACAGACAGACAGTTGTGTAAGGAAGAACGACAATTTGATATCTTCCATAAATCAGCAGTTACTTTCGCAGTCAGGCCATTGTGAAGAGAGTTCATTTTTCAGCTTTATAACTTTTACGTGCTGTCAAATATCTATCGCTAAAACAAGTTTATTTTATCAAATGTCGGGAAGAATTTCTATACCTATAATATGTTAATAAATTGAAAATTCCATCAACTATAAGGTAAAAAAAAAAACAAAAAAAAAACAAAATCTCTACGAGCAGAAGCGGCATTTCGTGCGTAACTCGCGCCCTCAACGGGATTCTCTCTTTCTACACGCTATCAGCGCGTATCACCGACCAGTACGACACCATCCCTTCGGCAGTAAGGACGTCGCGGAAAACAGCCCTCGTATCCGTGCATCCATCTCAGACAGAGATGATCGTTAACAAGTGTCATCGTGCGCTGAATGCGCGGACCTCCCTTCGACAGCTGCTAAACGGTATTTATCATTTCGTTTCTCTCTCTAACGTTTCTATTAAGTCACATATAATGCTATGAGAACCGATCGGGAAACATGCCGCTCACGAACGAATGCTGCATGGACCACGACAAAATCGATAAATTTGTCTCGGCTCCGGCTGCTCCGCTGCTTCGCGGACCTTAAAACATTATGTGCCGAAGAGCGTGATTTAAAAGTAATAAATAATATCGACAGAATTAATATATTAATTCTCCCATGCATCTTTAATCAGAGTACTGAATTAACAGTGTATCTTTCGTACGTAGCCTGCTTATGCACATATTATCATTAATTTCGACACATTCGTTATCTTATCTGAAATTTTAAGTGCCACGCAGCTAAAAAGTAATGTTTTGAAGATATTTTGGTGCTAACCTTGAATGTTGTAATGCTAATTATAAATCAACTTTATACAGTGTGTTCTAAAATTATAAATTTTTTCTAACAAGAAGAATGGTCTCAAAATTGAAATTTAAGATTTTTGTTGCAAGATGTTTCATGAATTCATGTTCAATCATGAATGTAGGAAAGATTAATTAACGATAAACATTTAATGATAAATATTGATATTTTAATCTCAGTGGTAGAATTAATAGGTATTGATGTGTAAATATATATATATATATATATATATATATATATATATATATATATATATAAATAGCGCTCTGTTTTGAATCTTCAACAACAGATTAAATTAAAGCCAGAAATAACATCAAGAACAAACATTGTTATGGATTTTTGTTTAATATACATAATATACGAGTATATAAATGAGTATAACATAAACGTCAAAACTAAACATATTGTGAAAACGAATACATTAACATTTGCTTGATGCACAAATAAAAATATGATAATGTATTCTGATAAAAATACTTGGCATATCCTTCTGTTTTCTATACAATTATTTTAAATGAGATGAGAGGTATAACAATACTTTTTTGCATACGTAAAGAGAAAAAGAGATAGCGAGAGAGAGAGAGAGAGAGAGAGAGAGAGAGAGAGAAAGGGAATGAAATAATACTTACATATAGAATATATTTTTATTTCCAGAAAACAAAATAGATCTTACTAGGTATCTGAATATTCTATTTGATATTGAAAGGATTATCACTCTCTATTTTCTCTATTCATGATTTATTTTGTACGCCCGCATCCTGTATCTCGTATCATTGAAACCCGCAAGTGATTTAATGTGACAATGGTATATTAATCATAAGCATTCTTAATCGGCGTCAATGAAACTAAATATCATATTTGTCAAATAAATTAGCTATAGTTGTTTTTTATGTAAATACTTTTTAATCCATTAGTTCCAACGGTGCAGAGAGAAATTTATTTATGTAAAGATATAAAGATTTTTATTTAATGAAAATGAGAATATACTTAAGTTATAAGAGTGTAATATTATCGTTGTGCAGGTGTTACAACAACGTGGAATAGATGCTTAACCGGTTCAGTGTCGAGAGAACCAGAAGGGCCAGTAATTATGACGGAAATACCGGGTCCTCGGTCGCGAAGCTTGATACAAGAATTGAATGCGATACAAGTACGTCAGATGCTGACTTGACCCAATAAGAATAATCATATAATTTATACATGTATTAAATTCACGACAATTCGTTTTGAATTTCAATTCAATGGTAATTTACATATATTAATATTATTTAAATATGTAAAACACAATATATTAGCAAACGTAAACGTATATAACATTGAAAATAATGCGTAATCTTTTGTAAATATTAATACATACGCTGAAGAGAGACGAAACGGGTTACAATGTTAACATCTGTGACTTCAGCAAGCATCTTCCGTACAATTCTTCGCAGACTATGAAAAATCCTCCGGTAATTATATAATGGATGTTGACGGGAACGCGTTGCTGGACGTTTATATGCAAATCTCGTCAATGCCTCTAGGGTACAATCATCCGGCGATGTTGGAGGCTCTCGCCGATCCCGTTAATCAAGTGAGTGATATAAAGCCACTTTGGCACGGAGTACCGGATTTTTTTCCACATACACCATTTGCATGCTAATCTCTTTTACAGGACACATCACTTAAATCTTAACTGCATAGCTTACAGGACTTGATAAACTTCCTTCAATAATCTACTTTTCTTAGAATATCTTTCAAGAATCAGATTTCTTATTGTTAGATGAGTTTTTTTTTTTTTTACATACGTACAAGACATTCGTTGTATAAAAAATATTTAACGGTGTTTTTCTTTTTTTTTTTTTTTTTTTTTTTTAGAAAATTATAGCAAACAGACCTGCGTTAGGTGTCTTTCCGGGAAAAGATTGGCCTAACAGATTAAGAAATATTTTGCTTAACAAGGAGGTATGTAATAAACCTATTTGATTTTATCTCTCATCCCGCCACTTGTGTGTGGATGTGTGTGTGTAAATCTAAATTATTATGCTGAACAGGTTGCTCCATCCGGATTATCGCACATCACAACAATGATGTGCGGTTCTTGTTCTAATGAAAATGCTTTTAAAAGCATCTTCATTTGGTACGCTGAGAAACAAAGACAAGGAAAACCATTTACAAAAGACGAGATGGAATCATGCATGATAAATCAAATTCCTGGTTCACCGCGATACTCTATTATGTCCTTTACAGGTGCGATATATCAATTTGAGCAAAAGCAAGTCTCGATCTAATTATAAATGTTTTTGACAAAATATTTTATATCGGTAGGTGGCTTTCATGGAAGAACCATTGCTTGTCTCTCAACGACTCACAGCAAATATATACACAAAATAGATGTACCCGCTTTCGACTGGCCCATCGCCTCTTTCCCAGAATATAAATATCCTTTAGAAGAAAACGTCCGAGAGAATCAGACTGAAGATAAACGTTGCCTTGCAGAGGTATCATCCAATCACAATTGTTAAGCATCTCTGTGAATGTTTTACACGCAAGAGAAGATCTCTAAAACTTAACGGATATTTCAGGTCGAAGAATTATTTGAAAAGTACAAAAAGGAAAAGAAGGTACCAGTGGCTGGTGTCATAATCGAACCTATTCAATCGGAAGGCGGCGACAATCACGCATCGCCGGAATTCTTTCAGGAACTTCAACGCATAACGCGAAAGGTAAAGTGTATAAGAAAAGTGTGTAAGAAATAAACTGCTCGCGAGACAGTTATATCTCAGTTTGCGTTAAAAAGAATATTTCGATCTTAAATATTTCAGCATTAAAATATTTCAGCACGGAGCAGCGTTGCTTATCGACGAAGTCCAGACTGGTTGCGGGCCAACGGGAAAAATGTGGTGTCACGAACACTTCAATTTAGATACCCCACCAGACGTAGTGACATTCAGCAAGAAAATGCAATTAGGCGGTTATTATCATTGGGAGGATTTCAAGTAAATATTTTTTATGACAAAAACGATATATAACGTGTTAAAAAATTAATGACATTAATATTAATGAGTGACTGCTCCCTCCACTTTCTTTGCAGGCCGAAACAATCATATCGCGTGTTCAACACTTGGATGGGTGATCCAAGTAAACTGATACTGCTTGAAGCGATCTTGAAAGTCATTAAGAAGGACAATCTCTTGGACAGGGTCGTGCGCGTTGGCGATTATATGCTGAAGAATTTAATTGATATACAAAAGGACCATTCCAGTGTCATCAATGCAGTGCGTGGACGTGGGACTCTGATAGCATTTAATTGTCTCTCACCTGAAATGCGAGACACCATAATGAAAAAACTTGCAGCTAAAGGTACAGTGGTATTGTAATGTAAAATATAAACGTTAATAGTATAACTTAAGTTTTCCGTATTCTGTTTTAGGTATTCAGGTAGGTGGATGTGGTAATCAAGCTGTGCGACTGAGGCCTGCGTTAACTTTCGCAGAGCATCATGCTGATATATTTTTGGATGCACTTCGTACTGTACTAAATGAATAAGGGTAAATTTTGCGGTTTTTCGTGTCTTCCATATCAAATGTCTTCCAAATCAAATGTCTTGTATTAAAGAATGGTTATGGAGATATATATAGCGATGTGTGTGTGTATATGAAGTTGAAAATATATTCATTATTTTTATATGGCAGTTGCATTATGGGGATAACAAAACTTTAAAGAAAGTGATGCAAAACTGCAGCGAGAATGCATATCTGGCGATTCTAGAATTGTTTGATATGTATTTTTATTGCATAGAATATATATTATTACATTGATTATTTAAACATTTTGTACAGTATTTTCTGTTTTATTTGAAAAAAGATGATATCAAATTATATATGCCAAGTTAAGAAATAATTTTTTCTTATAAACTTAATTTTAATTTAACTTAAAAACGACTCTGTTTTTTTTAAATTATTTTTTTATTATTTTATTAATCAATTTGATTAATATAACGGATAATTTGTACGATCATAAAATATCTTCCGAAAAAACTGCCAATAAAAAGAGAGTATTTGAACTATATTCCGTGTTATCTATAAACTCCAATATTATTTATCTCGAAATTTTCCCGAGTATATCATGTCAGTATCAAAATGTCCATATTTTCGATGATAACTCTTGTGTCAAATAAGTCTTTCTATCCTTATCTGCAAAGAAATAATTAAAGAGTACAGAAACAAAACCGTACATAAAATATCTAAATCCTGATTGATTAATGTAAATATTTATCATCACTTTGAAATACATCGAGAACATCTTGTGCAACTCGACATTCTAATAAATACACACAATTCCAAGTCGAGGAATGATACGAGAATAATTCCCTCTGAGCAGAAACGGCTGTTCATAAACTCTCATCCCCTCCTTTTCCCTTGGAATTGTCAGCTCTTCGCACTGGGTAAATGCACGCTATCAGCGCATATCAGTGGTTAGTACGACATTATCTCTTCTGCAGAGAACATCGCGGAGATCCGCGCTCTTATCTCGAACGGAGATGATCGTTAACAAGTGTCATCGTGCACTGAATGCGCAGACGTCGCTTCGACAACTGTTGAACGGTATTTTATCAATTCGTTCTTCTTATCAAACTTTATTATGCTAAATTGACATAGAGATATCATAGAAACTGATCAGATGATAAGCATTATAGATGTTGCTGTAGAATCTTGTTGAAAAATGGAACGGAACTTTTTTCATATATTAATATTAAAATTAGAAGTTTGTTTTAATTAATTTATTGTAATGTCATAATTTATTTATATATATATATATATATATATATATATATATATATAATTCATATTAATTGTTGAAGGGATCATAATAAAATCTATAAACTCATTTTGACTCCAGGTACTTTGTTGCTTTAAAGTTCTGTATGCATCAAACAATAAACTAAAAGATAATAAATAGTATATCGCCAGAATCATTATATATATTGACTCTTTCATGTATCTCTTGTTTTTGACGTTATATCTTTGGTACATAACAATTTTTACGCGTATTGTTAATATCGATATACCTATTGTTATCTTATCTAAAATTTTATTTATATACAAGTAATCGTCTAAAAAATAATATTTAATTTTAAAGATATTTTTGTGTCAACTTTGTGAATTTTGCAATATTTTAAATTATCTATACGCAATTCCAGAGTTATAAAGTTGAGAATTGTCTAAAAATTAAAATTTTAATCAATGGTGTAATAAATAAGCTAATAAATTATGACATTATAATAAATTAATTAAAACAAACTTCTAATGATTAATATTAAAATATTTTAATATTGATAATGGAATTAATACATATTGATGTGTAAATATCAATGAGCATTAAATGTTTATCACTGAGCATCGAGAATTTGCTTTCTTCTAAAATCATTTATCTAATATTAATATTTGAAAAAAGTTCCGTTCCATTTTTCAATATATTCTCCGATACATAAAACATATATTATACAATCTTTATATTTCTTTTATTGTATGTCATGTCCATCCTTGCCTGTTTTTCACATCATTGTAACATAATGATTTGTGAAGGGTTAAAATGCAAAATTGCACTAATATATCAAGCAATCATTTTTAACTGGCGTCAATAAAGCTAATCGTCAGAACTGTTGGACGAATCAGCAAGTTAAATTGTCTTCCTGCAAACATCCAGTAATCCATGTCGGCATAACAAAACTCGAAAATGCGGAGAGAAATATATTTATATGAGATATATGTATATATACATTTATAGAGAAATAAGGATAATAATGCCTACATGCTAAAGAATAAGAACATATGTAATATCATTGCACAGGCGTTGCAACAACGTGGAAGAGATGCTTAATTAGTTCAGTGTCAACGGAACCAGAAGGACCGGCGATTACGACGGAAATACCGGGTCCACGGTCGCGCAGTCTGTTACAAGAATTGAATGCGATACAAGTATGTCAGATAAACTATTAATCTAACAGCAATAATATAATTATGTAATTTAATTTATCAATACTTTAAAACTACTCTTTGAATTTTTTAAATATATTATTATTGAATATATCGATGCATAAAACTAAAGCTTATATATATATATATATAATATATATATATATATATATATATATATATATATATATATTGATAATATATATATATATAATGTATAATCTAAATATGTTCAGCAGCAGAAATGAAATATGTTACAATATTGAAATCTGTGACTTTAGCAAGCAGCTTCTGTACAATTTTTCGCAGACTACGAAAAATCCTTCGGTAATTACATAATAGATGTTGATGGAAACACGTTGCTGGACGTTTATATGCAAATCTCGACAATGCCGTTAGGATATAATCATCCGGCGATGCTGGAAGCTCTTACTGATCCCGTTAATCAAGTGAGTGACATAAAATCGCTCTATTGTAAACATTGAATTTTTTTCACATATATAAGAACAATATTAGCATTCTAATTTCTTCAGAATATATTCCATTTGAATCATAAATTTATACTGTTCTTACAGTGCTTGATAAACTTTGGCTAATTAAATTTTCTCGGAACATCTGGCAAACTAGTTTACATCCCGTTCACAATGTCCGAACTATATAAAAACATTTTTATCTTGTTTCTTTTTAGAAAATTATAGCAAATAGACCTGCACTGGGATCCTTTCCAGGAAAAGATTGGCCTAACAGATTAAAAAACGTTCTACTTAAAAAGGAGGTATTTGATAAATGTTTTAGCTATAATTTATTTTTCATATAATTTAATTATACTATTTAGATCGAAATTATTACTGTCGACAGGTTGCTCCACCCGGATTGTCACATATCACGACAATGATGTGCGGTTCTTGTTCTAATGAAAATGCTTTTAAAAATATCTTTTATTGGTACGCCGAGAAACAAAGACAAGGAAAATCATTCACGAAGGAAGAGATGGAGACATGCATGATTAATCAAATCCCTGGCTCGCCGAGATACTCCATTATGTCCTTTAAAGGTGCTATATATCAATAAATCAATTGTACAAGAGCGAGACCGCATTATACATGATGTTTCTGAACTATCTAATATCGATAGGTAGCTTCCATGGAAGAACCATTGCTTGTCTCTCAACGACCCACAGCAAGTACATCCACAAAATAGACGTACCAGCTCTCGACTGGCCCATCGCCTCTTTTCCAGAATATAAATATCCTTTAGAAGAAAACGTTCGAGAAAATCAGACTGAAGATAGACGTTGTCTTGCAGAGGTATCATCCAATCACAATTGTTAAGCATCTCTGTGAATGTTTTACGCGCAAGAGAATATCTCTAAAACTTAACGGATATTTCAGGTCGAAGAATTATTTGAAAAGTACAAAAAGGAAAAGAAGGTACCAGTGGCTGGCGTCATAATCGAACCTATTCAATCGGAAGGCGGTGACAATCACGCATCGCCGAAATTCTTTCAGGAACTTCAACGCATAACGCGAAAGGTAAAGTGTGGATAAACTCTTCACAAGGCAATTATTTTTAACTTGCAATAAAAAAAGATATTTCTTAAAATATTCATTAAAATATTTCAGCATGGAGCAGCTTTGCTTATCGACGAAGTCCAGACTGGTTGCGGGCCAACGGGAAAAATGTGGTGTCACGAACACTTCAATTTAGATACCCCACCAGATGTGATGACTTTCAGCAAGAAAATGCAATTAGGCGGTTATTATCACTCGGACGACTTCAAGTAAATTTTTTGACATATCAAAAAGCAGTAACAGAATTAAAAATTATCAACGATTAATTATGCACTGCATATGACAGGCCGAATTTACCGTATCGCGTATACAATACTTGGATGGGCGATCCAAGTAAGGTGATACTTCTCCAAGCGGTCTTGGAGATCATTAAGAAGGAAAATCTCTTGGATAGAGTTACGCGCGTTGGTGACTATACTTTGAAGCATTTAACAGACATACAAAAGGATCACTCTAGTGTCATGAGTGCAGTGCGTGGACGTGGTACTTTCATAGCGTTTAATTGCGCTTCTCCTGAAATGCGGGACACAATCATCAAGAAACTTGCAACTAAAGGTAAGAGGTGATCATGCAACGTAAAATCATGTAATCATTAAGAATATCTCCCATGTTTTCATATTCTTCGTATTTTTATTAGGTATTATGGCAGGTGGATGTGGCAACCAGGCTGTACGATTGAGACCTGCATTAACTTTTACAGAGCGTCATGCCGATATATTTTTGGATGCGCTTCGATCTGTATTAAAATAATAAGGATAATTTTAATGAGGTGAATTAATAACACTGTAACATAATTTAATCAATTTATTTCTTTTAAAAATGTAAATATATGTATATATATCTATATATATTAATCAACGCATATACATGTACAAAATGTTTCAAAAAATTGTGCAATTAAAGGCGAATGTATGCTTTGATAATTCTGGAATTCATTGAGTAATATTATTATTATTAATATATATTGTGTAAAAATATAAATTGTTATGTCAGTTTTTAAATATTTTTCACTTCGTACAATATTTAGAAAAGCTATAATTTAGAAAAGATGATATAAAAATTAACAATTAATTATTATAACTTATTCACTTTGTTCTTTTTCCACTATTATTTGCTTTATTGATCGGCATTGATAGCCAGAAAGTTTATTGCATAATAACAAATTATCTTTCGAAAAGAACTACCAATAAAAAGTGTTTAAAGTATCTTCTATTGTCGATAATTTGACATTTTTGTGAGTATATCAGCAAAATGCCCATATTCCCGATGATGACTCTTCTGTGTCATGTAAGCTTTTGTTCTCATCTAAGAAATAATCATGAAATAAGAGCGTGATAGCAAAACTATTGTATAAAATATTAAAATCTTGATTATTGAAAATATATATTTACTGTCACTTTAGGATCCACCGAACCATGTCGTTGTGATAAGTTCCACAAATTTACGGCCATGTTTGCCAACGCAGCATCTCGCAAATCTGCTCGGATAACAAAGCAATTAAACAGCTCAAGTGCCAGAGCAGACTGTTTATCGAATTGCTCGATAGATCCAAGATACTTGAGATGACTCAAGATTTCCTCAACGATCTTGGAACAAATTTTATTGACCTCGCCAATAAATTTCTGATCAGATCCATATAATTTGTCATTTGAATCAACCTAAAATGTCATTGTCATGTGTTATCTTAGTTTCTATTAACTTTCTCTACTCTAACTTTACAGATATAAATGTCATGTCTTTTTACTTATCTCTTCAAATGCACAAAAGTATAAAATTACCTTGTCAATATGATAGGGATAATTTTCCTGCGCTACCGTTGAAAGAAGATCGAGTACACGCAAATACAAATATGGTTTGATTGAGGTATTCTCCTCGAAACAACGTTGAACCGCGTTGAGCAAACCTCTCATCAAATACAAGACGCCGTGTTCTGGGCTATCCTAATAAAACGAAGCAATCTCTTAATTATAATCAACATATAATGTATGTTAATATAAGTACATACCGGAACTACCAGCAATGTTGACAAGAAATTCGACAAGTATGAGAGCAAATATGGTTGTGAACTTTTCTGTCTTCCATCAATATCGATAGTTTTCGGCATTTCGGGAACTAAACTTAAGGCAGCTTTGAAACAGGCATCGGCTGAAAAGTATCCGTTTACACATTTATAAAATAAACAAAAGATCAAGAAAACAATATATTAAATATTAGAAAGATTAATTCGATTCACACCTTGGCCTAGACATTGATTCAAGAGAGCGACTTGTCCAGATAAAAGATATAATTGAAGACGCGTGTGAACCAAAGTTAATGATGGTATAGTGATGAAACAGAACGCAGCACAGGCGCGCACAAACGCCGATGTTCTTCTCGTGTGATGACCGCGCACTATTTTTCTGGTATCGACTGATAATCTATTTACACACTGAATACAAAAATACAGAAAATTGTTGTATAACCAATATACATATAGATTAGAATTAAAATAGAAAGAACAATCTAGTAATATATGTATATTATACCTGTACAAGTTGTATATGAACGCTATCAAGATTAGGAAACGCCGCCCTGGCCTCTGCATAAAAACTAAGTTGCTTCTCAAAATCACGACCATAATCTACTCGTTGCACCAAGCCGCATATTAGTTGTCCGATCTGTCGTTTCTCATCTTCAACAGTCAAAGCACTGCACAAATTTATTGAGTTTTAAAAATCGGAACAAAATTTACAAAAATAAATTGACATACCTAACAGAATCGTGCATAATCCTTGCGATAAACATGAGAGCATTTATGATAATAGGATCTGTAATGGGTCCATTCTGCACACTCAATCCTTCTATAACAGTTTTGCAAACTTCAACCTTAATACTTTCCTTGTGAAACAAGTCAATTAGAGGCAAAAAATTGTCCTAGAATGCAAATGTGAAATCAATGTTTAATCAATGTTCAATATTTTAAAGGCTGAATAAATACGAATATATAATTAAAGCATACAGTACCATAGCAAGGAGTGATTCAAAATCTTGCGTGTGGGCAACTATCTTCTCAATAATATTTTGCAATTGTGGATAATAATTTTCAAAAGCTTTGTTCGGTCGTAGATGGTCTATTATTTTACCGAAGAATAAATTAAGCTCATTTACCTGTAATACATGTGTATTAGTAATCTAATTTAATATATGTATAATAATAAAGAGCATTATTATATAAACTTACAGAAAAATGTATGACAGTAAATTGAATCCAGATCTCGATGCAATGCATAAATTTGTTAGGGTCTGTGAGATCCGTTATGTATTTCCATATTATGTTAAGCACCGATTGACAGTCTTCTTTTGGCGGAGATTCTCTTACAAGACATTCTCCTAAACTTCTATACAGAAGATATTGAGGATATCCTGTCGAAATGTTGAAAGAATTAACATCTTTTAAATCAAATATATGTATCGCTATATTTCTCGCTTAATCTTTTAATCTCGATACCGTCGTCTTGGCTCGCTACTATTAAATTTACAAAATCCATGGCGCGTGCGGCAATGTACGTCGGTTTAAATGCAGTCAATACTGTGTTCAATAATAATGATCTGAAAAAAGATATATATATATATATATGTTTGTGTGTGTGTGTGTGTGTGTGTGTGTGTGTGTGTGTGTGTGTGTGTGTGTGTGTGTGTGTGTGTGTGTGTGTGTATACAGAGGCAACTAAACGAAATTAAATATGAATTAAAAATATTTAAAATATATATTTTACCCATTCTCTTGTTTTTTACAACGAGACAAAACTTCCTCGAGAAGACTCTCGGGCGATGTTACCACTAAAACCTGTACAATCCAATCCAACGCCGGCAAATAGAGATTCAAGTAGGAATGTAAAGTGAGATTCTGTTTTGCTAATTCATTCTTCACAGTAGGCCCAAATAGCTGCTGGTATGTAAAAAGAAAGTCGTAGAAATTCTCCCGTACAAACTCAAAATCTGACGTTTTGTTCAATGCCAATCCCACGCGACATAAGTAACATCTCGCGTAAACCGCTATCAACGGATTCCCGATTCCTCTTATCATATGAGTTATACGTAATAGGGCAGTATTAAATTCGCTAAAATAAAATGTATTTGTAATTTTAATAGTTTAAACTCTTTCACGACATTATGAGAATCTTGCTGAGAATTTTACCTTGTTGTCAAAAAACTGTACGATTTTATTATCGCCATTTCTACATACAAACGGGGGACTAGTTCTCGTATAGAGGCTATTTTATAAAACCAATTGCGACACGTTTCCTTTGCATTCTCTGGAACCATGTCAGGCGTAAAACTGTCGGGTAAGCTCGTAGGTACTTTACTTCCTGGTCTGAAGAAAAAATGTTGTCATTAGTAATAAAGTCCTATAACGATCCCATAACATAATTTATATGAAATAAAAAAATATAAAATACATGCAGCTCTAAAACATAAGAATTTTTTGGTACGATAATTACTTGTAGTATTCAGCTTTCATTTTCAATCTTTCATATACAAGCTTCCCAAAGATATCCAATATATCTGTGATGAGAACAAACTTGCTTGGATAGAAAGCCATTACAGACGTATCTACTAATAATTTGGCACACTAAAAAATAATTTGGCGTTAATTCTGTAAATACTTTCCTGTAAAGTTTTAATCTAATTCTAAGCTTTATATTACAGAGACTAAATAAAGGAATAAGAACCTGTATTGCAATTTTAAGTGCCTTTACTCTTTGATCGGAATGCCATGCTTGTACTAGTTCATTATTCAATTGCTCGATTCGTGCGGTATACTGCTGTTGCGATAAATCCAACATTTGTCTTACAGAGCCTTCCTCAAAATCATCCAATTGCTCCAGTCGCGTTTTTACTTTATCAACCATTGGTCCACTTGGCTGGACTTTCACTACAACTGTAATAAGATTATTATATATTTAAAATAAATTATAAATTTATTTATATATAGAATGTATATTTAAATTAAATTTCTATATTTAAATATTAAATAATATAATAATAATTATTTTTCTTTTCATAAAATTAAATTAATTCTCACAAATCTCTTGAAAAAATAAGTACCTTTTTCTCCACCTGGTAAGAAACTAGTAACGATTGATAGTTTTTCAGAAGTTGTATATTTACTCAATATAGCAGAGCGTCTAACAGACCATGGCTCGACCAATTCTTCTGCTGTATCCTTCAACTTTTTACCAACAAGTGCAACATTAGAATAATCCCACTATAACATACATTATAAACATGTATTGTGAAAAATTATCAATTATCAAATATGTATAAAAGTATCAGGAAAATTATATATTATAGTACTTCATCTGCAGCCATTTTGGAAAGAGGATCGAGTTCTTCTCGAGCAAACTGTGTAAGAGGATCAGAGCCATCCAGAGAAGGATGGCTTAGTAATGGATCGCTCAGTGGATTTGTAGGAACTGGTGTATGGGTCGGTGTTGATATTCCGGTAGAAGAACTAGTACTTGTGCTTCGTAATGCACTGCGTCTAGTTGAATTACGTCCATCAATTAACTATAAACAAAAAGAGAAATACAAAAACTTATTTCTATAAATTACATTTATATAAAAAAAATATATAATTTAATATACAATATTAGAAAGTACATTTATGTAAGATATACTCCTATACTTTATGTAAAATATACTCTATAATACTACATCTTACAGTGATTACAACTGGTTTCAACGGATGATCTACAGCTTCTTCTAAACATGCAAACTTTACAGTTCCATACTCCATAGGTTTTGAGATCCTGTAACAAAAATTTTTGTATAATATAATATAAAAAGCCATTAGAGCATACTATCGCGCATGTTCTTGTTTTTGCTCGTATTTTGTGAGATTAAAAAGATTTATTTCTCAAAACGATTCATAAAATAATAACAGAAAATTTAACATAGAAAAAAAAATTATTATAAAAATAATTTCCTTACCATTCTATTTCTGTCATAATTTTGTATGTATCAAAATATTTTTCCTAAGTTATAAATGACAGTATACAATCTCTGCTATTATGACAATGTATTGCGGTTCATTATTCGGCTCCCGAATTTGACATTAGAGAATACATTTACAGAGTCAAACCAAGTCAAATGTCAGATAACTCTTGACACTCGACACCGTTTTCATGTAAACTATAGAGACTTCGTATGCACTCATTGGATTTAATTGGCCAATCAGGACAAAAGAAGCAAAGGTTTCTTTATCTTGATTGGTCAATTAAACGCTACATCTCACGAGTATTTTTAAACGTACTCCTACGATTTCGCAAGTTTTCATTCATATAATTATTTAATTAATGATCTAACGTAAAAAGTAATTTTCTCAAGCATCGGAATATATATCTTTTGCGCCTCTCGAATCTAAGCTATATAACTGATGGAGATTCGCGTAATCGGTGGATTCCGATTGTACAGTACGGCTTTATTTATATCTCGCGAGATATGAATCGAAAAACAATTCTAACGAACTGCCAATTCGGTCTTCAATGTATTTTGCGGCAGCACCGCCGCCGTCCTCAATTTTAACACTGGCGACTGGCGACTGGCGACTGGCGTTCCATTCTCCCTAGTCCCCAGTTGTCTCTGCACGCTGTCGATCGCGCATAGTTCGCGAAATTGGACGATTTCCGCGAGGAAATTCGCGACGTATCGGCCATGGAAGATGTTCTCGAGAGCTGGGAACAAATAGAGGAATCCAATGTAAGACGTGTCCGAAGTTTTGTTCTCCGAATTAAATGTAAAACGATATAATCTCGTGTTAACCTATACCCGTGCACGCGCAAACTCTGGTGTGCAAAGTTTTTTTTTGGAACGCGACAAGAAAATTGCCGAAACCGATTGTTTTACGTCCTTTTCGCGCTAAAAATGCGTCTACGGTTTCACAGTTTTTATTTGTGTCTTTTTTTTTTGTCGAAAAATTGATTGTAGTTAATTGCAGTAATAATAATTCATGTTACCATAAGGATACATTCTTGTGTGAAATGTATCAAGTTGTCGAGCTTGCATGCAGGCAATTTTTTTTCTCAGTGAATCAATACACTCGAATATATAATAATTGAATCATTTATTATTGCATGTTGTATACAAAAAGATAATATAAGATTATTATGCATTTTAGACACTCGATAAAAGACTGGAGGCCCTTCAGTTGGACACAGTAGATGAAGAGATAGAATCTTCTAGGTAGACTTAGACAAACATTTTTAATCTTAAATTCTCTTTTGCTTTATATTTGTTGGAGCTATTTCAAAGATATATATTCTTGTTGTACAGTTTTTACCATGTATCACATACATATATATCAAGTATGAAATAACTTTTTGGATACAGGTCTAGTCATAACACAAACACAAGAATGATCATTTTGGGAGAAGATGGTCTCAGATCTCAGTATGTACCTCCAAAGCCTACGGTAAAAATATTGAAGAGACCAACTTCACGGGGAAGTGGCGATGGGCCACTAAACGACGATAAACCTAAGCAGCCTATCAAATCTCTAAAACAGGTATGTAACATTAAATCTCATTAAAGTTATCATTTATCTTATTAAATATACAAGAGTATATAAAAAAAGAATTACTTCAGAGAGAGCAGGAATATGCAGAAGCGCGGAAAAGGATTCTGGGGGAGGAGAAGAGTCCGGAAGAAAAAATGATACAAGAGGTGAACAGAATTCAGTCAAAATCGAGCACGCCAAATGGCAGCAACTGTCCCAGCAACGTAGTTCGCATGCCTGCTGGCCCAGATGGTACTCGGGGTTTTAACGTACGAAGGTAGCGCGTCTTCCAATCGACTTTTTTCACCCATCTTTTTCCTATTCTCCTTACTCATTACTATGGGAAAGGAGAACGGCTATGAGGCCGATCGGAACAGCTGTGCATTCCGAGCAAAACAAACGGAAGATCTTCAGCACTCTGTCACGCAAGTCATCATTGTATGTGGACACAGAAATCGAGAGAGAATGGACTTATCGAAGACAAATATATAAGAGAGAAAAATAATTATATATTATGTATGTGTATATATATAGATATATATATACACATATACAAACCAGAGTTACATCCTGAGCAGCGCAATGAGACGCAGGCGAGGATTCGTCACATGCAAATGGCCAATATATATACATATACATATACAAATCAGAGTTACATCCTGAGCAATGCAATGGGACGCATTGAAGATTCGTCACATGCAAATGAAAATGTTTTATTTCATAAACTTGTAAAGTAAGTCAAAGTACCTAATGGATTGTGTAACAGGTATCCTTGAATTGTGTAATAAAAAAAACTCCCTGTGTATATTGTATATATATACACACACACACACACACAACACACACAACATGTGTATATTATACATATACATACACACACATACGAATATACATGTACATGTGACAATTCTGTATGCAATATATCGAGCGTTTTGTTATTAAATCAAAGATACTTTTAAACGAATTTTTTAATTGACTCTTGCCTTAGATATGATATAAATATTAAAAAAAAAAAAAAATAACTTATATATAAAAAAGTAATTTTTATGATTTTGTACTGTGTAATATTTTATATTACTCTTTTAATACACACTCTGAATCATGCTTGGAACAGTATAAATTAGGAGGGAACTAAAGCACGATGATGATTCATCGTTGTTATTTAAACAGATCATAATATCACAGATAACTGCATCATATGTGTATATATATATATATATATGACGTTATCGATAATGTGTATACGCAACGCACATACTCGGTAAAGTCAATTTTAAGGTTGATTTACACCAAATACATATGGCGTAAAATGTCTACGTGAAAACATATACATGTGAATCTTTTGAATGAAATAAAAGTAAAAAGTGGATAAAATGTTGAAATTGCGATTATTTTTATAACGGAACTAAATGATATGAAAACATATATCATCTGTCACGCATCGCTTATGTCAGTTTATGTTGGTAATCATTCCACGATACGATAACGATATATATATATATGATATGTCGCGGCTCGCGGCGCATGTCAAATCGCGCGTGTTCGCCGCTCCATCGGCTCGTCTCTGTCGAAAAAGATATTTTTTTGCGGTTCTGAAATGTGAGATCGGCGAATTGTCCGTGGAAACAAGTATCCGGAACTTGGAAGTGTTGTGACGTTATACTTTCGACCGGAGGCGAAATAAGGATGGCGGAATCGAACGGGCCGATTCTTCACGTCATCGTCGTCGGGTTTCATCACAAAAAAGGCTGTCAGGTAAGAATCTCTCGATTAACCTACTTTTCGATTCTATATCCGTGCATTTCAATCAGATATCGCGCTAACGTAACGTCATTTTAGGTAGAATACTCGTTTCCACCTCTGGTGCCTGGGGCACCTAACGAGTGTCCCTTAGGATGGAAGTACCTGCCAACGCTTGCCCTACCCGATGGTTCTCACAACTACGACGAGGATACAGTCTATTTCCACTTACCTAGTCTCAACGATCCAAAACGCACGATATATGGCATTTCATGTTTCCGACAGATACCAGTAGAGGTACATAAAATGTGTCTTGTGCCTAAAATTAATCCAATTTTAACTGATGATGATTTTATCAAGTTAAAGTGTTTCTTTCTTTACCATGTTATAGAAATTAAAAAATCGCACTTCTGATATAACAAGAGGCACTGTTCAAAAGTCAGTGTGCGTGCTGAGTACATTACCTCTGTATGGACATATTCAAGTGAAAATGGCTCTAATAACGCATGCATATTTTGAGGAAGGAGATTTTAGTAAAGTGTCCTTGTTAGAGGATACTTATCATCATCTTAATTCATGTATGAGTGGCGACAGTCAGATTCCGCCACAAATTTTTGTTGGTAATTAACAAATTTTTGATTGATAAATAAGTTATAAGACTTACATTATACATGATATTTAAATCGTTTATAGGTTTATCCGCAAGAGATTTCATCCTACAATTTCGTCATAAAGTATTGCTTTTATTTAAGTTACTTTTACTTGAGAAAAGGATAGTTTTTTATCAATCACCAGTACAGCCATTGTGCGCTACGATATTGACTCTATTGTCACTCTATCCTGGCATGATCGAACACGGTCTTCAACAAGCAGCATGTGTCAGGTACTACAGAGATAGTAAAAAATTAGTAAAAAATTTTCTCTCAAAATTGATCGATGAATAATCCTTTATCTCTTCAGACCATCTAGGCCAATGTCTCCGATACCGACTTTTGACGAAGAAGAATTCTCGACAAACAATGTCGATTCTAATTTATCGTCCACCTGTATTGTCAAAGACAATATATCTAAGTCAAACCATGAACAATGTAATGACAATAGCAATAGAAACTCCTTGTGTCTCAATGATAACAAGACTATCGAGTCCATGGAGGGCAAGTGCTTGGACGGGCTGCAACATGTGACTCTGCAGAAGAATAACAATGATAATGAAAATATAAATATGAAAGTCATCGAAATCGAGTCGGCGCAAGAATGTACGGAATATCTGGAGGAGAGTAACTCCAAATACTCGCCGCAGACAAACGAGAATGTACACAGAGTGCACAGTGTAAACGCAATCACGCTGAACACGGGTGATACCGATAATAGTTTACCTCGTGATACGAGTAACGATGCGCTCTCCGACGCGAGATTAACAAACAACATTACCCAAATTGCGCATATTAATCCTGAATTGTGTGGCCTACCTTTGGAGTTATTTACAAAAGTAACGATGCTTTTAACATTATTTTATCTGTGATACTGATGATCATTAGAGCGAGTATTTGTATACAAATATTTATTCTAGGGATATCTCTGCTTACCCTATCTGTCCTTACCTTATTTGGATCTTTTGGGAGATGTGAATGTTAGAGGATATATAGTGGGCGCTACAAATGTGTTGTTTAAACAAAAGAAGCAACTTATTGACGTGCTAATTGAAGTAAGCGTAAAAGTGATATTGAATTTTTTTATTCGAAATTAAATATAAAAGACTTAACTTGTAATTGTTTATCTTACTTAAAGATTGAAAATACGCGAATAGAGGCAACCGATCCCGAACTGAGACGACAGCTGCATCTTACTACCGAAGACTTGAGATTCGCTGATTACGTCGTAAGACACGTGGCCGAACCTCGGAAGGACATCTTTCTAGATGGGGTAGGATGGGAAGGCGGCGACGAGTGGATCAGAACGCAGTTCCGGGTATACCTGTTGAGCATGTTGCGTACCTCTATGCAACAGGATACCCGTCAATCGGATCATTATAACGCAGCATTCATGTCCGCGTGGCGCGTTACAAACAATTATAAGGCATGGTGCAACGCGAGTAAATCGGAGATACTCAATATCGAGCCTGGTCATCCCTTTGCTGGTCAGCTATCAGTACAAGATATGAAACTACGCTTGTCACAGTAAGTAATAAAATTTTTCTATGTATACGCGATTTTTCAATTTGCAATTTTTTTTAGCCTCTTGTTTGATTTCTGACCAATCGTAAAAGATGGAAAATTAAAATTTATTTCGTACACTGTTTCAGTACGATGCAAAACACAGAAAGCGGCAGGAAGTTAAATCAAGCAATGGCATCGACTGGACGCGCAGTGGCGACCACTGGGAAAGCCGTAGGTAAGGTTGCGTTTAATTTTCCTGATTTAAATATAAGTTTGATAAGATATAATAATATATAGAGAGCATTTAAATTTTTTTTTCTCAAAATGTTTTTATCTCAATATTTTTCTCGTTAAAAATTATACATTAATTTATTTAAAAAAATAGGTGTATCATATAAATAATCAAAAGTACAACTTTTTATATATTTTTTATTGTATATTCTCTTGTTTAAATTTATTTAATTATTATTGTACTGTGAAATCTTTTAATCGTGAATATAAATATAAGAGATATCAGAGAACGTATAATTTAAATGAATCTAAATTAATTTAAATGAATCTAAATTAATTTAAATGAATCTAAATAAATATAAATTAATCTAAAGTAATTTAAATTATTAATACGGTCGGAATCGTGTGCAATATTACTTTTGAAACTAACAATTTACAAAGGGGGAGCGCTATCGCAAGCGAAAGGGGCATTCTCGAACTGGTGGAGCACGCTAACGACAGTTCAACCGGTCGATGAAGCAAAGATTGACAATCAAACGGCAAACAACCATCACACGGTGTCCAACGCCACGGACAAAGAGTCTATCGAAGACGAAGAGATGAATGTCTCTGCTACCAACGCGGATATTGCCATAGATCTTGATTAAAAACATGTATCAATGAGAAGAGAATCGTGAACGATCGAAACTAAAAATGTGACTGGCACCCGTGAAGAGCATAACGTAAAGATACGATACGTAAAACTGAAAGAAAGAGTTTCTTGCAAAACGTAGGATATGCTTGTTAAATGATGAAATTTTTTAAAGATCTCAGTTTTAGCGAGAAGCAAGAAAGACTAAAAACCGCGCATGTACAACAGACTTTATTATTGTGATATGCAACTTTATGGGAGGTTCTTTAGATCTATAAGCTGCTGTATGGGCAAGTACTAAAACAAATAACAAGTCGAAATATCTTGCTCGACTGTAAGCTTTTGTAATTTTCCGAATACTCTGTACATAATTTCCATATTATTTATGTGTCTACAAAATATGTGATATAGTTTTATTACACACAAATGATACAATTATAACAATACTTTTAACATTGCATGCTACAATTAAGCAGTGTTATATAATATATAAATCTCTCTTAATTAATTTTAATTCTTCACCAAGTAATGAAGGAAGCGTTTTTCTTTCTCATAGAATCGATCGTAAATCTTGCCCGCTCTTGAAGAGCAATCGTATATTTACATGTATACGGAAATATTATCGTTTCGCGTTTATATAGAAATACTTTCGCTTAAGAAGTACCTGTATTCCTTGTACATAAAAAAATAGCATTGTACGTACAATCTCGATTATTATTGTGTAGTAATCTTTTTTGCACGCTTTGCATATTATTTTAGCAGGGTTATTTAATTTACTGTTCAGATAGGAGGAATATAATATTCTCCTGTAAAAAATACGTAACATAGAAACATGGGAGAAGAGTGGCATATATATTTGACATATGCCAAATCACAGATTGTCAATCGATAACAAATCATTTACAGGGTTTCAGTATTTTGTATTCTCGCGAATAGCGTGGATTATATATACGTAGAAGATATGGAAAGTTGGGAACTAGGACACAGTCACTATCCGACTTAAACGTAAATATTGTACATTGTTCCATAATTCATTTCACTAGGGCTAATCCTGTTATTGACAATATTGCTACCTCCATTTATTGTCGAGATTACACCGTACGTATTAGTTCCGTGTACGACATGACGATATCTACGATTCGCTAGATCCAGTAATGAATCTAAACCGAGATGGATAGTTAAACTAACTCTGTATCCTTGTATTCGTCGGAATAAATTGTTAGCTTACAAAGATCGTGGACGATCATTCGTGAAGAGAGCTGCCGTTTTAGTCGTAGCGGAATTACATTTTAATTAAGCTTAGAGCACGTGTAGAGCATTTCTAGCATTACTAGTGTAGTCAGTTACGATAACATACGTATCCGATAAGGTAAGAAATTGTTTTCTTCGTTATAATGTTCGTAGAGATACAGAAAAAATAATAATTTGTAACAATTCGTATGATATTCATTTACGATACGCTCTTTTTTGTGGAGCATGATACTTAACTCTATTTTTACACTATTTTTATGTTGAATAAAATTTAAAATCAAACGGCTACATTTGGCGCTAAATACTTTTTTTTTGTTAAAGACATTAATAAATAAATTATATATATACATATATAAAATTATATAATTAAAAAATGTATATATATGTATATGTTTTTGATTCTATAAATATAATTTTATAAATTTAATATATTAATTATATAATTTTTTATTACAACGGAATAGTACGAAATTTCTGTGTGATCTGTTAGATTTTGTCTTTAGCCATTATTTAATAAAAAGCGATGTGTAACAATTATATGAGCTGTTTATTTCGAAAATGATTAATTAAATATCTAATCACAAAATGATTATTTTACTTAAACATGTGTTCAAAGATATAACTAATATAATATATTTTTTTTTTCCAAATAAACAGTTCACATGCTGTGTAATCTAGTTATTTTAAGTATCATCTTTGTGATATATATTCTCTTTTTCTCTCTTACAAAGTTTATCTCATAGTCATACTTTACAACTCGAATGCGTGGATTATACTTCCTATCATTTTTTCTTAAAATTTAATTTGTATTTTACATATGTATATGGTATTACATTGTATAGGGTAGCATTTTTATTTATATAAATATAGTGTGCCAAATGTGGGACGTACACATTTTTAGAAAGTATCGATGTATGAACGAAATGTATTTTGCAATTTAAATAGCGCGATAAAGAGGCGAAACAACGACCAAATCACTAGTCAACAGAACGTGCATTGGAAACGTTTCATAATTTTATATGAGTTTTCAGATTACTTTCTTTTAAAAATATTTTCTTTGGATAATATATATATATATAATATTTACAATTTGATAAAATAAATTTTGCTCTTGCGCGTCAATTATTTGTGTTTATAAAAAAACTATGTAAAAAAATATTTGAAAAATATACATAAATGTTTTTATTTAAGATTGTATTTATAATACGTTATATATATTATTTATTGCAAAATATTTTTTCAATTAGCTGTGACAGCTATTATACTCCTACTATAATTTTATTTTTTAATATATTTTATAGCTCTTGAGGTTTTTCCCTATGATGTAATTACAAATGTAAAATGTGCTATATAAAATGTAAATGCTGTTTAAAACTCTCTTGAAACTTCTTGAAAAAAAAAAAAAAAAAAAAAAACAATTCGGCTTTTGCACAGTTTTAAATGTTATGTTATCGCGACAAAAAGTTATTTAAAGCCAAACTCCTTGTTGGATAATTGAATGTTTTTTTATATTTATAACACACGAGTTTTTGTACAGCTTATGAAGATGTAAAGAAACAAAGCGTCGCAATCAGAAACGTACTGTATTGTATTGTAGAATAGTACCGTCATTTGTCAAAATTAAAAAGAAACAATATATCCAATTCTGAGTGTGTCACGTAGTTCTTTATATATATATATATATATGTGTGTGGATTACTTTGTCGTATTTATATTATATATATTCTTTTACATTTATATAAAAATATGCTGATTTTCATATCCAATAACTTGGGTCTGTGTCGAGATACAACACACGTTTTTATAAATTTCTCGCACGCAATATAAACGATAATATTTATGTAACTTAACGTCAGGTGTCACACCGGCGCGGCGGCTGTGTGAACGCACCCTTAAAATTTGGCCTGTTCGACGCGGATCGGAACAGGCGATGGGCGACGGGCGACGGGCGACGGGGTAGCAAACGGTACGGGACGGTACACGGTACGGCAACGGCAGCTAGTAGGGAAACGAAAGCGAGAACCGAGAACAGAGCGGAGAACCGGGGATGATCTCGCCGCGAGCCGTGACTGGTCGGCCGATGCGCCGCCGAATAAACATCGTAGCTCACCGATAATAGCCGAAGCGCCGTAAGGTGCCGCTCGGCTTGCGGGAGCGAGATAGAGGAGGCCGTGCGGAACGCCATGGTGTGTGACTGGCTACGTCACTGTTGTCGCCTAAAGCTGCCGTTAAATTTCGCGTCGCGAGTGCAGCGGAAAAACATCCGAGAGCACGGCCGCGCGTTTCTCTTTCCTGGTGTCGATCGCACGGACTCGCAATTCCATCGCGATCCGAGGTGAGACAGAGAGACAGAGAGAGAGAGAGAGAGAGAGAGAGAGATAGATACGTATATTTATATAAAGCGAGAAAGAGACTCGTTGCCTTTTTTAAAAGTCCCGTGTGTATCTCGGCGCGCGCGTGTCCGCGGAACCACCGTCGTTCCTTACCCGTCTTGCCTTGCCTTGCCTTGCCTTGCGCCGAACGTCGCATCGTCGCCGTCGCATGCCGTACGGTGTACGGTGTACGGTGCAGTGTGCAGTGTGTACACGTACGAGGCCGCGTGCGCGCGCGCTCGCGTGTGTGTCTCGTCGGGAGTCGCGAGTGCCCCTCTGTGTTGCTCTTTCTGTGTACGCCGAGAGAGGAGAGTGCGTTACGGTTCCTACGAGGTGAGCTTTTTAGTACGAGTACTGTCGGGCGAGAGTGTGGCCGACGCGCGCGTACCGGCATCTAGGGCTTCTCGCTCCTCGCTCCTCGCTCCTCGCTCCTCGCTCGTGTCATCGTTCTTATCGTGTTGTCGTAGTCGGTTGTGGCCGTCGTGCCCGTCGTGCCCGTGTCGGATCGCGTCGTAATCGTTCCTCTCATCGTATCGCGTCTTAGTGTCGCAGTTTGACGAGCGAGTGCATCGGTGACGCGGTGTGTGAGCCGTGGTCTTCCCGGCTGGCTCGCGGTGGCTTGTCGCGAAAGAGTGCGCCATGCGAGAGAGGGATAAATCGGTGACTGGCGGGCGGCGGCCATCTTCCAGATGAGTTTTTCTCCTTCTTTCTTCCGATAAACGGAGTGCGCTATGTCGTGAGAGAGAAGGCCAAAAGGGAGCGAGAGATCGTAAGAGACCGATTGATAGACGGAGAGGTTAAGCGAGTGAGAGAAAGAGAGAGAGAGAGAGAGAGAGAGAGAGAAGGAAGGAAGGAAGGAAGGAAGGAAGAAAATTACATACGCGTCTATCATGCAACGAGAGATGCGGTGAACGGCGCGTGCTGTTCGGCGGAGTCACGAAATTTCACGAGCGCGTGTCGCCGCTTCAACCAGTTTTCGCTCGTGAGTGCGAGAAGGAAAAACAGAGTGGCTCGTGGCTCGTGTACGAGAGACGAGAGCAACGTATTAGGAAGTGCGCTCTTGTTGGTCTCGCGCCTGCGAAAAAGAGAGAGAGAGACAGAGAGAAAGAGAAAGGGAAAGATCGGCAGAGGGACGGTGAAACGAACCAGAGCGGAAGACGGAGAAAGAGACATAGCGCGTGCGGGGGAAGAAAACGGAAGCGGTGCGGAGGTGAAACGAACACGGAGAGGCGATCCCCTATTACCGCGCGTTTGTTCGTAATCGCGTCGTTTTCGCGAGCGTCAAAGAGAAGAGAAGAAAGAAGGAGCGAAGAGGAAGGAAAAAAAAAAAGAAACATAAAAAGGAGAAGAGGAAAAAAAAACCCAAAAAAGAAGTGAGTCGCGTCGAGACATCGTCTGTTGCTACAATCTCGAGGAATGCGTTGTCAGCGAATGAATCGATTACTCGTCGTGTGTAACCTCCAAGTCTCTGGCTGGACGTCGCGAGGAGACTGGGAGGCGGCCGGGAGGGAGGGAGGGAGGGGCTAGGAAGAGGAGGTGGAGGAGGAGGAAGAGGAGAGCCTCGGCGGTCCGAGCCATCGCCTTGTCGTCGTCGTCGTCGTCGTCGTCGTCGTCGTCGTCGTCGTCGTCGTCGTCGTCGTCATCGTCGTCGTCGTCGTCGTCGTCGACGTCGTCGTCGTTGTCGTCGTTGTCGTCGTCGTCGTCGTCGTCGTCGTCGTCGTCGTCGTCGTCGTCGTCGTCGTCGTCGTTGCCGTCGCCTTCGCCTTCGCCTTCGTGTTTGGCTCTCTCGCGCGTCTACTGAACCGAGTTTTTCGAGCGTGTTGCTACAAGTCGCGTGGATACACGCGAGCCAATCGCGGCCGATAATTCGCGCTCGGCCGGCGACGGGCGACGGGCGACGGGGATCCCGAATCGCAGGACGGGTACATACGTATGTATCGCCGATTCGAGGATCGGATCGATCGGCAGATTAAACGGCCGGTTATGCCAACTGTGCTCGCTGTCTCGATCAATTTGCTCTCTTTGACTAAAGCGGCACCTACGCGGTCGGTATTGTTGCGTTGTAATTTTGTCGACACCGCGATATCAGGGCCAATAAAGGGTCAGAGGCGCGACGAACTGTAAGAAAAATAAGAGATATCTTCTTGTCAAATCTACGGTAAAATTCCGCGGGATATTTCTTACCGCGATCCTAAGTTTTGTTAGAAAAATTCGAAAATTCACTATATATATATATACATATTATATATTTTCAATTATTATTATTATTATTATTAGAGACAGAGAAACGTCATTTTTCGCTTTAGATTTATCACTATTTGTTTTAATAAAATCTATCTGTTTGAAATATTCTCGTTACACTCTAGTATACTACGATATACGATTCGTAAATTAACTCGAATCGATTAAATAAACATGTATTGCTATTCGTTGTGCAATTCGGGCGTAAAGCCCTCGAATGCCGGCGCCTTTGGTTTATGTCAGAATGTAACCTCATCTCAGCGGCTCTCCTTAGGATTCACTCGGATAATCGCCAACTATCGACCAACAACAACAAAGTGTCGCGTTTTTTGATTGCACTTGATAACGAAACAAACGCATAAAACTCGCGCTTTAGAGAAAAACAAAATGGCAACGTCGATAAATGAAAAAAAAAAAAAAAGTATCAACGGAAAGTATAACGTCGTATAATATTTCTCAAGGTTTGAATATTTTGCGCTTACATTCGAGACGGATTCCTGATTCATCATGCCGCCATTATGCGCCTTGTACCCTGGTATACTTACACATCGTGGAGCATTAGTTTTCCCATCTCGCGGCTTTCCTTCCGATATTACTCCGGATGAGCAAAAGGAGAAATTATTCCTAAGAGAAATTGATGCGTGTGTCTGTTTGAATCTACGTGGATAAAGAGATTCTCGAAGACGCGAAACTGGCGTGCATCGATGCATGTTGATCATTACTGACCATTTTCTTTCTCAGGTTTCTTTCTCAGCTTGTGCTTTGCAATCGTGTATTCATGTATTCTCAGACGTTGGTCGTTACTTTGAATCACGTCCATTGTAATGAATTCGAGTAAACAAAGCTTACGTGACATGATTAAACTTAAAATGGTTTGATTTGTTTTGGCAATCAATTGGCTCGTCCACTTTTGACTCTTTATCAGATACAATCTTTACATTATCATAAAGATATACATCTTGTTAAAACGAGACAAGTCCGAAGTGAATTCTAAGAATGCCAGTCGATAACCGTTCGATAAAAGTTGCTCGAACTCCATTTAGCGATCGTAGAAATTACAAACTTGAAATTAATGAGCATACGATTAAAAAAGTAGTTAAACGCTCTCGACGGTTCTGTAGACGCGCGTGATCGGGTCGTTACAGAGAGGAGATCCACGAGGCGCCCGCCAGGGAGGAGAACTCGAAGCCCCGGAAGTCGGGGAGTGCGAAAAATCTACGGATGCTCCCGCGGTGCGGCCCACCCGGTACATCGCGATCGAGAGAGAGTGTGTAGTGTGAGATCAATAATGAGACAGGTGCTCTCATTGGTGTAAAGCGATGCGGCGGAGCTGAGAATTTTGTCGGGCGGCATTCTAGGGCTCATGAAAAGTGTATCCGGTGTGCGTTTCGTCGCCGTCAAGGACCACTGCGTCGCGAGACATTCCAGCGAGTTGGATCAGTGTGATTATAATGTAGTGCCAACTTTGCAGATGGATAAACAGGGATGACTGATAATTGCTGGAACTCTGGTGGTGGTAAGTATCACACGGATCGTATCATTTATCACGTATCACGCGCGATACTTATCGATTAATCTTCTCTCGCCGCCAGAAATAACGAAAAGAAAAAGAAAAAGAAAAAAAAACAACGACGACGACTATTGTGATACAGTCGAATCGAGCGATCGAAAGTAAAAGACACGATATTCGCAAAATTCCCATATCTCGACAGTTTCGAGACACTCGGTGTATGAAAAAATATAGATGTTATTTTCGTCTTACAATACATAAGAATAAAATAACGTAGGAATAAATCAGGTGACACGTTGATCGATCGCTTTATAACGTTAGAGAGATATTAATGAGATATTTATGAGATATTACTAGACTATTATTACTAGAACTTTGTGGCAAAAACTTATTTTGTATGGAAAGTTAAATCATACATACAGTTCAACTAACTTTTTATCCATCTTGTACGTGAAATGCGCGTAAGTAGCCTTGAAAATATATTTATTTTTTTTTTTTTTTTTTTTTTTTTTTTTTTTTTGTATAAATACTAGAGAAGAAAACAGTTTTTAAATATTTTATTGTTATGAAGGTTATAAACGTGACACACATATACACAACGCGTTTCTTACAAATCGTTTTGCATGGATCGTGCAAAAAAGATTATTCTTCGTTTTCTCATTTTAATAACTTTATGCCTATCTTTTGTCTGCGCTAAACAGTAGGCATCTTACACGGATTACACCGATCTTCATTCACTGAGATATTAATACCGAAGGTCTCAGTTGACTCTCCTGTGTTTGACCATGCGTTATTCTATATAATAAATATAAGTTTATTATAAGATTACACTCTGTGAGACACAAATTCGATGAGTTTGTCAAGAGTTTATCATTTTATCTTGTGGCGCAAAGTCGTGCAGGAGGAACTTCCTGCGGAATAAAAGCCCTACTAACAACTTGTAAGTCTTCCTCGCGGAACTCTCTTTCCGATAATATTACCTTAAATAATTGATATGATTGATTAATGCTTTCGGTTTTATCACGATGGAAAATAAAATATCGATGTTGAAGATAAAAAATTTACTCAATATTCCGGAAATAAAATATCTGGATTTTTTATATTTGGGATTTTTATAGAGGGTCTTGTAGAGAAATGGAAATTATTGCGCAACGATTATTATTTTTACATTTCGCATACATTGCGTAAAAAACTGCATGCTCATTGATCGTGATAAAACGTGACATTTTCTTGTTTTTATCGCGACAGAAATATACGTCCAAAGAACGCTAAATGTAACAGATTCTAATTAGTCATCTCTATATAAATACTGCTAGTCATGATAAAAGTGGCGATAAAGACGCTCCCTTCTGGCAGCGCGTAATATTCGGTATCGCGTCCTCTAGCTTACAAGTCCAACATACCGCGCGGAATGTTTTTCTCGATAGCAGCGTCTCGCTGACAGAAATCCAAGTATTCGATGACACACTTTTTCAGGAGCTGCCCAGATGCAGCGATGGACGTGCGCGCGCGCGCGCGCGCGCCCGCCCGTGTGTGTAATGTAATTCTCCGATGTTCGTGTATAGAGCTCGCCCGCGAAATATCCTGAGCAACGCGCGTCTCACATTGTTGCTAGCGCGCCTCGCTTTCTCCGCGCCTTTTGTAGAACGAATGAAATTCCAGCTGTGCCCGTCGTGACACTTCTCCGACGTAACATCGGCGTCACGTAAGAGTTTGAAAAGAAAAAAAAAAAAGGAAAATCATCCGCGATAATAAATGGGATCGAAATTTTGAGATCGATTAAAAAGGACTTTGGCACGCAATGTGTCAAAATTAACAACGGTACGAACGTGGCGTAAATTGTTTTGTTCTCGCGAATGAGCTTCAATGTATATCTTGCCTATCTTGGGTATCGCGTCGCGCATGGCCGTTACACGCTATGTCGTAAAAGTGCATTGTTTTGAGAGTTGCACAATTAAACTCGCGCCTCGACGAACCGCATCTATCTCCTTACGGCGAGTCCATTCGCCTCTATCCCAGGCACATTACGAATAAAATAGCCTTGCCCTCGTTTTACATGAAAATTGTGGCCGACGACGAGTTCAATGACTGCGCTACTGCACTGGCGCGCGCGCTCCGCGCGCGTTCACCCGCTCGGATTTATTAAGCAGCTCGTTGCGTCGTTTTTGCGCGATCCGCAATGAACGTCTGATTTTAATTCGTCATCCTACCTTTAGCAAGGACGATCAATTTTCTCGTCTCACTTTCTCAATTTGTCGGAGAGCGCGATTATTACCGGGGATCCCTTATCCCGTATCCCGTCCGCAGAACGGAAAGATCGATAAACATCGGTATATAAAAGAACGTTGGTAACGCGCAACGGCCGGTCACGCGTCGTGAACGTGTATAATGTCTTTAACGGATTGCAGTGATTCTCGAAAGTAACGGCGGAGCAGTGCGACTCATTCGGTCGTGTGCGCTTTTGATAACCGAACGAACGGACGAGTCCGGTAAAAACGCGACTGATGAAAAAAACTTGTAGAACGCACAGCGCCTTCTTTTCCTTTATGTCGCATGCGATATATGCAACTAATAGCTACCTTCTAAAGAATTTTATTGTATTATTATTTATTGCTAAAAGTTGTAATTGGAAATAATAAATTTCCGACTGGGCCGATACGAAAAAGTTTATCCTGTGCATGAACGGAAAGAAAATTTCAAATAGACAATTATTTTTCTTCGAAACTATGTGCTCCGAAAAAAAGAAAATGGTAAAAGAAAATTAATTAAACCGCTTAGGAGAAATTTCTTTTTAAGATAGTTTGATTTATTTGTAACGCGAATAAAAAAGAAAAGGATACGCGGGATGATGAAGGTAGATATTTTATTTCAAGCGCATCTATTTGGCTATTTTTACGAGATTGACTCCAGAACTCGCACAATGAACGGTTTATTCGCATAGAGGATCGGCGCAAGTTAAATCCAATCCGTTTGATCGAAATAGATAATGCCCAGCATAACGTGACCCCGCAACGTTAATTATAGCACTCGGATTGCGCCGTTTACGAGCCGTGGGATGTCCAGTTTATTGCGCGAGCGGTAATCATGGGTGAGCTTTATACCAGCGTCGCAGTAGTCAGAGATGCCAGCGATACCACACACGTCGAAACATGGATAATTATGGCTCCAAAGGTGACGGAAGATAATTCCCTACTCGCGGATTTCCCGTAGCATTTAGGAGGATTCGAATCGTAATACCGAACATCGAACGGATTAATATCGCTTTCTCCGTATTTTATCCTCCCGTTCGGATGCGCAACAGAGATTATCTCCTTTCGTAAGATAATCCGAAGAGGGAACGAAAACACGACCGTGATTAAGGCATTTCTCTTGCAGAGATACTCTCGCCAAGTTTTTTTTTTTTTTTTTTTTGTTTTTTTTTTTACTTCTCGATAATAGCGAAAATCGCGATCGATTGGAGACGCAATGAGCGCGATCTTCCTGCAATTGCATGGCGCATGTAATAGCGCCACTCGATATTTAATATCGACTACTACGCATATTGGCAAAGCTTTCGCGATATTTCGTTTCTCTTTCCGTTTCTTTTTTTTTTCGCGCGACTAACTCTTGCTTAATCTCTTTCTCGATTTCCTCTCTCGCCCTTTATGCGTATCCTCGTATTCCTCTTTATTCTAACATCGCATTGATTTCAAATCAATCAGAATCTCAAACACATGATGACATGCAATATAGACTGGTAGATCTTTGATATCTTTCTCCAATTCTTATCGGTAGATTTCTCCGTGTTTTTCCACCGACGCCACGGGCAAAAGGTCGGAGTGTAATTCGCTGTGACTTGTTGTTCCAGGCGCTGGCGTCAAGATGGAGCACTTTCAGGCCACCCTGGACCCAAGGAAGCAGGAGTTATTGGAGGCCCGCTTTCTCGGAGCGAGGGTGAGCTGTCTATAGCGTGCACGCGTTCTTTCTCTCTTCTATTCTTTTATCTCTCGGACAAGAATAATTTTTTCTTTTCGTCATCGTCATCGTCATCGTCATCGTCGTCGTCGTCGTCGTCGTCGTCGTCGTCGTCGACTTGTTCTCAAGTGCGAAACAAAATTCGATATCACCAAATAGCGATGCTCGCGAGAAATCGTGCGAGAAATGAGGATCAAACACGATCGAATAACTCTTACTTACTTTATATATACATATCTACTGATAAATTACTGATACTTAATCACTAACGCAGTATTCACATAAAAACACTATTTGCAAAACTCGGTTTATTTATGAACAAAAAATATTTGTGCGAAACAAGCAATTTTGACGTAAACTGCAATCAACTCTGATACAAACAGGACGTAAAGTAAGCGCAAAAAAGTTACAAGATATGTAGATGCGATCTATCGAATACAAACTGCTCGATAAGTCGCGCCTTTTACTTGACCAATTTTCTAAATCAATCCAGATGTTTGAAAAGCTCGAAAGAGAGTTGGTTGGTCTTTGTGAATTCGGTGACACATCACACGCGTAAGGCTATTATTCCAAATCATTGTTACTGATTATTATTAACTAATATTTGCATGCATTTGGTCGTTAAGTTTTTATTATCATTTTGCCTATTTTGGTCGTTGTAATTTGTTTACGTCGCAAATTTTTTACAGTCAACTTAAATTGTATATTTTTTTGCAATTTTTTAATAGTTTTTTCACGATTATCATCGAATGCTCTCTATTCCGTGATACGGATATTTTTCTGTCGCATAATTTTTACATCAGCAATTTTTCAATGAAAGCATATTACGATTTTAAACAAATGATATGCGATGACGGATCGTTCGTTAAGCGACATTCGTTTAGTAGATTATCACTCATTCTATTGACATACTATCGTCTTATCGACTTGGAAGTCGGCTGAAACGAGTAATTAGCTGACGCACGTGATCGTACAGCAGTTGCCGCACATTGGTTCTTTAGATTTTGTCCGCAAATTTTCTACTTTATCGTTTTATCGTACGCTCGCGGGGCCGGCAATATATCGACTCTTATCTCGATGCTTATGATGAAAACGCGGCATTTAAATTGTCACGCATGTCGTCACAACGTAATTACTCTTGTGTTTCTCTCTCTCTCTCTCTCTCTCTCTCTCTCTCTCTCTCTCTCTCTCTCTCTTTGATAGAGGAATACAATTAAAATCGTAAGATGTTTTCATTGTTTATCAAAAAAATTATGCGGCAAAAAAATATTCATGCGTAAATTAATGTCGTTTTATGTATTATTTTTGATAATAATTAAAAATAACGCTTCTCAAACATCGATAAACTCTTTCCCAAAAATTGTGTGTTTGTGTGTGTATCGATACGATATAATAAAATTTCCAACTCTCGTAGATTCAAAAGCAATGTAAATGTGGATTGATAAGATCGATACGCGAGCTAAAACACACACCGACATTGATAAATAATTCTTTTATCCAAACAATTGAACTTTTGGAACGTTTCGATCATTCATTTTGATTATCATCAACCGTGTATTCAATTGCTCTTTTATATTTAATTATTAGATTACACAATTTTACAAAGTAATTATGTACAATGTCCAAAAATGAATGATTGAAACGTTTCAAAAGCCCCCAATGGTTTGAACAAATGAATTTGATGTCGATATCGATGTTTTTTCGCACATATTGACTTTTCTTATATCGGTACGATATTTACAATTATTTAATAACGATATTTGCATTATTCTACAAAATATGTGCTGACGTTATGTTAAATTTAAACATTTCCAGTCGAAACTAATTTATAATAATATACAATCTTTACGCCCGAGAGATCGATTAAATCACACATTACGATTCTAGTTCTTTTCTTTCGGAGAGAGACGATTCATTTGTGTACACGATTCTATTTTCGGCAAATTACGACATCATGATGTATAGAGTGTCCCAAATGTACAAGCTGTGTAATACAGACGAAGAGAGAAGACTCGTTTCAATAATCGTAATCTTGTATCGATTTACGATTCACGGTAGAATTAAAGGATCTTCTCGAAAGTGTTTCAAGCGTATAGAACTCTCGCTTGTTCGAAATTACTTCTCTCCTTCGAAACTGCTTGGAAAAATATCCTGCAGAGAGGATATATTACGTGCTCGGTGTAGAAACTTGCTCCGCGAATAATGTAATATTTACAACGATCCGCCTATATCGATCGCGCTTGCATTTATTCAGACGTTAAGTATTCGCGTCTCACGATGACGTAACGTCGACAAAGAGTATTGACGAGCGAATATCATTATCTGTGTACGCTCTAGCGGTATTATTATTAAATACGCGGTAATACATCCGTTTCGTCTCGTGCATTTCCATATTTGGAATGACCAGGCACAATCGTGATTGGCTCTTATTTCGGATTTCTAAATCAGATATACCACAGGAGCGGGATTTCAACAATACTTGACGTCCCCAAAATGGAATCACATGTGGGATCGATAAGTTAAATGCGTATACAATATACTTTAATGCAAAATGCATACTATGTATATTATAACGAAGCATTCGCACGTAGCTATATATGACCCCGCGTACATCTACATGTCGAGTCTGTAAACGCGTGAAAGGTAAAAGACGAATCTCTGTCTCGTCTCGAGGAAGGGCAAGAAGTAAAAAAAAGGAGATAGGTCCGCCACGCGCGTGACACCCCGTATACCGCCGATCAGCGACGTTGCCGGGTCACTCGCACCGCTCGCATGTAAGATCCGCGCGCCCAGTGGGATAAACGCATGCATCCGTCACGAACGCGTCGTCGTGTCATCCGTTCCGGCTTGTTCTCCGAATCGCCCAGTCGCCGAGAGCTGCTCGTCGTTATTATCGTTACATCGCATCCGAAGCAGCGCGGCCGACACGAAAAGGTGTGGCCAATCGCGGCGCACCGTGCAATCGGCCCGCGTGCTATCGGAAGCACAGCGGCTGGGGTCGAGCGCGACGACGACGTCACGTGGCGCTCTCACTTAGAGCACGGCAGTCAAGTGCGCGAGTCCGACGCGCTCTCGCGCGCCGTGGCAGGGGCAGGGGCAGGGGCAGGGGCGCGGGAGGGCGCGCTTAAGGGTGCTCTCACATGGTTGCGACGTCACGGCCGATTCTCTCTCTCTCTCTCTCTCTTTCTCTCTCTCTCTCTCTCCCTCCCTCTCCCCCCCTCCTTCTTGTCAGTGTCATCGCATTACCGACCGTATTTACAGTGTTACTATATCGCGTTCGTTCTTTTTTCAGCCGCGCTTTGTATACGACAAAGATTCTCCATGATTGATTTTTCATTCTCCTTTTATCCGCAACGCTAAATTTTATCTAAGGAATGTAAAAGTCGCTTAATATATTAATGATATATGTGTATTAATAAAGCCTGTAAAGTGGCTGTACCTATATAGTAGTATCTCGACGAGTTTCTAGTCGAAGTGAGAATATATTTCGCCCGCCACTTCCGTCCAGAATCGTCGTCGACTTTCTTGTATTGGAATAACTGAACGTTAACTTTGACGATAATACCAACGTAACGAGCTAGATTTATAGGATATAATTGCTGTCTCATGTTCTCGCTACCTTCCGTTTCTCGTCGGCATTGTTGAGACAGCGGAGGATCCGCTTGGTTCCCGTATATACGCATCTCTTTGTTCACGGTCGGTTGTCCTTTTTCGTCCTCTCGCCGAAGGACATGAAATGTGCGTGCGCGCATAAACGCAGTTTCATCTACCTACACCCACGCGACTGCGCGATGATGCAGCGTGCACCGGTGTGCGACCGAAACTCGGCGGAGCTTCTTGCATCGCGGTAGGAATGTCACGGTTTCTTGCGTCGTGGCAAAAATCGAGACTTGTTCCCATTCTCGCGCTCTCAACGGCAATGCGCGTCTCGTGATTATCTACGAAGCCATATTAATCTGTATCGTCAAGATATTCTCTTCGTCAATTTGTAATTAAAAAATTAATCGAAACGGCTGCGTTCTCCTTTTTATCGACAGGTCGGCCTTTCGGTCGAAATTTATTAATCGAAAGTTTAATTTTATCTTTGCCTCGTTCTTTGTATATCGACCGTAATGGTCTTCTATACGTGAAAAGGGGGAAAGAAATCACGCATCAGCCGCTTGCTGCTCGGCCGCCGTCCAACGGCAAAGATTTATACCTGTCCTGCCCGTTCGAAGTGAGAGACCTAGAGAGTCGTTGTCCCTCCTCTAGTACTGCTTGTCTACTAACCGTTTATACAACGCAGTCTCCCCTATTTGTAGAGACCCTAGAGGCCGCAAAGGTTTGTGGCTATTTATATAATGTCGAATCAAGCCTTCGTAGCATCTTCGTTATACGATTGTCTCATCGCGAAATTCGTAATCGCGTTCGCGTTCGCGTTTACGTTCGCGACTGTTCGCGGTTCGTTTGTAGGCTGATTGAAACATATATATATATATATATATATATATATATATGATTCTTTCGAAAGTATTTGCACAAATTAAAAACGGGAATATTTGTCCGAATCTATTGATAATGATTGTAATTTCGTATCATTAATTTAATCGTAGTTTCGAAACGAATCGGATTTGTCACAATTTTTCTCTCCGACTATTTCTATTCGCCGAGTATCCGTCTGTATCCACTGTTTCGTTCATACTTTATACGTCGTGTCTCTTTACGGGACACCCGATGTATACGTGCGAGCACGGAAGGAATCCGTAGGTACCCGACATTTTGCAGTACTGTTCGTACCGGCGTGACGATGGCATAGGTAGTTTCCAAGCGCGAGCATCATCCCTTCGTTTCCCTTCCACTTGGCCCAATATTCTCATCCTTATCTAACTCATCCCTCCCGTTTCCCCTTTCCTCCCTTCTGTTCCCCTCTGCCTTCTCTGCCACATCCGCACACATCCGCAGCGTCTCTTGCAACCCCACCCCTATTAGTTATTTTCTCGACGAGTCTCTCGCTCTCCTCTCTTCTATTCCTCCCCCCTCTTCCCCGCATACTCTCTCATTCTTCTTCCTCCCCCCTCCCTCTCTCTGTCTCTCTCTCTCTCTCTCTCTCTCGCTCGCTCGCTCTTTCGGAGTCACCTCTGTTGGTCTACACATCCTTCGAGGATCGATCGAGAGGAGCCCAGCACTCTGTATATATGTATATATATCCATTTCCAACCCCTTCCTCCCCCTCCCCCCTTTCGACTCCCTGTCGATTCCATTTGCCCAAAGTCCGCATAGAAACTCGACGTTCTCCATGTAAGTTACAGCGTTAGATATCGCCGTAGAAGCATTCGTCTGCCGTATCCTGTATCCAAACGGTCTGTAATTAACCTTTTAGATTCTGAATCGAATCTCCCATTTAATTCGCCGAGACAGATTGCAAACGTACGCAACGTAAGATGTATATGCGACAAATAATCAGAAGCGGCCCGGCTTTAAGTAGAAATAAAAACTCAATTACTCCATTCGACAAGATTGTCGAAATATTCTATTAAATATCTCGGATATCCAGCAGTAGCGTTTTCACTATTATTTTTTCACCTTAATCATAAAGGTCACGAGAATCGTCGACTTTCTTAATAAGTGTCGTTGTAATCCAATGAAGAGTCTAAATCCCGCTGAGCTTCGTTACCTGTGGTCCATTTTGATCGATCGACTATGATACTTTCACTCCGCTATTGTGCAACGGTCAAAACTGACGTTTCGCTCGCTTTAGATCGCTACCTAGATCTCTATGGACTTCTTAATCCTTCAACTGGTTCGGTAAGATTCATCCGAAATATACGAAATATACGAAATATTAGATCAGAGCCGTTAAAGGTTGATGAAGCTTTGCTCGAAATTGTCTTAATAGCGCGCTGTTTGTTCTCCACGTTCTTGCTATAGTAAAATTGCGAAATTTGCACAAACAGAAAAAAAAATTGCACGACGTGTCGAGGCTATCGCTGTCAGGTTGGCAATGATTGAGCTTTCGTCGCATTGTGTTGCCGCTCCTTCGACATATGGCGGTTGCATAGTGATATCAACGATCGCATAATAGCAGACGGTTTAAGCTCGCTCACATTCTACATACATGCGTCTGTATATATGTATTTATTCGCGCGAGCAAATGTTAAATTAACATTACGCACATGCGAGGCTAGTTTACGATTTTTATCGTTTCGATTATTCACTTATTAAGCCACTTAATCGACGGTAATTTTGCAGACACGTCTCTTGCTTCTCCTCGTCCTCCTCGGGATGCGAGATACTTTGTCGTCCGCTAACTACGGAACCATTCATATAAGTTATTATTCTTCGTCGTTCGAGATTTCTACTCGGTCGTAACTACCCGTTCACCCTGTAGAATGCAATACAGTATTTAGTACGCGCAGCGTATACGTAGTATACGTACTTGCTATCGATCTCTCAGACCTTAATAGGTATAAAGTTAGCGTCTAGAGTTGGCGTGTTGTATCAGCGTTGTGGCCCGGTGTCTTCTGGCGAATGCATCCAATAACAACATGGCAGCTTCAACCGCACCGGATACTCCCGCAAATCATTTTCTTTCAAACTTTAAGAATCAATTTTTCTCGGTTCTCACAGAATGTTTCAATTAAAAAATTATTAGAAAATTTGCTGTAATCCGTGTATATATATATATATACAGATGAATATATGTACATGAATGGAGTTTGAAAGTTTTGATGTAAACGTTATTATACTTTCTTTTTACGTAAGCGTCGACTAAGCGAGCCGTTATTAATTCGAAGAATTGAATCAACGACAAGAGTTAAACGTCTCGCGAATTAAACGCAATTAATTACGCGTGAAACGCAGCGTGGATAATCGCTCACAGGAATTTTATTAATCGACCAGCAACAGCGAACGATGCGCCGGAAATATGGCAGTCAGTGATTTAAGAGCGTATATCGGAGCTGTTAATGGAAGCCACGCCATTGCAGTACGTACTGATGATTCGATACCGTCGTAAATAAGAGATTTGGATAATAATACGTGGTCGCCGAATGCCAGTCGAATTAACATCCTCGTTATCTGTTTACTCGTTAATAGCGTTAATTAACCGCCTGTGCATTATCGCAACGTGCGATCCGAAAATGTGAATTTACACGATGGAAGCGAAGTATAAAAGGTGAGACGAAAACTATGACATTTGGGAAAATCGAAAGTTATTTCCATTTATATCATCATTTATTTCGTTATCGCGATTACTCAAACTGCAGATGACTTTGACTTTGATCTTTAATTAAATATAATTTAGTCAACGATGGGTAAATGAGAGTTTATTGAAATGAACAAAGTAACGAAGTAACGTTACAAATTTTCCATTGATATTCTTTTCCCGTACGTTTGCACGTTTGCATCCTCTATTTATAAGTCGTGTTATGACTGCGGTACGAGGGAGACGCAATTTCCCTGCTAACAGCGGAATCTCTCCCAAGCATCTCGTAGATCTTTATACTTTTCTTACTAAACAGTTATACGCTCTTACTGTGTATCCATCTTGTTAATTTTAAATTTTTCTTGCAATATGAAATCTCATCTGAATGATTAGGAACAATGTGTACCGTGTCAACTTTGACTTTAAAATTCGTTTACATTTCTCCTCGGATCGCTCATTCGTCCAATGGTTAAAAACGATCGAGAATCATCTAAAGAGAGTCGTGTAAATTTGCCTTGACACGACTCTCTCTCTCTCTCTCTCTCTCTTTCTTTCTTTCTTAATGCGGGTTTTCGCGGTACACGAAAGAATTCGCCGCAAGGTCGACGAAGGCGAAGCGGACGGAAGGAACGGAAGCGAGAGAGGCGGAGGGCGAGACGGACGGCGGAGAGTGAGGTCGATGGAGGCGAAAGGGGACGAGCAGGGGTGTTATTGCGTGGTAGTGTGGTTAAACGTATTGATCCCAATCACTACGATATGTCCAGGCTCCGCTCTGCTGCGAGCATGGCACTATGGCCGGGTCATCGCCGGAAAGCGAGACTTTGCGACCCGAGTTGTGCGTGCCATCAATATGTTTCGGTTAACGTTAACAAAAATTCCGTTATCTGCCACGGAGATTCCGACGATTCGTCGTCGGTGATAATATTAACTTGAACCAACCATTACCTTTAAGCTGCAAGATATGCGATAACATTTGGTTAACTTTAACTTTATTTTATCACGAGGAAAGTAATTTATTTCCTTCCCTTGTAACACGAAGAGTCACGCACGTAAAAAATAAAACGAATGCAAGAATAAAATTCATTAGAAAATTTTTTAATTTTTTTAACATTCTAACATTCATTTCAATTCACGAAATGAATCGGATCGAATGCAAACAATAAGCAATATTCCATCTACATTCCCTCTGACGTAAACATCTTTCGAAATTTAAAAGCGAAAATTTATATTTGCCGTTCGCTCGCTCAATGTGTATCCATCTTAAGGATTATCCTTGGGAGAGGGGGGACCATTTCTCTTTGTCTTTCCGTAGGAAGAACACCCGAGGCCTCGAGAAGTGGAAATCGCGGATCGATGACGAGGTATCGCAGAACGAGAGACACGGCGAGAACGTAGTCGACGCTTACGTAATGGCCTTCGGGCGCTTTTAAGGCGTACGCAAGCACCATGCCGCGTCGCTCCGCGATTAATCGGAGCACGCGGAGACACGTGATGTAAAAAATCTGGCAACAGCGTGCGCGCATACCATGGTTGTCCCTCCGCGTATTCGTAACGCGTCGCGTCCCGTCGCGTCCCCGCTGTCGCGAGTTCGACACGAGCGTTACGCGCGCTAATTGGACCCCGCGCATTATCGGGGTCGTCAATCGCAAATCTTCCTGTCTAGCTCTGGTCTTCGTCTCTTCTCCTACGTTTAATTACCTCGCGGTGACATTAATTTTTCCACACAAAATCGAAGCCCCTTCAAGTTCGAGTTTCATTGCTACATTATCATACACGATTCATTTAATTCAATTAATAAGAAATTTCCATTTTTTTTTTTTTTCGATCTATGTTTAATTTATTCTTCTATATTATTCCTTCAAGTACAATTAATCTGATACGTTGTATTAATATATAATTCATAATCTACAACTCTAATTACCAGGTTGTATTTTTGGATGGAGGAATATTGTACGTTTGTCTTATTTTTGTCAAAACAATAGCTGATTTCACGAGTGAGAAATGAATTTGGTGCTCTTTCGCGTTAGAGAATTCCGTGAGAAGCTTCTGGTTTTGCGATCGATGTGACGCGCTCTCTGCGGCAAACCGTTGGTCGCCGTAGGTTTCCCGCTGGACCAATAGGGTTTCAAAAGAAATTACTGTGTAATCTGCACGATATTTACTAGTGAAAAAAAATTTATCGCCTCACAAAATGAATTGCATGTATTAGAAAAAGATTAATTTAAAAATTTATAATTTTTTTTTAACGCGAAGCTGCGAACATCGTTTTATAATATTTTATCAAATCACAATGATATTTTTTCATTGTTCCTTAAAGTGAAAATAAGGCATTTTTATATATGATTTATGATAATAAGAAACTACAATTATTTGTTTCGGAAAATATCAAAAAAAGCGATAATTATCTTTGATAGGCATCACGTGCTTGTAATTTTTCTCGTGTCAAAACTGATTTCACATATCGCCCATTATAAGTGTCTGAAGAAAATGTATGACGAGAGTAAATATCGGACGCGACGTTACCGAAAGCGATACGCGTTGACATACAAACTTTCCGGGAGTATCTCCGGCCGGAAACCGTTCCCTCTCCCCCTCCTCCCTCCTCCCTCCTCCCTCTCCCTTGGTGGATGTGTATCTCCCGAAGTCCCTGGCCGTCCGCGTTACAACATTGTCGTCGTAGTCGGTAATGCAGAGACTCGTGGCGCAAGTCGATATGAGAAAACCACCCCTCTCGCGCGCGTACCGCACGAGTGGCGTGCATGCAATAGCGTAACACCGGTGAGAGACCAGACGGTCGGTCGACGTGCCGCCTATTTATATACACTCCGCGCCCGCCGTCCAGTCGAGCGACGACGATCGTGTCGCGTCGTCTCGTGTCGGGAGGAGCCGAAAGCACACTCGCTCTCTCTCTCTCTCTCTCTCTCTCTCTCTCTCTCTTTCCTCTCTTCCCTCCTCCTTCACCTCCGTCCACCCGCGCCGTCAGCTGCACCTGCCGCGCGCCGCCGCCACCCGCTCTCTCTCGCCACTTGGGACGTAGCCGCCGAGGGCGACGGTTCGCGCCTCTCCTCTCTCGCGCGCGCGTCGTTCCCAGCTCAGCTGCTGTGCGACAGGATGCCTGTTGTACGATAACGGAGTATTTGGTTCACCGTCCGCGCAGGATCAGTTGCACCGGCAACCTTGGTTAATTAAGCCCGATTAGCGATTTCCTGCCCCTCTCTCGATATCGCTGTTGCCCCAGTTTTCCGATAGATCCCTAGCGTAACATATGTTTGACGATTTCCTTGCTTTTTAACAACACTGGTAATTCCATAACGGTAATTAATTAACGCAAACTCTTGTGTTTACTTTGAAGAACTCGTGTGCCATGGTATTTTACTGAATATTTTCACGAGATTATAATTTGATGAAATGCTAACGGAAATAACGTTGGAGTAAGACAAGTTTCTTTTTAGAAGCGTTCCGAGATTTTAGTTTACTCAATTATAAAGCGAAACGCATCCGCTTCGATTTGACCTCGCAACCGTTTAGCCGAGTGCGGGCAAACATTCCTGCCGGCGATCGATTAATCAGCGGGACACTGAGCCGAGGGCACTGAAAACATACTTTTCACGGGTTACTTGCATCCCCGTGCGGACACGCGGAAATCGAGCGGATACTTGTCGGATAGCCCACTTCCGGGGGATGTGGATGCCCCCGATTCTTTCTGCCCGCTGCGCACTTTTGCCTCGTAGGTCGCATCGACTCGATTCGTGGGGACAGATTCTTGTTCGTTCTTCTCGCTCGCTCGTTCTCTCTCCGCCTCGTGCATCCCAACCCCTTCTCTCTACCCTCCACCCCTCGCTTGCAAACGGCTCGGTCGGCTTGTACTCGGTAGCGAACTCGTGCGAATTCGGCCTAATCGGGCCGTCTCGTCTGTCGGGCGAGAACGCACGAACGCCACGCGCGATGCCGCAAGCTTCTTCTTAGCCGTGGGCGTGATTGGCCGACTGAACAATGAAGCGGACGGCGGGGCGACACGGTGATGGGCGATGGGCGATGGGCGAGAGCATCGATAGGAGAAAGAGAGCAAGGGGAGTCGAAATCCTCGCGGGCGAAGGCCAGCGAAATTCATTGCGGATAATATACGCGCCGTTACCGCGCGTATTAATCTGTTTATCCGGCAGGGAGTTTTAGCACGGGGTGTAGAGTGGATTTCGACCCGGGGAATATCCGAGAAGACTCGGTAAATACGCTAGAGAAACTTGTGCGACCATTACGCTTCGATGCGTTTGATTTTTTTTTTTTTCTTTTTTTTCTTTTTTTTATTTTATTATTGGAACATTATGCCATATTTTCTAAGAATAACATTAGATGTAATAAGTATATACTTATACTATGACTCATATCTCTCGACTAATTCCTCTTAAATCTCGACAAAGAGTTTTATCTGTAAAAAGATAAATCAACAAATCAATTTTTCAACTGTAAAAAGGTCCGCGCTATTTGCACTCTTAACGCTCGTGATTTCGTACGCCATGATGTAATTGTAATGTAAATACCATATATAGCTGTAACTGTATGGTTGGCAACGCTGGTGCGAATGAATTTGCGGATCGTTCCTCGCGAACCTCGTCCTTCTGCTCTCTCTCTCTCTCTCTCTCTCGCCGTGTTGTAGTCCTGCGAGAACACACGAGTGCTGCCGAGTTCCTCCGATTACGAGACGCGGTTGACCGAGGAGGGTGAAGGGCACTGTCCCGATGCTACACCCCTGGTAGGGTGACCTCCGTTTGTTCCCCGTTCCGCGCTTCGAAGAAACTCGATAGCTGAGCGACTCGGCTGAGCTCTCGCTTTTTGAGATCGCCAAGACGCGAAACCCAAGAGACGACTGTACGTGAATATCAACGTTCGTGTCGACTTTTATTAGTTTTTTTTTCTTTTTTTTTGTAATCATGCTACATCACGCGAGGATTATGATTTCGAATTTTTCATAAACATTCCGTCAGTAGTCAATTTTGTAGTTTGAATCAAAATGAGATCGTTCCTTCAAGAGCGATATGATATTTCCGTTTAAAAGGCATGCGGTGTTTTATATCATTATTAATCATTTAGTTTGTTTAATAATCGCTGATGATAAACTATATGTCGATGATGAATGTATTGACGTCGACATGCAATCGATATATTTCAAATGAGTAGTATTTCCATCCCGGGAAAGATTCTCGCTTCCTTCGAAATGTATATCTCTCTCCCACGAAGGCGCTTCGTGACCTACAGTCTCGCAAGCGAGAGATTCATAAACGCAAGCAGGTAGGCAGACAGGCAAGCAAGCAAGCAAGCAAGCAAGCAAGCAAGCAAGCAAGCACAAGTCGGTGCATGTCCCCCGTATTGATCCTTTCGATAGTAAGTGGGCACTACGCGCATTGTATGGAAGGTTTCTACATACCTACCTACCAACCTTGGGAACGCCGAATACATACAGGCACCGTATAGGCGACGAGCGAACTCTCCCGGTGCTTTCCTGAGAGAAATATATATATATATATATATATATATATATATATATATATATATATATATATATACACACACACACACACACACACGCGCGCGCGCGCACACACACCTTCTCCCTTCTTCGTGCATGTATGTGAGCGCGGTTAGTGTTTTTCCAGTCTTCCCCATGATCGTTACGGCGGACCATCGGTTCTCGGAACTTCGAAACTGGTATCGTTGCTTCTCTCAGACTTTTTACGAATCGCCGCGCATCCTTCCGCGCAACGCCTTCTAACGTGTCTACCGAGTGTCTCGATAGAAATTTCAGGCCAGACGAAATTACATCGATATTCTGATGAGAAATCTCCCTTGTCCAAGTCGAGTATTATCACTCGAATATTGCGAATAAAATTGGGAAAACAACAAATTATTTTATCATCCTCGCTGTGACACCTGATGATTTGAATTCTTTCTAGTCGTCACATTTGAAAGAATGATGTTTAATAAAGAATAAAAAAGACCATTAATATTAACATTCATTTCGAACGTGAGTTTTGTAAGGAATGAAGTTTCCGTCGAGTTGAAGTTTCGGGAAGATATTTGAGAATAAGAGGCACGTGTTTAAATTATATAATGACCATAGATATAGTTCACCAGATCAACGGTATCTGATGAATCGTGTCTCAGGTACCCGCATGTTAAGATGCCGGGCTTTCAAGAGCAGTCGGAAAGCTACCTAATCGGTCCGAGGCATCCTCGGACGAGCGTAAGCGGCGGCCAAGAGAACGGCCGACGAACGGGGGCGAAAGGACGACAGACCACTTTGAGAGATGTGCATCGTGCGATGCAACACGGTAACGGGAGACGCCCAGAGCCCGCAATCTGCATTACCGTCCGCTTTTACCGCCACATTGAACTTCTTTCGCCGACTGCTGATATATCGACGCCTGAGTAGAGCAAAGTAGACAGGGAAAATACTTGTCGCGGCTTTCCTCCCCCTCTCCCTCACCCCCACCCCCACCCCTTCCGTCCCGTCCCGTCCCGTCCCGTCCCGTCCCGTCCCGTTTCGTTCACGTTCGCGTGCCATCTCGCTCCGTTCCGTCCGCGCGCCGTTAGCGGAATGGCAGATAGGAATGCTTATCGAAGTATCGATATTGACTTCTTGATATTAGATATCTCATATAAAACAAATTCAGAACAATACATTGTCGATTCAAGGAGCGATACTATGAATTTCAAGCGCTTACACCGATAATACCCGTATACGATTGTATAATTGATCGCCGATATGTATAATTGATCAGAGATGGCTCATAATTTTCTACTCTATAATAAAACTTGTCGTTATTATTGATAATATTATAATGTTTCGCTTAGATACGAGATAACAACATATTTATTAAAGGATCTTGAGTAGAAGAGTTTATCGAATCAAAAAGAATTCGAAATGTGTTGACCGAGAAAAAATTGATTATGTTCGCTAGAAAATCGAAAGAAAGTATCAAATTAAGAGAGACGTTTTACATAATAATTATATAACACTAAGAAATTGAAATGAATTATTATATTTATATGAAATTAAATTAATTACATAACAATTATATAATAATTAACAATATGAATAATGATTCCATATTGCGTATTTAAGACACATTATCTTACAAAGTAAGATCATCAATTTGTACCGTATCATGGGACAGAGAAAGGACAGGTTTTTACGCGCATGGAATTTAGAGCCTGCAGAGACGACATACGTGGCCAAGGATTCGTGACAGAAAGAGAACAGAAATTTACCGCACGAAACCAATGTCCTTTTACCGACCGACCGTCAATTTGACACGGATATAACCCAGGTTGAAAGTTTAAGTCGTCATTGTATCTCGATAGTTTTTGCTCGAATGGAGCATCGAATTTGCGCGTTCCGAAAGCACATGGTCGCGAAATTATGCTATTATTTCTTGTGAGAAAAAGCAAATCCTCATCAATAGCCGTCGTTCATCGTCACGTTTGGTTTTCCGATCTGGCAAATACCATAAAGTGCAATGATGTGTGAAAAAAAAAAAAGAGTCAAACTGAAAACAAGTGACAAGGTAAACCAAAATTTTTCAGGTTTGCGATTAATAATCCGCGATACTGTAAAGCTTAGCATCATCCATCAGGTATGTTGAGTGAAAAGTTTTTTGAAAGCAAAGATTATATAAAAATCTCGATGACCTTTTCCAATAAATCGACCCGCTCTTAACTATATCTTTCATCGGAAAATTATTAATTATAAAAGTATTAATACATATGGCTGTCAGTATTTTAAGTTGCGCGTTTAACGTACGTTTTGGATGAGAAAGATGTGTCATCAAATATTTTAAGACTTACGTGGCATTCAGTGAATAGTTAAAAGTCGAGATGTGATGGAAACGCTATTACCTAGTCACCAATCATGATAATAATATGACTTAAACATTACATTATCATTAATCTACAAATATAAGATAAACTCGATAGTATTAGTCATATACGAATAAAAATGGAGGATTATTTTCGTAAGTCTCTTTATTGAAAGAGCTTAGGCTTATTCAGGGTCTGTAAGACTAAACCGGCTTGTCAGAACCGGCCGTTGATCGCGCTGATCGTGCTAGATTTCTATGTCCATTCATTATTTTCTCGTTTATCTTATTCGCTTGAAAAGGAGGCGAACAAACGAACGACGACCATCGCTAGATTCTTTCGCCGATATCTTTCTATTTCGGTCACTATGTATATAAATATATATCGTAGAAATAATTAATTCGTATATGCGGAAAAAAAACTATCGTTGATATTTTACCGAAACTTGAGAGAAGACAAGAAAAAGCGTAATCGTTTAGATTCTTCGCTTCTGTCATTTCACAAGCAACAAACGAGAAATGATAAGATATCTCAGCTATTACGGGCTACTTGTGTGTAAATTTATCAATTTCAGCGCATTATTAATTTCTCATAAACACGCTGTATTTAGATAAAGAAAAATTGCAGTAGAGAGCTAGTGTTAAAAGTGTTAAAAAAACAATTTCCAACATTATTATGAAACTATTTTATTATGCATGCAAGCCAATATGATTTCTGTCGCTTTATTTGTGCATATTAATCGACTCTTACGAACCTTATACAATTACAAACGCAGAATCTTGAGCTTCTCCGCGGATAAAGTCGGACGCACACAGCATCCGCGCGTATCCGCTTTTTTTCTGTCCGCCTGTGCGGGGAGCTCCCGGCGACCACCTAGTGCCACGTGCAGGAACTAGAGCCGGCTTTCGATCGTTACTGATCTACCTACGTTAAGTGTTTGCCCGATGTCCGTGTGACCGCCGAGCCCCACCCTGATTGTTATATTGCCCGCCGCCGGCAGCCGGCAGCCGGCAGACGCGCGCGAATCTTATGGTGAATTTGCGGCAATTTATTTTTCAACGCTCGCGAGTCCGACGTTACGCGACGTCCGCGTAAACGATGTTCGGTGAGATTTGTCATCTTGTATTTCGCCGGAACAAGCGGCAAAAGCACACAGCCCTATCCTGGTAAACGATAATGAAAGCTGAAAATAAACGCGGAAGTTCTCGAAAACATTCTCGATTTATTATGAAGGCAAGAATGGAAAGAAGTCGAGAGTCGCTGTTCTCGACTCGGACTGGGATGCATATTTCGGGGACGCATTGTATATCGAATCTGAGATGGCATCTTTTTTCATTCCTTCCTGCCTTTCTTCGCGGTACGCCCCTCGCCTCTTGCAAAAGGAACACATACTTGTGTCGACAGATCGCGCACAGTACGTGTTGCTTGTCATAGCGCGCGGTCGAGTAACAACACGCGCTCGACAATGTTGCATCGCTGCGATGATAAGCCTTATCTCTCGGTCAGCAGTTGTTCCAGGCAAATACGCGACGATAAAAGTCGGTCTTGAAATAGTTGTCCGCGTCTTGCAAGTTTCGCTTATTTACGAAAGCGACTACTTTATGTAAGATTCGTTCCGATGTATACTCGAGAATCTATACACACGTATAGCTATGGTAAGAGAATATTTTTTTTCCTTTTCTTTTCTTTACTTTATTTTTTTTTTTTAATCTGATTGAATTTTTAACGCTTAATCTTCCGATTATAAATGTTGTAATAATTTCGATGAACAAATAGCTGAAAAAAATTGAATTCTCTGGCGTAATAGTATGCAGACACTTTAATGTCTCTGGGTACAAAGTATTAACAGGCACCTAAGAGATCGTGTTGTGCCGACGAACATTCGCTATGTCACGCGACGCTATTGCGTAACGCTAAAGAGAGTTATGAAAATGTTGAACGGAGGCGACGGCTTCGCCGCCGCTGGATATTTCATTTTATACCCGCGTCTTATACGGGGCTTTAAACTTAAACACGGTCGTACAAAAGAGCGATGTGATACGCTATAGAGACTAACTGTGGTGGCGCCGCCGCCGCCACCGTCGCCGCCGTATGCTCCGATTTCTAGGAGGTGAAGATGTATCGCATATTTTACACGGCCTTCATCCGTATTATTTATTTACCGTCGCGTCACTCTACGAATTTTAGACAGATTGCAGTTTAAATCGCGCAAGACTTTGGCAAACAGAATATTGGAAAAAATTCATAAACAAACACGATCATTTATCGATTTGACAAAATTGAATTCTCATTTGCATCCAACATTTTATTTACGAAGTTATTTACATTTATCTCTTGTCTGTAAATCGTGCGTGGCGTAAATTGGCCTTAACTGTGGAGCAGAAATCTGCGTTACGTCTCGCTTAATGCGCACCGTCAGCGATAGAGACGTGTGCGCACGGGCGCGAGAAAGAGAGAGAGAGAGAGAAAGAGAGAGAGGGGAGAAAGAGAGAGAGAGAGAGAGAGAGAGAGAAGGAGAGATCGTATCGCGCGTACGTTGTTGACCTGCGGGAGTAGTCCGCGCGGTTATGTCGTAACTTTCACAATGAGCGTGCTCGTCATCGCGCACCCGCTTAGTGCCAACCATCTTCGGTGGTGATCGGGGAGACTCGGGCGCACGCGATCGGCAATCTTCGTACTTTTGGCGTACAACAATCGGCCACTCTCGACTCTCGGTTCTCGGTGCTGTAGAACTGCCGCTCGTCACGTCGTCGCCTCGCCGCCTCGCAAAGTAAGGAATGCTCACGATACGCGCTGATGGTATCGGAGCGTCGATATTTTCTTCCTCTCGACTCTCGCGCGCTCCTTTTCAGCACGAAAGCGAACGACGGGGCTCGAGGATGCTCTCTCACACGGCCTTGTTCCCGCCATTAAATCATCAGTAAAGCGGTTGCTATTGTTCTTAGAATAGACATCGTCCCCGCGACCAAACTATTTATTACTCGAATGCTTGCTTTGCCGAATAAAAGCTACGTACACCGCGTAAGAGTTTTGCATTTATTTTAAATGTATATATGTATAAGACAAAATTTACAAAATTGGGAGTTGACGGTTTATATAATCTAAGATCTTGTGTTTCGTTATTTTTATGTAAATTTTTATTTGTAGAAATCATGTTTGACGTCAGTAACGTTTAAATTGAGAAAAGAAAGTCGCATTCTCCTTTTTTTTTTTCACTATAAACATGTTAACGCAATTCCAGAATACAAAAAAATTATCACGTTGTTGTGAATTAAACGTCCAATATTACATTCTATGAGAAAGAAAGACGAAGAAATAAAAGAGAAAGAGAATGTAATATTGTATGAGATCGATCGATAAATCGGCGTTCAAGGTTAATGGAATTTTATCCCGACAATCATTTTTTAAATCTCATCGATCATATTTTTGCACGTGAACATTTCCTTTCCTAGTAGAAGCCGTGCCGTGTCGTGCCGTTGACCTGCCAACTAGTCCGCGCGGTTATGTCGTAACTTTCACAATAAGCATTTTTATCGCACTCGCTCTCCAGCCGTTCGCTAGGCTAGCACCATCAACTAGCAACGGTGTAATGAACTCTATGATGAGACACTGTAGCTTTTCTCTATGTTCTTACGCTTGGAAAATTTGTCGTGAGAATGACACTAATGCTATCTAACTTTAAATTAATAAAACGAATTCGTAAATATATAAAGCACCGCGAGATAAAACAATGTTATTTTCGTCTCGTCGCAATTCAGCGTTGCGAGACGGCGCCTGACAATTAAGTCGTGTGAATGTGGCTTAATCCGGCCGCGAACGCGTCCTTGCACCGTGTCGGCCGCCGCGCCGTTTACATGGGGCGCCGGGTTGCACCTAACCTAACCTAACCTAACCTTTCGTGAGTGTAACGTGCGCGGGCGCTCGCACGCGCACCTCCTCACCGCGTCAGCCGGCTCTCGCTGAAGCGACGTACACAGAAAACCGCGTGGCTGGCGCGCACGGCGCAAGCCAAGACAACGAGGCAACGCCGCGTGGCCGACCAGCTGATCGCTCGGCAACGTGCGGACCGCGGGTAGGAGCGGGGAGGGGGAAGTCGCGCGCGACTGGGCTAATGAGTGTGCGACCTATTGGGGGCTCTTTGGTGGGGGAGGAAGCGGGGGACGTAGAGCACAGGGAGGGGAGAATCGCGCGAGAGATCCCGCCGCAGAGTAGGGAAGGAGGGGTGGGGAGGGGAGAGAAGGGGCGCTGTGTTGCCGTCACGTCAGACAGTCGTGCCTCTTGTCGCCGCTACACCGACGGTGTTTTCTACGATCGAGTGGCGGTGGCGGTGGCGGTGGCGGTGGCGGCGGCATTGCAAGGTCTAGGAGGCCGCGCACTCGAGACGCCGCGGCCGTTTCTTGTTGCAATGCGAACGGAGCATCGGCTCTGCGAAACGTGTCCCCTCTATGCGTCGGATTTTTATTCTATCAGATTTCTTCATTTATTCTAAAATTCTGTAAAATGTAAAGATTGTTAAAATATCTTATTTTGAATGAGAGTATGTGAGCTGGCGATGTACGCAGCGAATGAAGGACGAATTTTAATCGATTGACGATGCGTCACGCCGAATAATTATTATGTGCCGGCTCGACTACCATAAACATTATTTATTTTTTTGAAATGACTTCATTCCAATTCATTTTACGAATGTTGAGATTCACATTGTTGTGCAATTCATTTAGTATTGTTCGTGAACTTGTTTATTCATTGTATAATTTCATTTAAATTATTATTTTATTCACAAATTAATCGGTAAAGATTTAATATACGTTGGTCACGTATTTCTAATGAATAAATTAAATTAAATCGTTTATCGCCTAATACCGCGACGATGTATATAATCTTTATAATCGCAAATTGACTTTCTGGATATTTTTAACTGCGATTCTCACAGCAATCATTCGAAGAAGATTGTGATTGATTTGCCAAGTCACCTTAGTCGTTAAGCATTGCCGTTAGGTAAGAGATTACGTTAATGACTTATGCTATCAAATATAATTTCAAATGTCAAATATACAGACACACACTTTCTTATTTTATCACATAATTGTAATTCCTTATTGCTATTTAAAATAAGAAAAACATTGACGCAGATAATGAAATATTTTTATCTTTAGCATTTAGTTTCTCGGACGTAGTAAAATCATCTCTATCTAATCATATATATGTGAACAATTTCTAAGTCTATATGAGCAACATTGATTTTTATGTATGTCGATTCTATATACCGAATATGCCACGGTGGCATAAAACTCACGAAATCACACCCGACATTTGTCTTCGACACACCGACGTGAACGCCATCATACGGAAACGATCGTGCTCATTTTCCATGGAACTTGCCTGAGGGGAAGGGGGGTAGGAAGGGAGAGAGGAAAGGGCTTCTCCTCCCGGCTCCAGAGGCGCGAGAGCAAGCAGACTTCCGAAAAGGAAGAGAGGAATTCAACAGAGCGACGTTGTCGTTTGCTGCTTCCGAAACGTCGCGCGAGGTTGCCTTCGTCGACTCGTATCGATAACCGTGTAAAAACAGTGTAAAAGAAGGGGAAGGGAGGGTAGGAAAAAGAAATTTCTGTGCCACACTCTGTCCTCTATCGCTCTTCGCAATTGTGTCGTTGTTGAAAACCTACCTACCGGCCGGTGCAATGGCGACCCGTTCTTCGCCACAAATTTCATGCCGACAATCGCTCGCGCGGTCAGTATCATGTTGGTATCAAATCGCACATATCTCGTCCTCTTGAACTGTTAAATTTATTATTCGCGGATTTGGATTGATATCACATAATGGCACTTGATTGGTCATGAAACTCTGCCTGTCAATCCTTGTCAGTCTAATATAAAGTACCAGTAGTTGTGTGTGTGGTTGTGGACAAACGATATATCACGTTGTTGACGAGACAGGTGAAATAAAAAGATGATAAGTTGAATACATATTTTACATATGTATATTTAATTTAACTAATTTCTCGCGCGAATTAAATTATAATTTATCGTGTAAAAGTTATTATCATCTGGAATATAATGATATAGATTTCAATCATAAATACTTTCAGTTTCTTAAGACTCGTTTTCAAGTGATGTTGACTGTGTTATTTATATCTCTACGTAATGTCGAATGTCACGGCGCAAATTAATGCGAAAATTGAATGTCATTGTCGTAACGTTGTAAATGATCATAATGTTTGAGAAAATAGTCAATTCGCGCTGACTTTAAGTTCTCACACATTGCACGATATTAAAATAGCGTTATCATTGCTTTTTGTGTGAACAATGTCGTTACTTTTTCTCGAGTGTCGTAAATATAGCACGTCACTAATCAGAGACTCACGTTACAAATAATATAGGAGCATTATTTAGAAATTAATGCTGTTATATTGTCACGCGCATTATCAAAAAGATTATCCAGTTTATCCAACACTTGTCGCGAGAATATGAAAGTTATCAGATGTAAGTAACTGATTCAATCCTTATTCAGAACTTCTTTAATTATATTTAGAAATTACATTCAGAAATCGCTCCTCATTAAGAGCTCCCTTTAACCCAACATTCACCCGCGAAACGTATTCTTCGATCATTCACTATTCCGTGAGATTATTTTCATTTGACAATTTCGTTACACAACTTGGACTGTACACTACGTCACATATTTCACTCGTTTTCAAATATTTACTCGAGACATGATAATCCTCTTCGTGTAAATTCGTTAGAATCGTTAATTTCGTTGATACCACTGTACATCCCAGCTCAGACTCGCTCGGTCGCTCGACCTGTTATGTTCGTCCGTCCTGCTGTGTTCCGTCCTCTTGTACGCTCCCCTCCTTTTCCCTCCATCTCCCTCTGTTTGCTTCCCCTCCACCTTTCGGCCTTTGCGTCTCTCTTGCTATAATACGCCCTCGCACAGGCCGAAGCACGCGTCGGCACGACATATCTCACAGGAACGTAACGAGCCGAATCATGACAAGGGCGCACTTTCGAGATGTGAATGTTATAATTTTGAAATTTTACTTTTTTTAACACGTAAATTTGTTAAATTGTTAGAGCCTTACTATATGTAGACGAGCAGATATTTATTAAAAGAATAGAATTTGGATCGTTCAATGAGTACGTAGCTTCTTTTTATGGCACGTATCTCTATTTAACATGACGTTTACGAATACATAGCTTTCTAGAACTTTATATAACACTATAAGGCAAAATATACATATAAGCAACTGTATACATTTGATTAAATATCAAATATGCAAATTAATATAGTATTATCAGCAAATAGAATAGAATATAATTATATACATAGGCATGTGCTTTTTTTAAGTTCCTCTCGCTGTAGTTACATTAAATTATGTCGTCGGAAGAATTCTTTTCCTGACATTATATATCTAAATATTTTTTTTTTTTTTTTTTTTTTTTTTTTTTTTTTTTATACGTATGTCGAAAACAAATAACATTCGATTGCCAGTGTTCCCAATTGCTCAATCTAGTAAAAAATTTTAACAAGTACATCCTAGTCGTTATGAGGGATGATAAGCAAATGGGACACTCGAAATCTTTTTTTTTTTAATTGCTCTCTGTATTATTAAATGATTGTACAATTCAATCGATCTATAGTTTGCATTTTCCTTAAATTTCTAGCGAAAATATTTCTTATGACAAGTGAAAGTTTTCGACTATTATTTATTATTATTGAATATTGATATTTATGAAAAACTTTTCGACGTATTTTATCGATCTAATGTTATTGAAAATGAGATATGAATACAAAGCTAATTTATTGGAAATGTAGTACAACCAAAAATCCGATCATAATAGCTAATAATGCAGTATACATATACAGTGAGCAATTGAAAATTCTATCAATCAATTAAAAAGAGCCAGAACTTTTTTTATTGTTTTTCTAATGTTTTGTAGATTATGTAGATAAATAGAAAATACATCTTTACGTTTTATTTTTATTTTATTTTATTTTCTTTTTTTTTTTTTTTTTGGAGGAAAAAGATTTGATACTCAAAAAGACTCTAACTTTCTCTTTGTTAGTAACTATTTTCTTTGTCAGATTTAGAACCGTTATCTTTCGGTGAATACCTGTTATATATAGTTTACCTCGCTATTTGCTTTCACATTGATCCGCAAACCGAAGCTCATTCAATCTGCTAGGTTTCCAAGAGAAGCACAGAAGATTTATATGGTTTAGGAATCTGTTGAAAAGTTACTTCTTCGCTTTATTATTATTAGTAATACACACCCTAAACTTTGTCAAAGCTATCCAAATAATGACCGCAGCTTCGAGTATTGTAATTATCCTTTTTGACTAATTTGTAAAATACTGCATTTAAAACTCTATTTGTATGCAAAGAGAGAGAGAGAGAGAGAGAGAGAGAGAGAGAGAGAGAGAGAGAGAGAGAGAGAGAGAGAGAGAGAGAGAGAGAGAGAGAGAGAGAGATTCTTTTCTCGCGGGATAAATTAACATAACGGCAAAGAAAGGGCAGGCAGTCGTTCGCCAACCCAAACTGCCTGCTTCTCTCCGAGATACAACACCGGGGCGCAAAGTAACGCCGCAAGGCGGAACCGCGGATCACACACGGGAAACGTATCTCGGTGGAGACGAAAGGGAGGGGGGGGGGGGTAGTGGCGGCGGCGGCAACGGTGGTGAAGAAGCGGGGAAAAGCGGGATGGCAGGGGAGAGAAGTACAACAGAGCAGAGCACCCTTCGCACGCTGTAGCGGCACAACCACACTTCGCCACATCGATTTTACCGGCTCGCTTGCACTCACACTCGGTCGACCCGTTCACTGAAGGAATGTCTCATATGCCTCCCTCTTTCTCCCCCCTTTTTCCCCCCCGTCGTATTCCCTCCTCTCCTTCAAACCCCCGCAGCCCCCTGTTCTCTGCTGCTCTGCGCCACCCCCCGCGGACCCTGTCTCCGTCAGTTATGCCGGTTCTCTTTCTATCTTATCCCGCCGTCCATCCCTCTCCTCCATCCAAGCTCGCCAACGTCTGCCCCTCCTTTCTCTCATCGGTGTCTCTCTCTCTCTTTCTCTTCCTTTCTCGTTCGCTTGTGCATTCTACCAAAGTGTCTCTCTTTCTCTCTGCCTCTGTTGTGTGATGCGAGGCGGTAGCGGCCTCGCGGGGAAGTGGAAGAGGAGATTGCACCTTTTGCCGCATCTCGGAATCTCGCGCGTTGCTCATTTGCCGTGCATAGAGAGGAGCGAGAGAGACGACGAGGAGCAGTAAGAGGAACGGGGGGACGAGGAAACGGAGAAAGAGAGAGATAGATCGGGGGCTAGGTGGTAGTAGTAGTAGTAGTAGTAGTAGTAGTAGTAGTAGTAGTAGTAGTAGTAGTAGTAGTAGTAGTAGTAGTAGTAGTAGTGTAGTAGTAGTAGTGTAGTAGTAGTATGCGAGAGCAGCGGCGGCGGCGGCGGCGGCGGTGGCGGCGACGGCGGCGGCGGCGGCGGCGGCGGCGGTGGTGGCGGCGGTGGTGGCGGCGGCGGCGGCGGCGGCGGCGGCGGCGGCACACAGTGGTCGGACAGTTCCAGTTCCGTTTCGATTAGGCGAGTCCACGCGCCGGGTTTTTGGCTCGCGGCTCGCGGCTCTCGTAACTCCACCGAGCGAGATGAGAGACGTACGCGCGATGCCGTTTAACGACGTGTCCATTGACGCCGCTCGGTGCTGTCGTTGCCGCTGATGCTACCGTCTCTGCTGTTTACCCGGCGCGCCAGCCGCACGTTAACATTCACGAGCGCATTCAGGAGGAAACGAAGTGAACGGACTTCGTGCGACGAGGCGCGCGCGCGCGAGAGAGAGAAAGATAGAGAAAAAGAAAGAAAGAGAGAGGAAAAGAGCCACTCTCGTAGTAGATGTGCATACAACGTGCCGCTACGACGCGACTCGGTCTACGTTTCTCGATTACGGTTCGTTCGTGAACGGACCGATCTTGAGTTGGTATGATCATATCAGGGGCAAGTCGCCAGAGTTACAGAAGTGCATAGTAAAGTCTGCTTGTGCCGATTTACCGGGTTTGTATAATACGTACGTATTTACATCGACGTATATTTTTCCGAGTCGCGAATCGCTCCATATACGTTTACACGGGCACGCATCATCACATACACACATACATATACGCGCGCGCGCACACACATCTGCTCGCGCGTATTCACACGCAACGCGATGTCATCCGTCTCGACGGCGAATCGCACCGACCAGAGCGAGAGAGAGAGAGAGAGAGAGAGAAAGAGAGATTCGCGTCCCTCTCTCTCTCTTTTCTGCCGGTCCTCTAGCCCAGTTCCGGGCACGGCCACTGATCCATCGATAAGGAAGTTTACTGTCCTCTCCCGCGGTTGGATTTGTTCGTGCGCGATGCGCGAGGAATCCGCGGGATCGAGCATCTCGTTGTCGCATAGTCGAGGTCGAGGCGCGATATACTACCGTGTCACGTGACTGGAGGAGATTACCTGCGAAACGGCGCGAATTATATGCGCTTGAGACGCGATGAAATGTAAGATTAGATAGGCGGATATACAATGTATTTACTGTATACAGATTTGATTTCTCGCAAATTATTTTAATCTTACATTTTTTTCTTCGTATATCAGCTCGTAACTTTGCAAGGCATATACATATATATCGCACCTTTCTTTTTATTTTCGCGACAAACGTCAAGCGCATCGATTGTCATGGCGATCGACGTGTTCTTGATGAAAAAGCGATTATATTTAATAATTTATAATTAATAATCTAATCGAGTTTCTAAAGACACATTACATATTGAGTTCTTTAAATCAATCTCAAGGATTATGCCAACCTAGAATTTACAACTTTCTCACCTGTCGTAAAATTATAAAAGTATGAAAAATAAGATAAGTATTAGTTATTAACCCTCTAGTTTTTATCAAATAGTATCTGATCATTGTAAGAAAATTTATTTTCATCATGTTTGTTAAATTGGTTAAATAAGATATATGTATATATATATATATATATATATATATATATATATATAGATTTATATACATGTAATATATAAATTTGTGTACATTATATATATATATATATATATAGAGAGAGAGAGAGAAAGATTACAGATACATTCATTTCCTTTCCGCAAAAGATTTATTCTTCGTAAATCTTACGCATGTTTTCTTTCCTTTGGTTCATTATATCAAGATATAAATATAATAAAAAACTCTCGTCTCGAAATAATATATAAAGTCTCACGACAAAAATAAAAGCTCTATCAATCTCTAAATAGATCGTACTGCAAAGTTGGCGCGCGCGTGAAAAAAAATCTAATAATAATAATCACAAACGTAATAATTAAATTAATTAGATTAAACTAGATTTTTTTTGGTAATCGAAAAGGAGAAAGCTTGTTCTTAATAACTTCAACATGTGGATAGATTACGCGATATACATACAATCAAAATGTAGTAGTAACCTTTCTAGAATCTTATCAACATTCCTACGATTTGAATAAAAAAGAACTATAATTATCGTACGGTAATATCTAATTACATTTGATTGCTTAATGACTTTCTCTCAGAGCAAGCGTCCACTTCCTGGGCTCTCCCTTCGATTTCGCGACGACGGTTAGTAAAACGGGCAACCCGCGGCAACCCGATGGGCATAGGCGCATGCCGTAGACATAAGCCAAGCACGTTGATCGGGGGATGAAGCAGGTAGTCGACGCGTCGCGTTGTATCGTATCTGCTTATGCAGCAATACGAGAAGAGAAGACGCGCGGCAATTTATCGCAAACGTGGGACCCAACGCTAGCGATCGCGGCGCGTCGCTAGTGAGTCACACGACGTCACACGCACCGCGGCTGGCCAGAGTGACGTAGTGTGTCGTCGCTCTCTTCTTTCGCTTATCAACGCTGTTAATCGAAGGCGTAGCGCGCGCGCGCCCCCGCCGATATCTCTTTTTCTCCCGTCCCCCTCTTCCTCTTCCTCTTCCTCTTCCTCTCGTTTCTCGTCTCCCGGTTCTCGGTGGCCGCGGCCGCGAACACCGCGTACGAAAATATGTACCGCGCGACACCGAGAGCCGAGAGCCGAGAGTCAGTTAAAACCGAGGCCGGCCCCGAGAGCCGTAGAGAGTTCAGAAGCGCAGCGTAGTGAGTAAAACTGCCCCCTCGCGGTGCGCGCCCGTGGTTCCCCCGATCGCTCATGCACTTCTCCCCGACCGTGCGCCGTCAAGTTCTCGCCTCCTCCCCTCACCCCTCCCTGTACCGCGACCGCTACCCTCCCTAGCCTCCTCCCACTCCTCCACGCCACTCGGCGCTCTCTCGCTCGCTTCCTCCCCCGCGCGCGCGCGCGTGTTGCCCCTTGGAACCTCCGTCGCCCTTCCGCTCCCTGCCTCCTCCTCGCCGCTCTAAGGTCCTCCATTTTGTGTGTCGTGATTCTTCTAAACGTGTATATCGGACATTTCCATCGCACGCCGCCGCCGTCACTCGTGGCAGGACCGTGCGCGAATTTCGATTACCGTTGACACATCGCCGAGCGACGATTATCATGGGATTTCACCATAAGTCGCTGTGGAAGGTGTCGGTCTCTCTCTTCCTCTCGCTTCTCCACGCGCGCGCGCTCTCTCTCTTTCTCTCTCACTCTCTCGATGTATTTCCATTCTTTCTCTCTGTCTCTCTCACTCTTTTGCACTCTCCGTTCCTCCTTCCGCGCCGCTCTGTTCCGTCCGGCACCCCTCATATCCCTACCCTTTTCTTCGCTTCATAAGTCTTTCTCTATCCCTCCAGTTTGTTCCTTCTAGAATGTGAATCGTGTCTTTTTAACAACACACGCGAGTCTCGTTGAGTCTGGTAGCGTCGTACGCCGGGTTTTGCTGTTCGCGCAGCGTAACCTCTCTTGTCGTATCGTCAAGAAACAGTATCGTTGAACCGCCTCACTCGTATACCTCGTACTGTATTCTCGCTCCCGTCGTTGTCATTATCTTTCGCGATCGTCGAATTTGTTGCCGTTTGCCTCGTCTCTGCGTTTTCATCGTATGACTCTTGGCTGTACAATGTGGTGGCGACGTGCCTTACCCTCGATAACGGTCAAATCGCACAGGCGCTCTTCGTGACTATAGTCCATCGCTATTTGGTTGGTTGCATTATTTTTTTTTCTCTCTCCTCTCTTGTGTGACCGTTTTTCTTCCCGTCGCGAATTATTCGCGGTATATCTTTATAATTGTGACGCCTTCTGCTTTCAGATGTCTGCTGGGTCACAAATTCAGATGGCACCCCAAACAACCGTAAACTCTGGTCAGACAGTTCATAGTCAAGACTCGAACATGAGCACTGGTAAGTCAGAATTATATTTCCTTGAAGATGATATGCGAGTAATATCAATTTTATGAAGAATCTTAGCTTTCTCAGTACACATTCTCGTCCATTGACAATTAACATATCTGAAGAATAAAGTTGTGTTTCAAAAAAAGCAATAAAAAAGCTCTTTTGCGTAATAAGAAAATTGATCTCTATCTGTTATAATTATCCACATTAAAGTTATAGTTTAAAGATATCTGACTTTTCTAATAAAGCTATAATTATGACTAGGCTCATCGCATAGTGATAAGGAGGTGGATGCAAACACTCCAGAAAAAGTACCACGGACTACTTCTGAGAGAAAAAGAAAACGTAAGGCTGATGACGGAGGTGGGGGTGTTTCAAGTAGCTCTGTAACAAGTAAGGGGGCTAGATCAGTCGCCGCTCTTGATAATAAAAAGATCAATGAATATTTCCCAAAGCATCATCTGGGCAATAGTCCTATTCGGCATGGTGGTGCCAAGAGCCCCTCTCCTCAACAGGCTTATCCCATGGTAAGATTCAAAATCAATATTACAAAAAATATTCGTACAGCGACAGCTTTGTGATTTATGTATAACATCTATGTTTTCTTGTCAATAGTTTCCACCATCGCCACAACAGTTACTTTCGCCACAAGTAACAACACCTAATTCTTCGGTAGCTGAATTCTCTTCGCTGATGCAGCCACCAAGACCTCATCCTCAACCTCCACCACCTCCACCACCCGTTTCGACACAACCTGCGGGCTCGATGGTCAGCAAGCAGGTGCAGGTAAGGCCTACCAACCTCAATAGGACAAGCCAGGTCAGGCAAGCGAAGACTAACACCCCAAATGTAAGCAAAATCTGGTAATATCTGCAAGCATTTTATAAGAAACTACCCACTGTTTGTATTAGTATCTCTGTTATAATTGATAATTTGTTATAAAGATATGGAGGTTTTAATTTCTTTTAAAACTTTCCTTTATATTGTTAATATCTAACAAAATATGGTAGCTTTTATCATTGAGCTAATTAGAGAGAGAGAGAGAGAGAAAGAGAGGAATAAGCAAAATTATTATTTTTAACTATTAAAGTGTACTGATAAAACAATTTTCAAATTAAAGATTTTTATCATACTTCTTTTACAAAACTTTGGTCATTGCTTACGCAAAAACAAAATAATAAGAGCATTAGATTTTATTAGTAATAACAGAAAGATACCATTGCAAAAATTAATTGATCTTTACTTTTCTTTATATTTTTGTAACAAATTTTGTTTGTAATTTATGAAATGTTACATGTATAGATTAGATTCTTCCATTTTTACCTATATGTGACCTGATGATGGGCATTTCTTGTCAAATGTTTGCAATAAAATCAGCTAATTTTTGGCCAAACTGTAGCACTGTATACATTTGTTATTATACAAATACAGGCTATCTTGTAGTGCCACTCTTTCTTATTATGATACACTTATCTTTAAAGATCTAATAATGTTTTTTACAAAAATGAAAAACTCAATTATTGGTCGCTCAAGGCATAAAGCGAACGTTAAAGGCATATTTTTATTACTTTGGCATATGCACATTTAGTTTTTGGGATTCATTGAACGTTTGCATTTGAGTTCTATGAATCCAACATATATTCCTTGACTGTTTCAAAATAAAAAAATGTACCAAAATTCTTTTGGGGTTGTTTATTAATTAGCATTTACATGAGCATCATTTATATATGCGTACATTTTTGGTGTTTTCCTTGCTGCCTGTGATTCTTAGTTCTATCAGCGTTTGCCTGAGTTTTGTTCTCTAGTTTATTTTCTATAATAAAAAAAGTGTGTCACCACATGTTGCGTAGCGAAATGTAGAAATTATTATGTTATATAATTAAATAGATAGTTATCTTCTTGTCAAATAAATACACTATATCCATGCAACTTTTGCTGGATACAAATTATTGACAATATGTTAAATTACATCTCATATATTATGCTCTTCTGCGTGCAGCAAGGTATCCAGTATTTACTACGAGCAATGCTGACAAATGTATCAGATGTTACGGTAATATTGTAAAATTCATTTATTGTAAAATTATACAAATTGCATTTCAGACAGAACTTACTTGCCAGAGGATACAGGAATTTGAAACTCAAGCCTCTTCAGACTTAGAATTACGTAACAACAAAATTGATGAATTAAATAGGGTAAGTTGTAATTATGATTATTAATCTATTCGAATTTTACTATTCTTATATCAGAATCAAATTATATGGAACATATATTTTTTTCTTTTCCTTCTCTTCTCTCTTAAACATCTGTTATAGAGGCTTTATTTCATTTTGATAATACTATGATAAATGAACTTATATATGTAAAGATATTTATTCCTTTTGAACTTTTGTTACAGACAACGGACGAACTTAGGCATCAAATGGCTAATCAACAAAAATTGATTGAGCAGCATAAATCGCATATAAATAAGTGTATAGACGTTGTAAAGAAGTTATTAAAAGAAAAATCAAACATAGAAAAAAAGGAGGCTAGGCAGAAGTGTATGCAAAATAGACTGAGGTTGGGTCAATTCGTGACGCAAAGGGTGGGTGCGACCTTTCAAGAAAATTGGACCGATGGTTACGCGTTTCATGAACTTGCTCGACGGCAAGAAGAAATAGCGACCGAGCGGGAAGAGATCGACAAGCAGAAGAAGTTACTGCTCAAGAAAAGGCCGTCGAACAGCGAAACCGGCAGGAAACGTAGTCAACCTCAACCCTCTTTGCATAACGGCACCGAGGCGACGTTTTTGAAGCCGGATGCAGTACCTGGGTCGTATACGTGGCAAGAGTATTATGAAGCTGACGAAATACTCAAGGTACATCACGATGCATTGCGAATGTATTATTTCCTCAAGATTCCCTTATTTTCATTCTCAAACTTGTGATAATGTATATGTGTATGTGCCCACAGTTAAGACAAAGTGCGTTGAAAAAAGAAGACGCGGATCTGCAATTAGAAATGGAGAAGCTCGAAAGGGAGCGAAACTTACACATCAGAGAATTGAAGCGTATTCACAACGAGGACCAATCGAGATTCAACTCCCATCCTGTTTTGAATGAACGTTACCTTCTGCTAATGTTACTAGGAAAGGGTGGTTTCAGCGAAGTGCATAAGGTGACAAAAAACATTTCTGTCTGTTGGTTTCATTAATTATATTAATCTGTACAAGTGTGAGAATATTTATTTCTTATCCGTGTCGTGTGTGGTTTTTTTTTATAGGCATTTGACTTAAAAGAGCAACGGTACGTGGCTTGTAAGGTGCATCAATTAAATAAAGACTGGAAAGAAGACAAGAAGGCTAATTATATAAAGTGAGTATCCAAACTATTACTGTTTATTGCAATCATGTTAATTATGATAGGAGGATACTTTAATAAAGATGTGCTTTCTTTTATAAAGGATGTTTCTATTTATTATTTTCTTTTACAACAGGCATGCATTACGAGAATATAATATACACAAGGCATTGGATCATCCTCGAGTTGTAAAATTATATGATGTATTTGAAATTGATGCCAATTCCTTTTGTACTGTTCTGGAATATTGTGATGGCCATGATTTAGATTTTTACCTCAAACAAGTACGTATGATTTGATCATCATTTCACGTGAGCTTTCTGCTTCAACGAAATAGTTCTATAACTATGTTTTTTATTATTTTCAAACCTCTTATTTCAGCATAAGACTATACCTGAGAGAGAAGCGAGATCTATTGTTATGCAAGTCGTATCGGCATTAAAGTACCTCAATGAAATAAAACCCCCAGTCATACATTACGATTTAAAACCAGGTAAACTTGAGATATTTAGAGACTTTATCGACAATAGGTTTGCCGAAAAAGTTTACTTTTATTTTTAGAGTAACGAATAAAGTCTCATTGTTTGATGCTTTTGTTTATAGGTAACATTTTATTAACCGAAGGTAATGTGTGCGGTGAAATAAAAATCACAGACTTTGGTTTGAGTAAAGTTATGGATGAAGAAAATTATAATCCAGATCATGGAATGGATCTAACATCTCAAGGGGCGGGTACTTACTGGTATGTATTTCTTCTTCACTGTTTCAAATTATTTTGTCATGTACTGATTATAAAATTTTATTGGAAATTATCAAACTTATATATTTATTATAGGTATCTACCTCCTGAGTGTTTTGTCATTGGCAAAAATCCTCCTAAAATATCGTCCAAGGTTGATGTCTGGAGTGTAGGAGTTATATTTTACCAATGCCTATATGGTAAAAAGGTATTTATCGCGATACGTACTTATTCCATACGGAATTTGTTGCTCGTTTACGAGTATAATGAAAGCACGAATATTTTTTTTATTTATTATTTTCGCAGCCCTTTGGTCATAATCAATCGCAAGCTACCATTCTGGAGGAGAACACGATACTAAAGGCCACAGAAGTCCAGTTTGCGAATAAACCGACTGTCAGTAATGAAGCAAAGGTAAGGTAGAAAATAATGTATATTCTTGTTTACAGAAATGAGAACATGTTCTACAACGTGACGATTTTTTGTTACAGAGTTTCATAAGAAGTTGCCTAGCGTATAGAAAGGAGGAGCGCATAGACGTACTGACACTAGCTAGACACGAATACCTGCAACCCCCAGTGCCAAAACATGGCCGCCAAGCGAACAGCCAACAGCAACAACAACAGCAGCAGATACAGCAGCAGCAACAGAGCTCGTTCAATATCGGCATGTTTAGTGGTATGAACGCGTCGAGCAGTTCGTAGTGGAGAGGAAGGACTAAGGACGAAATCCTCGATATATACTAATACATGCCAAATTTTGAGCGCTCGGACTGTGCACACCATCTCATCTTAGGGAAATAACGATTACTATAATCAATTGTAAATACTAAAACCGGATACTATCACCGTCACCACCACTACCACCATCACCACCACCACCACCCACCACAACCACCACCATCATCACTACAACTATTACCACAACTACCACCGCCATCACCACACCGTCACAACTATACTTACAGGATCGACTACATAGGACATTGCAAGAGAGATGCGAGACTGGTCATCCGCAAGTCCAGAAGCTTGCGTCTTTCTACAAGCCACGCCACATTATTCAGCATGACAAGAAACAATGTTGTGTTCGTAAATATTCAATTGTATTATCGTTCCTTGTATCAAACAGTGCGCTGACTTGATAATAGTGTTTAAAAGAAACGAGAGAGCGAGATAGAACGAACGAGCGTGCGAACGAGAAAATAACATGTGATAAGTCATTATGAGTTAAAAGTGACGCTTAGATTAAGGGGAAGGGGGGGAAATAGAGTATGAAAGAGAGAGAGAGAGAGAGAGAGAGAACAAGAAAGAAAGAGAGAGAGAGAGAGAGAGGGAGAGAACAAGAAAGAGAGAGAGAGAGGAAGAGACTACGGATAAAACGATAAAAATTCTTCCGAGTGAAAGCAAAATCACGTCGATGAAATAAAGAAAACAACGAAGAATAGGAGAAAAAAATATGAAAAAAACCGTAAAAAGCAATCGCAACAATCGCTTTTACGAAGACAACGTTCCTCTCTCCGTTTTAGTGTGCATGAGTGAACGCTAGAGGATTGTTAAAATTAGTGTGAGTGTATATATTTATACTATATATATATAAATATATATATATATATAAACTAATAAATCCGACATAATATATATATATATATGGTGTAAAAAGGACGACAGACATTGACAGTGGGAAGACAACTGTGGTGGCTCTATCCTCGCATGACCTCCGGCGCCGGTTTCCGGCATTCCATGAATGCTCGGCCTGCGTATCATGTTACTTTATTCGAATATTAACATTATTACCTGTATCATGACTAATAACGAGACTAATACACGCGCATTCACGCCCACACACGAAACATATACACGACATGATTACACACGAAGGAGATTTGATTGGTTGTTCCTATTCTGAAACGAGAGTGGGCTTTATATCTATAATGCCGGAACGAATAGTCCGATAGAAAGAGAGAATAAGAGCGAAGTGAGTATAGAGAGAGAGAGAGAGCGAGAGAGAGAGAGAGAGAGAGAGAGAGAGAGAGAGAAAGAAAGAAAGAAAGAAAGAAAGAAAGAAAGAAAGAAAGAAAGAATTGCAATGTGCTCCCAAAGTGAAAAATATAGGATCGTAGTCCACCACTATCACCATCACTTTAAAAAATCTGTTTTCACGCGTGTATGATTTAAAACTCCACGATGAGATTTGCAGTATCGAAGTGCGTTATGTTTTCCCTTCTTCACTCTACCTCTTCTTTTCTTTTGTCTCCTCTCCTTTCTCTTCTCTCCCTTTTTTTTCTCGTAAGAGTCAGAAAGAGGGAGAGAAAAGCAGATCCAAATGTGTATAGAACAAGTTTCGCGGAAATGGCTAGGCACATTAATTAATCAGATGACAGTTTAAAAAAAAAGGATAAAAGAACCGTGAAACGCTATACCGACCCAATCATTATTTCTTTACTCGTAATTTGTTTTATATATATGTACGTTATATATAGATAATTATGAAATAGAAGACTAAGTTATTTTATCAAGTGCCCTTGCTTTGTATTATAGTCGCGTCCGTCGACGAGCCGTAGCTTCTGGGAGTAAAAGAGAAAAAGGAGAAATGGAATGCGTTGAGAGCGAACGAGAGAAAAAAAAAGAGAGACTGAGAGCGAGTGAGTGTGTGTGTTGTTAAAAGTGTTGCGTCAAGTTGTTGGTACAACGTGGGCACCAGGTATTGATGACGGCTCAATACCATCAATGTGATTGGCAAAAGTGTGGTGAGAGAGGAGAATACAATTACAAGTCTGAACAGAGAGTCTACTACTACTTAGATCCGCTGCTTCAATTTTGACAAAAAATGAAAAAAAGAAAAGAAAAATTGCCAACTGTTCCCGCATCCCGCATCCTACTTCTCGTGAAAAAAGACACGCAGTCGCAAGTGCATTTTTTTTTCTTCTTTTAGCAAAGCATGTTTCTATTGACAATTTTCTACGATATGATTCCGAAATGGCATAATTTGTGTTATTGCTCGATATATGATGGTTTTCTCTATGTTAACTAATGACGTAGATTTTTAAAAATATTTTCGTTGACTCGCGGAGGAGAGAGATGGAGAGGAGAAGCAAATATTTAAAATAGTAAAATTAAATGGAAGAATTTGTCATTCGCATATCTTTCCAATTATATCATTTTGACTTCGAGTTTAATATAGTATGTATCTGTCGAAATTGTTACAACCGGCCTTAACAGAATTGTCCGAAGGTATAAATTCAATGAGTATTTATGTCATATCGAATATCTTCATTACAAATGACAAAGATATTCGATATATTTTGCGACAGGAAGGGTTTTACATTTGTACATATCTATACAATCCCTCGCATACGGGAGAAAATTGGTAAACTCGCATGCATCTAAGATAAGAGGAACGGGGAGGGGGAAGAGAAATTTTTTATCTACAATTGTTTCTACTGCGAGTATAAATAGAAAAAAATACCTTCCTATCGATTAAGCTATTATCACGATCTACACGTTGTCAAATATAATAATAGACGCTTTTTTTTTTTTTTTTTTTTTTTAATCGGTCCTGCGTGTCGGCATAGTCACGATCTTCCTAAACATAAAATAAAAAAAAGAGAAATAAAAGAAACATTGGAATTGCGTCGAGGATGGTGTATGAAATGTTATAGCAATAAATTTACGTATTTGTGTATAATTTAAAAAAAAGTTAGTAAACTTATTAATTAAATATAAATCTCACGCATCTCTCTCTCACGGTGTGTATTACCCCTCGCTGCTTTTCGTTTCTTTTCTGGTTAACAAACATGTTTAACAATGAATTATCGAGTCTAAAAAGATAAAACATTTTATTGATATATATATATATACCTATTTCGTGTATGCGAATTATATAAAAATGAAAATCGCTGAAGATATAAAGTATTGATTAGGCTGAAAACGCGCGTGCGCGAGGGATATAGTCGACCGATTTCGAAAATTTATATAATTGGCTCTCTGTATTGAGATATACTCACTTAATAGCAAGTGCAGGATCGCCGCGCTAATTGCAATCATTAATTCTTTTTATTCTTATCTTACGAATGAACGATTACACAGAACTAGATGTATATACAGTCAGAAATTGAATTTAATGAACACCAATAATCATAAAAGTCAATTAGTTTCCTCAATTTCATATTATATATAATTGCGAAAAAAATATCAATTGTACACAAGAAAGAGAAAGGAAGAGGAACCTAATTATATCAGGGAAATTAATTATAGCTATCCATCTTTTTCCTGACTGTAGTTTCAATTATGATTGTTCTTGTTACACCGTATGGGCTCTTTTCGCGCTCAGCATTTTAAAATCTACAAACTTCTTTGTTACCTATAATTAAACGAGCACGAAGTAAACTTATTTTATTCTACATGTGGTCAGTATAAAGCTAAAAATAAAACGTCCGACAGTTTTCGCTTAACCGATATTTGAGCGCCGCATTAGCCGTAAGATCCGTTCTATGTATATATGTATAATAGACATTTACCGCTGTGTATAATTTTCTTTAGTCTTTTAGATAACCTGAAAAAAACCATATTGTGACGCGTATGTAAAAATATATTTAAAAATTGTGTATATTTCATATTTTTCTTTCTTTTCATTTTTTATAAAACATTTTCCGGGATCAGTATACGTTTCTTTTTTTCCAAGTTTTACCTCAGACAAACGAGATTCTGGCGACGAGGAGTGTAACACGATTGTGTGTAACAATTGTGCGATAATCGTGAGATCTGGAAAGGACTGCTCCCTTCGCGCGGTGCTAATTAATCTATCTATAGTGTAGACAGTGCTGGACGTTCTCTTCGCTAGATGTGAGCCACGTATTTTCTCGTAGTTTTTTCTTTCTTTCTTTTTTTTTTTTTTTTTTTTTTGAAACAAAGCTCAAATATGCGCAATAATTGATATATTATAAATATAACACAATACAGCTTTCGTTAATAGACGACGAATATTTTGGGGAGGACTCAAATCACGCGATGAGATTCGTGTGAATATTCTGGATACACCCGTACGTCTTGTAGCGCCGTCCACAGTGTTTATTAATTTCGCGAAACTCTACTCGCATTTACAACATTATGTGTATTCGAGTAGTAAACTTATATACAAGGTTGTATGAAGTGTTTTTTTTTCTTTTTTCAAAAAGAACACTTCAGAGTTTGAATGTCGCTCGAGTAAATCTCACGAGTTTATAATTTGAGTAAATACTTCGAGAAACATATTTCTTTTAATATGTTTGGCAGATTTCAGTACGCATTCCACGTAAAATTACTACTAGTGTTACGACTGACAATCTCAGTGAAGACAAAATCTTTCTAAATTTCTCTGATTAAACTTGTCTTTTCGTAACGATTCCATCTGTCTTGCTTTCAAAGATTTACGCTTTAAATTAAACTTTAATCAGTCACACTCGTTTTCGACAAATGAGACATCGTTCAATCTGAATCTTCTTCGTAAGATATAGGCTTCCGAACTCGACCGACAACCTTGCGTGGCGGCGGTAATGGCGAATCATCCGTTAGCGCGTCTTCGTCCGAATCAGATTTCTTCTTTTTCTTTTTCGTCTGCTAAGAAAAAAAATTTCAAATTAGTAGACTAAATTCTCGCAAAACAAACACATCTCGATCCAAATTGCTACCGTACTTACAATATTTTGTTTAGTAAATATCTCTTCCGAGTCAGAGTCATCGGACGATTTTGATTTTTTCTTTGCCTTCCTCTTCGTTCCTTTACCGTTCTCGGTTTTCTTCTTAGCAGGTGCTGTAACATAAAAAGAGTACGAATGTAACGGTTATACAGAATACATTTTACTTGCAATAGTTGTCTGACAAAATAAATTTCAATTACCTTTTTTAGGTGGTGTAAACTTTACAGGAGAGTCTTCTCCAGATGAGGATACAGGTTTTTGTTGGCTTGTCTCCAAAGAAGAATTGCCAACTAACGAATCGAATAGTTCTTCCGAAGTTGCTATAAAGATGAATAAGTAATTAGTACTTTTTTAACATATAAAGCTATATATATGTATAACTTAATATATATATTACGCTTACGTGTTGGTTGGGGCGGTTTCTTGCTTGGCTTAAAGTTATCGTCAGAGTCGCTTAGTACCACAACAGAATCTTTTTTCTTGGGCCTGCAAAAACAAAAATATGTAATGACAAACGGAGCTGAGATCAAAATGATTCGTTGTAATATGATTAATACATACACTTGTTCGGAGTCGGAAGAGGGGCCAAAGATGTCCTGACTGTTATCGTCCGAATCTTCATATGTATAATCCTTCTTGGCTGTTATTCAAACAGATTTAGCAAATATTAACGATATAATATGTACTGTTTTAATAATTTTTGGATAGGGACAAAGAAATGATGAATACCTGCGGCTCTGCGAGATGACCGCTGTGGGAGTGGCGAAATGCTGCCGAAATCGATGCTGTTATCACTCTCGTCCGAGTCATTGAATTTCTTCTTTGCTCCTTTCTTAATCGGCTTGAATTGCAACGTCGATTGCTTCAATCCTGTTCACAATGGTAAGAATATACATTGTTATATTGCCTTCTGCAAAATATGTAATATGCAAGCGAGTTAAAGTTCTGCATACCAACCTTTCTTTGCAGCTATTTTCTTTTCTAACTTTTCGGGAGACATTCCAATTCTCTGATCGAGGGGCTTGAAATTAGAATCGACTAACGCATCAAATTCATTTTTCTCCTCCCCAGAGATTGCCTCTTTTTTTATCTGATACAAAAGATAGATTTACAGCAATATAATAATGAAACAGATGCAGGAAAATTATAAATCAGGTATCATATGATAGACTTACCCTCGGTTTCTTTACTATGCCTTCCTTCTTATCCTTCGATACGATGTCTGCTTTTTCTATCTTCTTCTTTAGTTCAACATCAATGACGGGAATTATGCGACGAGTATCTTCATTTTTATAGAACCTCGAAGGCGGTTTTTTTTCGTTTTGTTTTGTTTTCTTCTCTTCCTTCAGTTCCTTTTCTTCTAACTATACAGACAAATCACATGACAATTACTTTCATTTCAAAGAAGAAGAAAAAGATAAATGTACCTTATTTAATTCAGCCAACAAGTTGTCCAGATCCTCTTTCCATAAAGAGATTGGAGTGCGGGCTTGCAGTCTTTTTAATTCCCCTATCTTTTCATCCCTTTGTCGTAATAACTCGTCCTTCTTCTCCTTTGTCAGACTCCACATTGTCATTCCAAGAAGATAATCAAAATTCTCCTTTTCTATCGCTATCGCAGTTGGAGTACTCTCGTCATCGTTTCCTCCTGCTACTTCTTCCTATTTATTTACAATTAAAATGATTGATAAAATCATATATACACATAATTTATATATATATATATATATATATATATATATATATATATCATAATTAATATCAAATATATATATAGTCGATGTGATAACAAGGTTTTTCACAAGAGACAATCATAATCCAAAATTATTTAAACAAAAATTTCAGGTATATTTTTGTTAAATGGCAAAAAGAATTTTTGTCGAAAGATTTATTTAAACGATTTGGAAACTGATTGCGTTTATTGAAAAACCTTCGAGTTACGACGTTTACATTGAAAAAAGTTTTACGCACACTATTTCTGTCTACATTAACTTACTTGATCTTCCTAATGTAGCAAAATAGATAAATTCAAATAAGTATAATTATGAGTTCTTTGCGGATATACGATAATTTTGAAGCAAAATTCTACTTACTAATACTTGCTCCCTATTTTGCGATAGTTTCCAAACTATCACTGGATCCGAATCATAATTGCGTCTGACCAATTCCGCTATCATGTCTTTTTTCTTCTTATTCTCTATCACTAGAGTACCATCGCATTTTTCGAGAATAAAGCGAGCCTGATTTGACAACTTGGCTGATTCCGCTTTTAAAATGCCTTCCAAATAATCTTTCCTTTTGTGATACATCTCCAGACGTAGTTTATAAAACCCTTTTAATATCTGTACCACCCTGTCGTATTTATTTAAACATAGATTTTCATCAAACGCACACTGCAACAAAAAGATGTCATGTTGGTATTCCGTTTTTCACTTACAATCAGTGCCATATTGATATTATCTTACCATAGAAGTTATTGTCATAGTTGTCTGGAGTTTAAATGCTTTATGAAGACCGTCTCTCTCTAGCTCTAATAATTTGTCACGATTCAAGATTACTATAAAGTGCACTGCCGTATCAGTGTTGTACTCTTTGTAATCCCTACGACAAAATACACATGTGAAAAAAATATAAAAGAGAGAATTCCCACAAATCGTTTCATATCTATAATCGTAAATCGATTATACTATAAAAATCAAGAAATATAGAGATAAGCAAAAAAATGTGAATTAGACAGAATAGCAAAGTAGTTGTTTTATAAGTGAAAGATCTTAAGTTCGAATTTTTGTAGATTTTTCTTCTGCTCCTGGAAATTTTATACAATACTTACGTGATAACAGCTGGCGTTTTATCAGTTCCGTGTAACATGGGCTCCAACACAGTTTCTTTATAGGTTTGTGTCCATGTACCAATAGGAAGTTCAGTGATTTCTAGTTTATCGGGTCCGATCACTGATATCTCCCCGCTTATAACATAGCGATAATCGCCACAACTCTCCACGACGCCTTTGAAATTTTTGTAGTACGGTGACTGAAAAATAAATTATGCGACGCTATTGAAAAGTGATAAGCATCTATATTTTTTGTTTTTCTGCGAGAGAAATACTCTGCATATTCATTAAATAGCTATAAAATTATGATTTTAATTTTCTCTCTCTATTTTTAGATAATTTAATATCGATATTACCATGGGTTTCGGATCCGCGCCTTCCATCATCCTATGTAGATTCTCGATAATTTCACGAGGATTGTAGTTCGGAATCTTTGTCATCCATCCGGTGCCAATGCCGTCGGCGCCGTTCACCAATACCATAGGCATTACAGGCACGTAATAGACAGGTTCGATCTTTTGATTATCATCGTATTCGTGTTTCAACAGGGCATCGTCGTGTTTGTGAAATATATACCTTGCTAGTGGACTATGGGAAAAAAAAGAAAAAAAGAAAAGTAATGATATTTATAATTTTTTTTCTTTTATATAAGAAGGTGACAAATACCTGAGCATCGTGAAAATATATCTCGGGCTGGCAGCGTCCTTTCCTCCGGCGAGCCTCGTACCGAATTGACCAATAGGCTGTAGAAGATTAATATTATTACTGCCGACGAAATTTTGAGCAAGGTTAATTATAGTCGCCATCAAGGATGTCTCGCCGTGGTGGTAAGCTGAGTGTTCGGCGACCGAGCCCGCCAATTGCGCCACTTTTACTTCACGTTTGTCGTTACGTTTTAAACAGGTGAACATCACTTTTCTCTGGCCCGGCTTAAAGCCATCGATCATATTTGGTATGGACCTCACATTGTCGTAGTTACTGTACAGCACCAGTTCGACATTGATAAAGTCTGAAAAGGAGACGGTGCGTGTGTCCTTTTCGTAAAGATAACGTTCGCCAAGACCAATCTCCTTTCGTCTCTTTGTCTCGTTCATGTGGTTCATCAACCAATCTTTACGTTGATCGACGCATTTTTTACTGAATGCCATGATAATGTTTTGATCGTCTCTTTCGCCCTCGTATCGGAAGCGTATTCTGTGTCTGGCCATATTTTCAAAGTACTCCTTCGCCTCTTTGGCAGTGGAAGTACCCAAACCTATATAAATCCCAAAAAAGCTGTTAGATTTAGTTCTTTATATCATATTGATTAATGAAATGAATCTTAGATTTTTGAGTAAACACCTTTGTAGTATTTGATCTTATACGTGTGAAAATTTTCTGTGTCTTTCTTCCACGCCTCGAATTCTGGCAACGAGAAGAAAGATAGAGTTTGGCTACCCTTAGTAGCCTTCACGATTGGCGTAATAAATTCTTCAACAAAATTTAGCTTCAATAACGATGGCCAGTTGTGATGGATAAAATTAATCAAGAGACCTTTGATATGTGAACCATCCTAAAAAAAAAAAAAAAAAAAAAAAAAAAAAAAAAAAAGAGAGAAGTTTAATTATAAATATTTATAATAGATATATGTGAAATCGACGCGCGTCTTATACGAAAGAGATTTAACCTGATCCTGATCAGTCATAATCATCATCTTTCCATAGCGTAATGTTTTTAAATCATCTCGAGTCTCGTATTTCTTTTTGTACTGAAGTCCAAGGATTTTGATTAAATTGTTAATCTCAGCATTCTCCAAAATTTGTTTGTGAGTAGCCTCCCTGACGTTTAACATTTTGCCTATAATCAAGGTATCAGTTATTAGTATTTAATATTAAATTTTTACAGTAAGACAAATTCACCTCTCAATGGAAATATGCCATATTTATCTCTGCCTATGGAAGCGATGCCGGATACAGCCATTGTTTTGGCTGAATCTCCCTCAGTTAATATAAGTGTGCATTCCAATGACTTTGCAGTTCCTGCATCATTGGCGTCCTCCAACTTTGGTATACCATGAAGTTTTCTTTGTTTTGACTTGGAGCCCAATTTCTCAAGCTGACTATCGGCTTTAAATTTTGCCCAGGATAATACTGCCTCCACGACACCGATTTTCGTGATCTGCAATCGCAATTCAAGGAATGGTCAAGAATATGTGTACAAGATGCAAAAAAAGAAAAAAAAAAAAAAAAAAACATTTGATGTTTTTCAATGTTCAATGTTCGCGTTTACCGAAGCGATAAACTTATCAGTAAGCGTGCATTTGGAACCAAAACTTCTCGCTTGTAGAGTCATGTTTTCCTTGGTTTGCGAGTCAAATGTCGGATTGTTGATGAGACAGTTGATAAAAATCCACAAGTGATTCTTGATTTGAAACGGCTTAATTGCTACGCCAGCCTTATTTTTCTTCTTTAATGTTTCGATCAATTGTTTAACTATTAATTCGGTCACATGATCGACGTGTCTGCCACCCTATTCAATAATCTTGTTTAAGTACTTGAAGTAATTTTACATTTTATAAAAAAATTGCTACATACAGTTCTCTTACCTTTGTTGTTGCGATACTATTTACAAATGACATTTGTTGAAACCCTTTATCTGATAAAGTAAGAGCCACTTCCCAACGTGGACCACAATTTTCGTATACAATTTTCAATGGGTTACCAACATCATCCTCCTTTCCTTTAATATAAAAATCAACATAATCCTTAAAATTTTTTACTGGAATACGGCTTCCATTCAGATAAACCTTAACGCCCTTTGAAGACGCAGCTACATCGTATGCTCTTCGAGACATTAGAGCTACAATATCATTGTCGAGAGATTGCATTTTAAACTTTGTCAAATCTGGCGAAAATGTGACCTTGGTGAAATCTTCTCCATGGTATTCCTTAATCCTAGGCTCACTAGCTTTTCCCATATTGTTGCCCCATGTCTATATCGACGTGGTAAAAATTATAATATACCAATAGTAATAGAGATAATTAAATATATTGATAAATCATACTCACTTGCTTCAAACATTTCCTGTACTCCTTTGTGGCTGTCTCAACAGTAAAACGATGACTAAAAATATTACATAATTTGGCGCCATAACCATTTCTACCACCAGTCACCTTTTCCTCTTCATCATCATAATTTGACGATGTCAAAAGATGGCCAAATATCATGGTAGGCACATACATGTTCTCCTCTTTGTGTATTACTACAGGAATACCTTTCCCATTGTTCCACACAGAAATAGTGTTATTCTCACTACACAATATTACAACATAGTATTTAATTAGTTATACAATTTATATTGAAATTCTCTCAATTATTCTAAAATGCATTTACTCGATAACTTACGAATCAATATCAATCTTGATCATATCCATCTTTGGATCGCGTTGCTTGTTATCAGCAGCATTTACTAGAATCTCATCAAAAATTTTATATAATCCAGGAACATATTTAATATCCTTCATAACCATCATATCTTTTTCCTTGTCAAAGACCCACATCATTTCCGTTACTGGTTCCACAGATCCAATATAGGTGTCCGGACGCAATAAAATATGTTCCAACTGTGATTTCTTTTGATAAATACCCTCAATGGTCTTTTGTTTAGCACCCGGTTTGCCGTCGCCGGCTCCATTTTCCATAGCTGTACTCATCTTGACGCTCTGTCTCTTCAGATATCTATAAATCAGTGACAAATATATTATAACGTAGAAACTTATAATAAATTCTTTTATAAAAGAAAAAAAATCGGAATATAAAATGTACTTTACAATTAAAACTTTTTTTTTTTTTTTTTTTTTTGTAAAATCACTAAATAAGAGATCAATTTTTAGGCTACGTTTTTGACAATCGCAATGCTTGTGGAATAGTTTGCTGTTGATTAAAGTGAAACAAAAACAAATAATACTGGCAAACGTCAAGTGTAGCGTAGCTTTAAAGGTCACAAACTGTCTCTAACTGTTAGTTTTCGTACTCCAATTTAAACCAAAATTTAAATTGACATATATTTGGGAAAACGTTAGCTCGCGACACAAAAACCATTACCGAAGTAAGCGTCCACGTTGGAGGGAGCTTTGAAAAATATGGCGGGAAAAGGCCGTCATCTAATTGGCGCGGTTCCGAAGGGACGACGACGCCGTTTGTTGTCGAGACGGAGGAGAGAACATTCTCGCGTCCTCCCCGTCGATCGCGCGCGAAAAAGCCACGGTACTCGCCGGACCGCGAGCGATCGCTATCTCGCAGACGATTGCATACAACCCGGAAGGGACGACAACGTACCTTCAATGACTGCGTCTCGACGACGACGACGAGGGTGCGCTGTTCGTTGCGTAGCGTCGGTCGGCGAGGGCTCTAGGGCCACGGGACGTTCATTCGCGGAGCTGCGAATGCTAATTATTGGCATATCACAGGCAAGCGGAAAGGCGAGCGTCCTCGCTGGACGATAAGACACGACGACGACTCGCGATCGGTTCCTCTCACTCGTTCACTTCACGCCGGCGACCATTATCACTTACAAGCTAGAGACCGCTCGTGAACGTATATCGCAAACTGTGTAATCTATTCCACTTTCCACTGCGTCCATCCGGTCCGCGTTCCTTGCAACTTGCTTCGCGCTATTCGACTCGTTTCTATTGGGATTGTTGGGAAACACGATTGCCAACCTTTCGCGTGCAACCTTAAGCCCGTATCAGACTACGCATTGAAAATTCAAGATTAAAGATTAGAATTTGACCAATCGGAACAAAAGGAACTAAAATTGCTTTGTCTTGATTGGTCAAATTTCAATCTTCAATCTCAATTTTTAATGCGTAGTCTGATACGGTTTTCAAGCCTTGTTGGAAATTCTCCTAAAACTGTGACCGAGGATTTCTTTATCCCGATTGGTCAATTAAACGCTACTCTGTCCAATAGATTTTCGAACGCAATCTCGGAAATCTGTCAGAGTTCTAGCTTTTAGCAAAATGAATAAATCTATCGCTTGCAATCCGCAATATCAAAATTGATTATCAGTTGATGGCGAATTTTTAAAGTCTCTGGAAATATTTTTTCAGAATAACAGAATGGAAAGCTTGCTAACAAGAATGCATAGTGTCATATAATTGGTTGTCAATTATAAAAATTTTTGCGACTGAAAAAAATGCGTCCACCTGTTTTCTTACTGGAAAGCTACCATAGGGAAGATCCTTATTTAATAGCCAATTCAATGTAATGATTGCAATCGTTAAACGCCTGATGATTAATTTCTTTCTCTTTAAAGAGTTGTTAATTGTAGCAAATGAAGTCAGGAAGATAGGTCGTAATGTGGGAATAATTTGAAATGTAAAATTCTCTCTTCAATAATGACGCACATGTTTTGATGAGAAGAGACACGTTGTCGTGCTTACATTGTATATTTTATACAACTAATTCTTACTCCATTTTATATTTTTATCGTACGGCATATTACTTCTTGTAAGATTGTTATACTGTAAGATATACTTCATTTCGTTTTATTCGGCATTACATTCAAAAAAAATCTATCGATGGTTTTATATGCTTGCTTTTCTACCGCGAACGTATTATTAAAAAGGAGAAGAACGACACAGGCTCGTACTGCAAACGGCAGAAAGGAAAGCATATAGAGACGCGAAATAATAAATTGGAGTTAAATACAAAATGAAATCGCTACTGCTATTTCCATTGTAGGTTTCGGTGATTGACTTTCGGTTAGCAGCAGTTGTCCACATTGTCGAAAAATTGTCGAATTCTTGCTAGGAGGGGCGCGGCTTAATGGAATGATAATTGGACGAATGAAGAGATCGGTAGTAGTGTGAGGAAGAGTACCTGTGAAAAAAAGACGAAGTAGACCATACATTTGTGTGTGTTTGTGGCGTGTGTATTTATCAATTTTTTATAAATTATATTACAAAATATGTATAATTAATCGGTCGAAATTGGATTAACAAAAAAATTAAGAACATTAATTTAAATTAATTCATGCTTTTATAAAAATGGAAATAATGGACATCGATCACAACATTCATAAATGTGAACAAGCGACATTGAGAATGAGAGAGAGAGAGAGAGAGAGAGAGAATTGCCGCTCTAACTCTAAGAGTGCGAGAACACAAAGTTCCTGGAGCGCGGCAACTCACCAGCAATTACAACATGAATTGCACTGCGGTCGCGAATGAGGATTTTTGTTAATATGGCTGGTGCCTCTGATTTTGGCGACCACCACCTCCTCTCTGTTTGCCACCATAGCCAGAACCTGAAACAATGCCGATATTGTAATATTAGTCTCTACATTTGTCTAAAATAGAAGTTTTATATATATATATATATATATAAAGTTATGTAATTATATATATAAAGTTTATATATACACAATTGTAATTACATACACGAATGCGCGCGCACACATACAACATTATAGCATAAAAGATTGATTCTTATACAATATAAAACATACAACACGCGCGCGCCTCGATAGGAAGATACATTATACTACTATACACTATACTAACACAATCAGGTATAATACTATGGAAAAAATACTACAGATAATAAATAAGAATAAGAGGCTACAGGCTAAACTGCACACTAGTCGGATTCATACCCTTCTTTTCGATACACATCTCTCAGATTATAAATTTTTTTGTCTTGTTATTACAGTAATGGATAAGCAACACATGACAACTCATATAAGCAAAGCATGGAAAATTAAATGTATTTTCTTTTTTACAAGCACTATAATGTTTCTACAATTCAGATTAATCGAAATTTACGTCGAAAATGATTATTTAGTCGATTTATATCCACGATTGAAAGTTCGGGGTTAAATTGTTCCCATAGCAGTCAAAAGGATTATAGAAATGGGTGAAATATTTTAGCGGTGGCAAAGCGTCAAACTGAATATAAAAGAGAGAAAGATAGAGAGAGCAAAATACTAAAAATGATGGATAGTAAAGTATAATATCAAGGAACGCTGTAATGCGTACCTTTACCGCGTACACCACCGCGCCCGCCCGCGTAGCCACCATCGTAATTACCACCGCCATAGCCATAGCCATCTGCGTTTCATGAAACACATGGTACAAATGGAGTCAGTAGCCGCACGTACCATCGAGATTTCGATACGGTAGAAAAAAATTTAGAAAAAAGTAAAGTGTATATATACTACCGCGACTCTAAGGAAAAATTTCGATTCTTCGATAAAATTTTTAGTCCGAGAAAAACGTAATGTAAAGATCAAAATCGCCACTGACCAATTTTATGAAAGAAAGTACCTCACCCTGGGATATTATTTAAATTTGAAAATTCACGATTTATGCTATATGACGAAACAAACAAACAAAAGATAATCACCACCATATCCGCTGTAATCGTAACCACCGTAACCGCCGTAACCGCTGCCGTAGTAATCGTATCCTCCGTAACCATCGTACCCACCGCCGTAGCCACCTTGACCGTAACCGCCGCCGTAGCCGCCTCCGTAACCTTGTCCCCAGCCTCCTTGGCCTCCGAAACCGCGACCACGACCACCTCGGGCGCCTCTACCTCGGCCCATCATTCCACCGCGCATTCCACCCATGCCGTCCAATTTGGGTGTCGCCTTCTTTACGTCCACCTACGATAAGAATTCAAGTTTTAATTCGTTTTTAAAATGCGAAGAAATTAAATTGTAATAAAAGATCAAATAACTATTTTTATATTCCGTAGAAAAACTCACCGCTTTTCCATTGATGGTCTGTTTGGGGGTTTTGAGCAGTTCGTTGACCACTTGCTCAGATTCAAAAGTAATAAAGCAGAAACCTTTCCTTTGGTTCTTTGTCTTATCAAATGGCATCTCCACCTCGACAATCTGTGCGAAAGAATTTGAAAATTATGCGACAATCAATCAATTTTGTTTAGATATATTAAACTATTTAAGTCAATTTTCAAATGATAGAATATTTACGTTTCCAAATTGTGAAAAGAAGTTTTTAATATCGTCGTCGGAGAGCTCCGTCGAGAGGCCACCGACGAAGATCTTCCCGTGTCTTGCTTTTGCTTTTTTGGGATCAACCTTTTTGTTGTTGATGACATGATCGCCGGCCGACATAATCTACAAGAAATCATTTTTATATAGACTTATTATAGGATTATTTGCATACATAGTATTGCTTCATAATATTGAAAATATTATTGAAAAAGAGAAAAATTACTTTATCGAGAGCTTCAGCTTTGGCGAAAACAATAAAGGCGAAACCTCTCGATCTCCCCGTGTTGGGATCTGTTTTGACATTGATACTCTCAATGTCACCGTATGTGCTAAAATGTTCTCTTAACTCCTCTGAAAAAATGCAAGAGAAATTGCGAATAAAAATATAGATTTCCAGAAGAAATATGAGCAATCACGATCGAGAGTGAGAATACTTACTGTCAGTAGTCTCCCAGCTTAAGCCACCAACAAATAATTTTCTGTAAACAATAAACAGAAACGAAATTTGTAAATAAATGTAATGGAGGATAATGCGCGCTTGCCGCCCTAATTTTCCAATCGCTATTACGGTGCTACGATTGTTACGAGTAATATTATCTCAAAAAATTGAATTTTTGTATAGGCACACAATAATTAAAATAAAAAAGAAAGAGAAGAATAGAAATCGAATGTGCCTCTATCAATCATAGAGTCCTGATTACTTCCGGTCAACCTGCAAAGCAATGGAACTAATTTATTTTACCAAAGAAAAAACAGAGATCTTTTTATCAATATTACATTATTAATTAAGTTAATAGCTTCTCAAAATTTACGTTTTAACTCCATAGGAATCTATGCAAATTAGAATCATACTACGATTTAACAGAGCACAATTGACGACCCATGATGCTATCTGGAAAAGGCACTGCAAGAAATTTTGATATTGATTTATGTAAACACGATAATCATTTTTTTTTTCAATTGCAGGAAATAGGAATTCCAATTGCAGCAACGTGCAATGTAGGTGTTGTTCTACATAAAGATTTGGAAAAATAAACACGTTCCTTGCATGAGACTAAACAAGATTGTTATTCTGACAGCAAAAGATAAAAAGAGTTACAAGATATACCATATCCCTAGAACAAATGAACTCTGATAAAGTTAAATGTATATTATTAATACAATTTACATACGCAGTTGCTACGCGATAGCGTAGTGAAATTGAAGTTATGGAGAGACGGCGGCATTTTGCGCAACCACCCAGGCAATTCGATTTGAACATCGTAAAAAAACAAGTTTCGTGAAAAATATTAAAAGAAAAAGTTTAAAAAAAAATACATATGCATATGTATGTATGTGTGTATAATATTATAAGTCTGTGTGTATGTGAATAGAAAAAAAAAACGCATCAAAGAGAGCAAAGTACTGTTATAACGATGATCCAAATAAGCTAAACTCCAGTAGTTGATATATACGGCTGCCCCTAAAGAAAATACAAACAACTTCTCTAAGTTACACACACAAAAAAAAAATAATCCCGATTATTAATATTGGCCCAAAAATGGCACGTGGTAGTAGATCAACTGCAACTCTATAATATTGGAAAGCTAAAAATTAATTTATTACGATAGATTAACATTGGTCACTGTATGATTTTGCTCTGTTCTTATCTTCCTTGTTCTATTTTTTTTTTATTTGAGATTTTTTTTTAAACAACATTATTATGCGTTACATCAGACACTTGTATGCATACATATATAAATTTGTCTATTTTACAGTTCATGTTCATCGAGAAGGATTATTTTACATTATACGACTCATTATTACGATTTGTCTCGAGTCTTAAGACACTTTTGGTATTATTTTTATTGCATTCAAATAACAAGCTGCAATATGTACACACTTTGCTGTTTTTCTATCATTTTTTAAAACTTTTTTCCGGCGGTGTTAAATCTGTATTTATATACGTTTATTGATATATACATTATAAATATTTATCATTTTCATATTATATCATCTAGGGCTGATGATAAATACCATGGGTACCAGTCACTCGCCGGTATCTGTTGTCAGGTCAGGTCACAGTTAGCCGGTTGCAAGCAGTCCACCGTAATCGCACTGGGACGTTTGCCACCTGCAGACCAAGTCACAGAAACTGCGTTAATGGCGTTCCGGAGCTCCTATCGGAGATGTTTGCATTGGCCCTAGTGTCTCTGCGCATTTTTGTTCCAAATAATCCAAATATCACAATTCAGCGGAAATTACTCTACTCTGTATTATATCCAGCAGGCAAGTATATGTCACTGCGACACATTTTTGATCTCAAGTAACGTTTGACTCGACTTGACTCCAGCACTTTTGTGTTGTGACGGAACATGATGGACTTGAGAACTCGATGCTCGATCGTTCACAATAATTCCGACCCCAAAGTTCATTTCATCAAGCTTCGCAGCTCAATTCAGAGATCCCAGACAAGCATTGGACGTATTTTGTCAATCGTTTTGAGCAATTGACTAATCTGAATTTGACTGTAAACTGTTATTGTGAATAAGGACAGATGACTCGTAACTGATCAAACGTGTGGATTTCAAAATTATATTCTCTATTAAGAAAAAAAAAAAAAAAAAAAAAAGAAGAAAAAAAAAAAGAAAAAGAAATACAAATACACACAAAAAATGTTATTCTTAAAGAATACGTATATAAGTAGATCTACATATACATACACAAACTTTATCAATGATGAAATTGTCTCTGCCTTCCGTTAATTATAGAACTAGAAGAGAGTTAATTGGCTGAATAAAAACAGAAAGAAATTTACAAAAAAGTTAGAATGCTTGAAACAGACACATACCTCGTAATTATAGCAAATGTGTAATTATAATCACAGCATAATATATATAATAAGTATATAATTATATTTACCTTATTTTTTTATTTGTAAAAAACAAACAATATGTAAAATATACTTATTTCAGATTTACTGTGCAAGGGCAATTGTATCATAAAACGCAGTAAACTGTTCGATAACTCACATTTATCAATTTATTTCGTATATATAATTATCTAATTTGTAAATAATGATCTAATCGTAAATATTGAATTGCAATATATAATACAATAGAAAGCTGCAAAAAAATGTTAGATTTGTCGGATGTATTTTTTGCGCTTAAGAGAGAGAGAGAGAGAGAAAGAGAGAGATCAAGAATCATCGTATACGCGCAGAGAAAAGAATAGGAAAAAAAGACAAGACGAAGTGAAGAGAGAAAATATGACGCGCGAACGAATTTTTTTCTCAAAGAGAAGGACGTAAGAAAGAAAAAAAAAAAAAAAAAAAAAAGAAAAAAAAACTCCATCTCGTACGCTCTACGAATAACAATAAAGAAATAAACTTCGCCCATTCGCGGGGATAAAAACGCAAGAGTCCGTGGAGCGCGTCATGATTGCTGGATGCGAAGCGATCGCGCGGGAAAAGGATCGGCATCCGGTGTAAGACCGATGCGAACGGATCGCATTGCCCGTTTCGGTTTCTCGAATCGGCCCTCGCCATTTTGTTCGGCGGCCACTCGTGAGCCGCGAGCCGCGAGCCCCGGGAGGGGACGCCGACGGCAATTTCGCGGGAAAACGCTACCGTGTGAGACGTAACGCGTACGACCGGTAGCCGGGAACGCGAGGGGGAATCGATGCGATCGCGTTGATGGAACGCGACGAGGATCACGACGTGACGAACGAGAGAAATCTTACCTGTCCTCCTGCGAATCCTGGCCATTCTCCACGGCGTCTCCGCCGCCACCGGTACCACCGCTCTCGGCTTCACCGTTCTTCTCGAAACTTTGCTCCGCTATGTCTTCACTGAAGTCCTTGTTTTCTTGCTGATCTGCCATTGTTTACGCCGCGTTTTACGCACTCGCTGTGTTCAATGATACGGGGGAAGATCGGGTAGATAGAAAATAATTACACTCGCGCTATAAAGGAGAACGTCTGCGCCGAGACAGATTCCGCGGATGAAAGGAGAAGGATGAGGGGAATGTTCGCGTTGGTTTCGAGAACGCCGCGGATCGTTCGTGCCTCCCCCTGTGAGAAGAAATGTCAAAACGTCAGATCGAGAAGATAACAGAATGGTAACATAAAATCGAGATTTTTCAAGTTGTAATCTAGTGACTTTGTGGGTTTTCTCTCCTTTTTTCTCATCTTATCATGAAAATACGCTCATTGGTCGGTGTTTATAGTCCGATCTTATATTTAAGATGGTCTTAAGCCGTGATTACACTATAGGTTACGGGTTCGGCTGCGGTTGGGGTTACTGTTGGACATTAGGAACCAACCAATCACAGCAAAGGTTGCTTTGCCAACCGCAACCTAACCCGCAACCTACAGTGTAATCACGGCTTTAAGATCCCGTTCAGCATTATTTTATTGGTTGAATGAGATCTTAAGACGACCTTAAATATAAGATCGGACTATGAATACCGGCCATTGAGTACGCTTCAATAAATTTTAATAAACTAAAATAACAATCATATAATGTACAATAGAAATAATTAATATCATTATTATATGATGGAATATCAAAGAAAATAATTATCGTAACTATAAAAAGACATATTTTATTCAAAATACAATCATATTTACAATTATATTTAAATTTTCTAAATGTCTGATAGACATCCATTTTGCAACGTTTTAATTTGTCATTTTTCATTGCGTATTAAAAAATTTTTAACATATATAAATATTAATATACATATATAATTTATTTAATATACATATATAGTTGTTTACTTACGTATAGTATATGTGATATTACTTTTTAGCCAAACATTTCCGCAACCTTCAATACTATAATTTTTCATCATAATTATTTATTATTGTTGAGATTATTTATATTCGCGTTCGCACGATGCATATAACATAGAACTTAACTGTACATAAATTGTATATGTTGGAAAAAGAGAACTATACCCTGATGTTGCTCTCTCTTTCTAGACGGGTCACGTGACCCAAGAAAAATAGCTGCGCTCATTCCAGTTAGGATATAATTCAATGCTCCGTCCCGATTGGTCGAGTTTGCGCAATCTCGAGCTTGAGTACTCCAGAATTCACGGACGCCATATTGATTTTTAGTTTACATTTGCGAGAGATAAATTCCAACAGATGGCGTTGGTATAAACTTTTTTTTCTACGAAACTACAAGAGATTGTTGGTCCGGTCGGAGCCGTTTGACATCTGATCTCGCGTGATGATTAGATTAGTTATTATTAATTATCGCACAATTAGATCGTCGTCTAGTTTGTAGGAATCGACTGAGATAGTGTTATTATGGCTTCCTTGGTTGCGGATTACGGGACCTCTTCCGGCTCGGACAGCGAGGCGAACGGTGACGTTTCGGATGATGCGTAAGTTTTGATCACCGTGAGCTGCTATCCAATTTAGCTTTTATCCTTTTTTTAGCGCTTCATCATCATTTAACTTAACCTAATTTTCTATAAAAGGCATGAAACTCGTCGATATTTCTATTCCAACAGGAACATTGTAATAAGGGAAATCCAGTTTTAAGATATCGGATTTAATAGGTCATGCAAAATAAGGCTAAATGCATGATGACAAGTGCAAAACACTATGTATACTTTTAATAAAAGTAGCATTGAACTTAAGAAGAAACATCAAAGAGACGTATCACTTGTCAATTGAGTAAGATTGGATATAATTGTAATCAGAATTTTCTAAAGGCTATATAATTATTAACTATGTTAATTTATGAATTGTTGTTACAGTTAATACAAAATATTATTGTTTCAAATATATTTTGTTCTCTTGAATCTATAGAACTGGGTATTAAAGGTTTGCTTATATTAGATCGAATGCATTGTATTGCATATCTTCTTTTACTATTTATACTTTTTACAAGAGAAAATATTTAACACTTCTTAGCTTTTTCTTCCTTTCCTTTCTTCTTTTGAATTATGCAGCGAAATATCTATTTAATTTTTTTTTAATTAAACAGATTCGTCATCTTTGCTTCTTTTTATAATTTCTCTTGTCTTGTTTTTTTTTTTTTTCAATGCTTAAACACATTTTTATTTCATCTAAAAGTCTACTTTTACATCCACTCTATATATTAAAATACTCATCTTATAATGTAATAAAGATTAAATCATTATTATAATATTAAACTTTGAAAAAAAAAATCATGCTAAGCATTTATTCAATTTTAGCAACCCTATGTACATACAGAATGTGGCTTGTTCTTTGTAATCTGATATTGCCTCACCGTTAGCTTTAAGGGAGTTGACAAGGCGGAATCAGAGGAGGATGAAGAAGAAAAAGAGGACGATAATGACGAGAACAGCAACTCGCATAATGACGAGAACGGACACGTGAGACTAAATGAAACAACAGCTTCCAGAGAAAAGCTTCCATTGCCCACGCCGGATTTCAATAGCGCGCCCACGTTGTTGAGGACTTCGGTGTTCTCGAATCCGTTCGTCGAGGCGGAACGGGCGAAGAGCGCGATTCTGGAGAAGCATGTCAAGATGACGCCCACGTTGGACGACACCAAGATGATAAACGGTCGCAAGATCTGTTGGAATTATCGGAAGGGCCGTTGTCGTTTCGGTCACAACTGCACCTTCGCCCATGACTCGGATCTTCATCGTAGCGCGGCCGAATTAGAGGCTCTGCGGACTCCGCAGGAGACGCTGGTCTGCCAGACTCGATACAACGGGCAGCAACAGCAGCAGACGTCACCGATCGCGAACGACGAGGAGAACGAGGTAGATCAGGAGAATAATCAGACTGCGAATAAAAAACGCAAGAAGAGGCCCGGCTTGAGCCAATTGTTGCTTCCAAGTAAAAAAGTCTTTAAGCTGTACAAAGCGCAACAACAACAACAAACCAAAACTAGATGAATAATGTTCGTTCATTCGATGTAGCGATAAGAAATGAAACTCTGTCTTCTGATTAACTCGTTACGTGTTCTATGTGAGAAAAGAGAAATTTGAAAGACAAAAATGTGAGAGAAATTGCATGAAAGAGAAAAAGATTGCGAATAATTTTTCATTCGCTCTTGTATTACACGTATTCGGTCGAGAATCGAATTTCCATCTTTTATCAGCATAATAGAAGCCATTGTCTGACAATGAGACTAACAAAATCTCGCGCAAGCTTTAGATTAGCATTAATTAAATGAACAAAAGCGATATAGATGTAAACAATTCCGATTTATGCTTCCAATGTGAACCTAACCTGCGATATGTAGGATAGGAACTTTATTTGAGAAAATTTGTTATCTGATAAAATTGCATAAGACTATTCCATGTACAAAGCGCAAGCTTAACATTCGTCTCCCCTGACACGATCACATAAAATGTCTTCTTGTTATTCCATGTTTTCATATATATTTATCATGATAACTAGTTTATTATTTACTAGATAGATTAATTAAAATTGTTTGTCCGCAAAAAAATCAAATACCATCTTACAATAAATTAGATACATACTAGAGTGTATCGTAATACTATATATTTAAAATTTTATTCGACGATTTTAAAATAAATCTTTATACATATTTATACATATATGAAGAAATTATGTACCAGATAACGTTTCCATGCGCTTCTGTAAATTTACACTTAAATCAAATGCAATTGCTTTCAGTTGTATCTCTTTTCATAAAGCAAAATATGTTTGGCATTTCCTTATGCTACAATCAAATAAAACAAATTCAATACTCGGTCAGATTTAATTACAATAACTTCTAATCTATTATAAGAATGATCAAAAACTTATTTACTAATACACTAATCTCTTAACGAAGAAAATTAATTGATTATGTTCATAGGGATAAAATAGTAAAATATTATTTACAAATTAAAAGTAAAATTAAAACTTTAGCCAATTTTTTCCAATTTGAATGGTTAAACAGTTTAATGATAATTATGTACTAATTATCTGTTAAAGGAAGGAAAACAATAATTATATTGATAAGTCAAAATAGGAGGTCAGTGGAAAACCAAAAATTTATGTAACTGGAAAAAGTTGCTAATAAATAATTCAGCTATGCTGAAATATTGTTTCGTTTAATCTGTGCTTTCTTCGATACCCAATACATTAATAAAGAATACACGTAATATAATATGTATAAACACAAAAAAATTTCCAGAAAAAGGTTATCAAAAAGTAAATGAAAAAATTTTAAAAGACTGAGAAAAAAGATTAATACTCAAGATAAATCTCCGATTATAAAAATGTAGCTTATAATTAATTTTAGGAACGATAAAACATTTATAAATAAATTCGAATTACACAAGTCTTTGAATTTCAATATTCTTATCATCTGCACAAACGTAATTGCTTCTTGTTATCAATGATTTATTTCGATTAATCAATTATTATAAGAAATGAGAAATGACAAAAATAAAAAATAAAAATACACATTTTTAATTCTTCATTTATATAGACTTATTTATATAAAAAAATGTTTATCTTTTTAATTGGTTATTTACTAAGTAAAATTTTAAAGCAATATTAACGAATCTCATACGTGTTATGTGAATATGAGTAATTTCTAAGTTACAAGACTAGATTTAAGAATACAGTAAGGTTTAAAAATACAATTATCACTTTCAGAAAAAAAATTTCTTGAGCAGACTTAGCGTATGGTGGCAAGACATGAGACACGATAGGCACGTGACATTTTTTTTTATTAGACGCTCATGGGTACAATGTTCTGTCTTTTCCAGACCCATTATCTACGTAAACTGAGTGCGCGTTGATAATAATTCACTATTGTGTTCTCTCGATTGAAAATATAGACTTTCACGTTTGTACATATATATATTTATATATATATATATACATATACATACATACATACATATATTTTTTCTTTCTCTTTTCTTTATTTCCGCGAATGAATGTTTCACAGGCACTTCGTCTCTAAACAGTGGCAAAATTTACGGATGATCAGTTTGGCGTATATGGAAAATGCGAGAGCGATACGTATGAAGATAAGCGTCATCGCAGAATTCATCACCGAGACTTTTAGGGTCACGAGCAAAATGTAAAGATCTCGCACAATTTTTTTTTTCTCATTTTTATCACACTTTGTTTCACTAGCAAATCACATATCCGATTATATATGCGAGATCTTTTATGATTACATCGACAACACATATTACAATTAATCACAGAAACAGTAGATTCGACGAAAATGATTGCGCCACCCTATATACAGTTAACTTAATTATTTCTACGGGCAAGCACCTATTAAGTACTGATACATTCGATCGTTAAGAGTTCGCCGCAATTGCAATAACGAATTCGTCTACGCTATCGTCACTTTTTTTTTTTTTATTTTGACGAGTTATCAAATAGAATTTTTTGATGCCTGAATTTTTTCACAGGCTAAAAAGATGCAAGCGAATCATATAAAGTCACGAATGTAAGATTGCAAAAAGAATTTATCGATGTTACTAGTAAAATTGAAGTAAAACAATCTACGAGAAATAATATTGTAACACTTTGGTTTGTTTAATAAAAAAAGAGAAAGCGAACTCGGAAATATGTAAAATACAACCGTCTCTCTTTCTCCCTTTTACTACTTGAAGCTAAAAGATCTCGTAATTCCTCCCTCGAGAATCAAAATTCCGAAAAAATTCAATTTCCAAAACTTGCTTTAAAAGGATAAAAAATAAATATATACAAAATACATGTGTAGGAACTCTTTGAGAGTAATATGAGTAATATGAGAATAATGAGACATTATTATAAAATTATATTGGTTTCAATCGTTTACTCAAATTAAGTATCTCCCTAATTTTTATTTCAGAGTTCCACTCTTAATTAGGGAATAAAGATTGTTCGCCATATAAAATTGTCATGTTGTAAAATTGAAATGTTACATATATCTGTAAACAATTTGCGCCGAAACTGCCGCAAATCAATAGTAATATCAATATCTCTAAAAAAATTTTATGAAATATCTTAATATTGAATTTTCTTTGTGAAAAATCTGATAATTTATATTAAAATTTTTGTAAGCTTTGACATTGCATTACTGTATGCCTTAGAGGTAGCTTATAGATCGCCTAATAATTGGTAAAATTCGATAGCGGCCATTTCGAAATTCAGCAAAGAATATTTGAACTTTTGTTGTATGATCATGTTTCGCAAAATGCTACAATATCACCAGAATATTATTTTCAACATCTCTTGATATTTCTTTTTTTGACATGACATTAAGTAAAAGTTAAAGGGATAATATATTTAACACTTTTTAGATTTCCAATAAATTTTGCGATAGTCTCAAGAAAATCCTTCGAACGTTTCTTGGAATACGATAGAATCGTTCGAAATATATCAATTTTTTTCTTTGCGTATTCGAACGCTGTGATACAATACGTCTATATATTCTGTGTCTTTGTCGCAATCGCTCTCTCGAGCTTTCGAAAGTTGATAGACAATACTTGAGGTATGGTATGTAAAATAGAGTAGAGTAAACTAGTGTAAAGTAAAGCGAAGTACAAATACTCGGTGCATCAATGGCCATTGCTCGTTCAATGGGACTCTACCGAAAATTTGCCAAGGCCTCGTTTCACCAACGTCGTTTAATTTTCGTTCAACTTATTCTTCACTTCCTTCTGGAGTTAAATTTAGAAAGAGGCGAGTAATGAGTTAAACTACAGTGAAACTTATTTTTCGATCACACAAACGATTGAAGATATATTATATATATATTATGTATCGTCATATCATTTCTTTCCGATTTTTTTTTCATCTGAAGTTTCTTTGGAGGGATCGTAAGAAAATGTTAAAGTGAAAAATCTATTATTTAGAAATCTTTTAAATATTTAAATGTATATATCTTTTAAGTAGTGATCTTCTCTGAAACTCGTGAAAAAGTTTGTCACATTTTCGAAAGATTAGTGAAGTGCATCGGATTCCGATTCAAGTTCGACGTTGACAAAACTAGCCGTAGAACTTTCATACAAGGATTCCTTAAGTACGACACGCAAGCCCGATTAAAAAATAGACATATTATCTATGTGAAATTTCAGAGGTTCTATCAGAGGCTAATAGTTGCTATTTACCCAACACTGTTAAGTCAGATAATCGGCGCCGATACTGATAAATCCGCGTTACAACTCGGATTATTCGCGTATTGAATGATTTTCTTGCGCTCTAGTTTTTTTCATAGGCGTTCCGTCATTAAAAGATATTTTGGAATTCTTTTTTCTGTGACTTGACTTTTAGTTTTTGTAAACTCTCGTTTAGATTCGTGGTCGAACTGCCATTACAAACTTCCGGCTTTCGACCGTCACCGTTTATATTATATCGCTCGGCAAATGTCGCTTTACCGTTTGTCAGACCATTTTGTACGCCATTGATGCTCTTGTTGCAGATTGCTTGTTGCCCGTTTAAACTAGAACTTAATGTGCCGCTCACTTTGCAATCGAGTCCGTTGCTTTGAATTTCTCCTGGACTCTTTGAGAGATTGATACCTTGATTCTCTGTCAATTGCATTGTGCCTGCAAAATAAAATATCGAATGTTATTCAGATGTAGTTCGGTGGTATCATTACTAGTTTTTTTTTTTTTTAATAATCGCTATTGAAATCGCAGTTGAAATACATGAGTTTTAAATAGTTGAAAAAGTTAAAATTAAATTACTATTTAATTTTTAGATATAAAACCTTTTTAGCTGTATGTCGAATCTATGACTATATCGGATGTAAATTAAAAAAATAAGTACATATGATGTGTTTGTAAATTAAAAAAAAAAAAAAAAAAAAAATACAGAGAGAGAGAGAGAGAGAGAGAGAAATGTAGTTAAACTGATACAGTACTGTACATGTTGTGGCAATATTTATTGGTGCTGTTCCATTCTTCGCGCAAACTAAGGTTGAACATGCTGTAGTCCGGGTTGTTAGTAACTTCTTTCTCGATTGTCAGGAATTGAGGCAGGATGTTCTTTAGTTCATTACCCGTTAACGCTGTATACGTTTCGAGTAACATTAAGCCTCGACATCTGCATAATATACACACACAATTTAAAATAATATAGTATATTTTTATTTCATTTTCATTAAATATAAGAGATTAATATAAATAAGAGATTACACACAGCAAATAATTTTAAAAGATAAAAACAGAAAAAAAGCTGCTTTAATCTTTAATAATCTGAATCTTAAACTAATTATATAATGTAATTATATAATTTATAAAAATGTTTTATACTATATGCATGTAAACGTTATTACTATAGGACCAGTATAAATAAATCGAAAATCATCATCAAAACGTGTTAAAGTCACGTTTCTATTTATTTTTTAATAAATTTTCTGTTTTTAATATATTCTAGTTGTTTTTTAATATATTTTCTATATCTTTTTAATAAATTTGAAATTGATATTCGAAAATAGTACAAGTGTTATGTATTGCATTATTTAATTGTATCGATACTGTGATCTTACCTGGGATGTCCTGGCTCTCTATATATATCTAACTGAAAATACTGATTATTTATCAGGAAACAGCGACGGCGCTTAAAGATGGTGAAGTGTGAATCGTCACGTTGGGCCAGCATGTTTAGATAGTCTCGATGGGTCAATTGGGTTTTCACCTCAATCACTTGGCCGCACATTTTTGGTCGACGAATCGTGTGAATGTATGACCAATGACCTTAAAAAGTAAAAAGTTTAGATTGCTGTTTGAAGTTTTGTTCGACATAGAATAGTGTTGCATTATTGGTAACATTATTGGTCATTAATTTGCGCAGGAAGACGAATTTTTTTATAATGATCTGCCAAAGTTTATTAATTTTAAAGTAATTCGAATAAATAATAATAACGAATTTTAGATAAATAAATAACGATTAAGCATCTATAGGAAAGCTTTTCATCAGTTGTTTCACCTTTCTGGCCGCGCTTGCGCAAACGCGCCTGCATTTTGGGATTGTTGCTTTGCAGGTAATTGTGCACGACGTCAAAGTCCTGGAAGGGCGGAAACTCAGTATCTGCCGGTAGCGGTGCTTTCACAAGGAACTTGACCTTGCGACTGCTGGCGCGTAATCGATCACCGGTGTCGATGCCGAGCTTCTGACAAACGCATTCGATCATTCGGCAGATCTTTGTCTCGAAATCCTGAGAGTTGTCGATCACGTCGAAGTATGGATGGCCGACCCAGGAGGCCGCGGCCTTGTAGTCGAGTTCACGAGCGAGTTCCACACCTTCCGAGCGACACGCGTGTTCCTCCGTAGAATAGAACTCCTCGGCACCGTTAGCCGCCGAAACCATGTGAATGATTTGATTATACCTGATTGACACAAGAAAAAACACGCGTGAATACTTTAATAATAAAGATATATACTATTCTTAATATTTATAATATTATTTATATGTTTAATATTTTGAATATTTTTTATTATATGTATAATATTAATTATTATTATAATATATTATTGTATATTTACAATAATATTATCTACAATAATATTAGCAAAATATAATACGCGCGAGTATATAGATAGTTTAACCAGGAATATAACACTCTATCATTGAAAGCTATGCAAGCGTGAAGCAGAGAGAAAGGGAGATAAATTTTCCAATTATCGATTTTCTCCACAACAAAGATGTATGGATTTTCAAACTTTCCTTGTGTATCTCTGATCTTACCTGTTGTCTCTTAGTTCGACGTTATTCCAACCATTGGAAGCCATCATGAGTTCCCATTTATCCTTTGAAATAACTGAAAACAATCTCTCGTTCATCTTTTTTCAATAAAAAAAGTAAATCAAAATTAATGAAATCATTTTCAAAAGTATTTATACTCACAAGCGGAGGCGTCCATGGCACCGCGATCACAGATGATCAAGCAATTTCTCGAACAACTTTCTCCTAGTTGAAAGAACGTATTCTCTATTTGTATCATTGTGCGTAGGAGATTCTCCTGAAATTTGAACGCTGCAACACACGCGTGAAAAAAAATACATTATACAATAAATATTATTTATACATATTTTAAATGTTATTTATATAGGAACAATTTGTGTGTGTGTGTGTGTGTGTGTGTGTGTGTGTTTGTGATGTGGACTTTGGCGGTGGTTTGAAGCGCTAGCCTGAATATAATCGCGTTTAAAGGGAAAGAGATTTAAAGTTTGAAGCGAAATCTATAAATATCTACCTCAATAAAAATTTCCTTATATTATAATACATTTAGCATCACAATAAGTATAAACTAAACAACTTTAGTAAAATGTATCGTACAGATTTCTAAAAGACATATTGTTTGGATTGATGTTATTTATCCTTTTCAAGCGATATCCTAGCGAGACGGGCGGACAATCCTCGTTTATTTGAATGGCATAAAGAAACAAGTATCTATTATGATTTTACATCAATTTCTAGAATTTCTATTTAACATGTGTCCTTGGTTTTATTCATGTTATCTTGCCGTGATCTCATAGAACAAGATTTATACCCTGAATAGTTCTATTCTATAGTTGATTGAATCGATGCTATAAATTCTATTTTAAGATAGAGAAATGCGCGAGGATTCGTCTCTCGTCAGCGAGTTCTAGAGTTCCTTGCGTTTCAAGACCGAGACACAATGTAATAATAAAAAAGAGAAATAATAAGCAATATAAAATATAATATTACTGCTGCACAATGGTACAAAAACTACAAAAAGTAATCAATTAACAGGCAAATGTGACTAATTAACTGTAAGAGATAAGATTAAATTTTATGTCTACTGGTATGGAAATAGTATATCGAAAGACACTAATAATTAACCTGCAAAAATAAATAAATTAAATGAAAATAAATAAGAGAACAATAAATTAAAAGAGAATAACAATTTTTAATTTTAAAATTTAATTTTACAAAAAAAAAAAAAATAATAAAAGAATTAATCTTATATTACTCTTAAAGCTATAAAATTTTAATAATCAATTATTAGAGATTGATAAATATATTAATTCTATTTCAATTTTTAGATAAATATGTTAATAGAAATTTTATTTTACTAAATCGAATTATTTTGTTTAATTTATTCTCATGTCTCATCGTGTCTCGAACCTTCACACTCTAGCGCAGTTACTCGGACTCACCCACACCGGAATTGACTTCCAGGATCTCCGGCCATCTCGCTTCGCCTTCGCAAGCTTCATTCCTATGATCTAGACGCGAAGATTTCGTCATGACACATTGTCATTCACAAACTCAAAAAGATCCTCGAGTCGGAAAAATGTCAAATTATTTCACTCTTACGTACGACGATCGAATCGAGTAAAAGATATAACACACACTTTCTCTTTAAAAAATATAGAAATTGCTTATTACTCAACTTATTAGTCAAAGGTCTAAATTTAAAGTTCATGTCAGACTTTGATGTTATTCAAATTCTTTTCCGTTTCTTTTTGTACACTTGAAAACAGACTAATACCGAGAATCTAATATCGTCGACAATGAGAAATATGCGAATCATATTACCGCACCTGCGTTCTACAAATATGTATCATCTTTTTTTGCTAACAAGAGAATATGCCTCTGCAAAAAAATAATAAAATGGAAGAAATCCAAGATGCAATGCGAAGACGTTAATAAATCGACGGATTTAACTTGGTTAGTCTTTCGACTTAACGATAATCCCAATTCTTTCAATTTACTTCAATTTACTACAATCTGTGAAAAGTCAGACCAAAAATATCAATTCTTATCTTTGAAATTTAGATTTTAAAATGTAGAATATGGAACATACACAAAAGCAAAGAATAATGTCTTACAAATTATTCACGTTTCCACAAAATTAACAATACTGACCAGAGAAATCGTAAATCGAGCACGTTGTACGTATCTAATTTTACGAGATGTCCACTTTGTGAGAGAGCTCTCTTAAAAAAAACTCTCTGCGCATCTTATAAAGATTATATAACTGAAAGAGATTGACATGAGATATTCGAAACGTATTTCGTGATGAAAATGATAATCAACGTATGCATAAACGTAACCAAGGAAGCCTGATATTCGTATCCGTTCAAGGGCGAGCTGATTAAAGTGTCGCGATCGTCTTACGTAAGGGCGAACAAAAGCGCGAATACGTTTCGGTCAGCAATATCAGGCGGTCGTGTAGTATAATAATCGTGTAGTATTATCTTCGTTCTATATATAACTTTTTCAACCTCGATATACAATAAAAGAGAAATGACAATAAATTGAAAAATTTTTAGAAATAAGCATCAGCAAAATATAATAATATATATAAAAATTTAAGAAAAAAAAAAAGAAATGTTTAGATACCAATATAATCTAATCAAACATGACATATATTGTGCAAGATTTTAATTATTTAAAGAGAAAAGATGATGGCGTAGCAGATTGAAAGCTGAATTGGCACAATCGTATCTGTAGAGATTGAAAAATCATGGACTAATAAACAAAAGGAGAAGATTCTATTAACAATTTATAATAATAATAAAGTTTGATGATTGAGAGCAAAGTCCCTCGCACGCTATGTAATCGGCAGGCCAAGCCAAGAATTTTGACGTTATGCAATTGTGGGCGTTATTGTGCCGAATGCTAGAGAGCAGTTTGCATGCAATCCTTCGTGAAATATTATAGTCGCTCTAGTTGCAAGACGAGACGTTTATACGTATTTTACAAAAACGTTCCCTGAGTGAGACTGATGCTTTCGGAATTCGATTCGTAGGCAATATGACTGGTCGAGCGGGTTTTTCTTTTTTTTTTTTTTTTCTTGTCATCGTGTCAAGATGCTAAGACTTTTTTTTTGCTCTCCGTCTGTTCGGGATTTTTCCACCCGCGTTTGTTCTCACGTCACGATTGCAACGGTTGACGCAATCCGTCTTGCTACCGGGGTAATATTTACACGAGCTTTTCGAGGTCAGCAAGAACTAATGCTTCGTATTTCCCCGACATCTTTTCGTCTCATGTTCTTGGGAAAACTTGTATAAATTCAATAGAGAAGCTAAATTATCAATTCGTTAATTTCTATCGACTGGATGCACTGACTGTGTTGCATTAAATTAATTAAAATAATTTAATTTATTCTTAATTAATTTAATAATTAATTAAGAATCAATTAAATTATTTTAATTAATTTAACTTGCTTCGCGCGAGAAAAAGAACACAATGTTTGAAGACGTCATTTTTCGTGCTTGTATTATCGAAAATTTTATTTTTAACTGTTTCGATCTTTGGACCACGCTTACTGAACGGGACATTATTTTCAATATCTATACTCAACAGTTATTTTAATCCGTATTAAATAATTTCAAAAACTATAAGAAAGATAAGAAATTTTAACGCGAAAAAGATTAAAGATCTCGATAAATAAACTTAAAAAACGAATCTGCACCTTTAAGAATCGAGAGCTTCGTTGAAGTGTAGGGAGGGATGACGAGGGATCGGGGGGATGCAAAAGGGGAATAATCTGCAAACTTACCCTCTTCCGCGTTCAGGTCTGAAAACTTGATGCCGCCGCTGAAATGGAAAAAAAGCAGACAGCAAATATGAGACAATTGTATATAACACACATTGTGAGATATGCGCGTTTATTTACATAATTGAGTTTAATCAAAATGTTTATAACGCAATGACGTTAAGGATGTAATCTTGACTCGCAGCTGCAAATGAAGCGGCATTAAGCTTTCATTGTCGTTATACTATTTTAAGTCATCTCTAGTATCTCTGTCGCTATTATTTTGCCTTCGATTGTTTTTGGTGAAGTTAAAAAAAAAAAAAAAAAAAAAGAAAAAAAAAATCCTCTGGAGACTGAAGCAATTTAAACTGAAATTTTTTGCGTAACGTGTTTAACGTGATGCAAATCAGATGTAAATTAGTGTACGCTCGCTTAACAAAGGTGTTTACTCTTGGGAGCGTGCGTTTCGCGAATTTTTCTTCGCGATACAATCGATAATCGGCAAACTGACCGAGAATGCCCGAGACGCAAACGGCTTTATTTCAATCTCGAAAAATTTCTTTTAACCCTGGAATGCGTAAGACTAATTATACAAGATTCTGTATAATGTCTCGTATATTTTCGCATTCTCTCTCTCTTTTATAATGTTTCCCGCGCTTTCGTACAATTTGTAAACTAATTTAAGACCATTATATTTTTCTGTAATAGCAATTCTGTCAATTTCAATTTTTCAATGTCACTCTTCTCGATTCTTTTAGTTTTTACGAGTTCTAACTGTTTATTTCGAAGGTGCATTCCAAGGTTAATATGAAAGAAAACCGTAATTGCCCGTGCGTGACTCTCGTTCCGGCTTCTCTTTTCCACTTTTTTCTTTCTTTTTATTTTTTGGTAAATTTGTGATCGTGTAATTGCATACCTGAGCAGCACGGTCGCTGTCTCGGGGACACGGAACACCTGAAAAAGAAGACCACCGCTCTATCGAATCCACAACGAAGCGTAAGAGCCCCCCGAAACTAGATCGCGTTTTCACTTTCCTCTCTCCTCGAATTTTTCTATTCGGCTAACGAAACGCAATTTGCAAGGAACGTTTATATATATATATATATATACATATATGTATATATGTATCATCTAATTGTAAAATTAAAATTTATATAATTATCTCGATATTTTTTTCTCTAAAGAGGAATCGACATTGAATCGGTCGAAAGAAAATGCTTGACGACTGTTACTTTAAAATTACTCTGTACGTCCGATTATGTGCGACTTACGACGAAGTAGAGAATCTCTAGCTATGGAAAAGCTAGTTTCCGCTGTAATATATTATCCTTGACTCGAATTGTCATACAGCACGCGACAATCGAACGGTTTTTGTGTGTAAGTACATATAGTAATATACTCTATACAAGATTGTAAAATCATCCCCATCTCAATTATAACATCAATAAAGGACGATTCTATATAGAGTCGGGTACTATTATACGATATCTGTCGAATATTTCAAACTAATCGCGGAATCGAGCGAGTCTCTCGCTCGGAGAGAAAAGTAAATCAGTCAGGGGGGAAGAAGGGGAGGGGAATAAAGTTCCCCTCTTTTTTTTCTCCTTTCAAGGAAATCTTTCGTGAAGTTTAAAAGTCGAAGGGTCTCTATCTACCTTCCAACCCATGTTTTCGAAGAAGGTACACAGTCTGGTTTGTCCGGTTGTTTTGCCACCGCATGGTCCTGCAATTGCGAATACAATGCGTTTTAGACAATGTGTTCTCTATCTCTTCATTTCGTATCGCAAAAAAAAAAAAAAAAAAAAAAAAAAATCGGAAAATCAATATATCGAATCGTTGCACGTGAAACTTTCATTTTATAATATTGCTCCTCGATATTAGTCTGTCCCTCTTTGCTGTTTTCTCGTTACGTAAGATAAACCGATGAGCATACGAAAAGGCAGACGGCCAATAAAAGGCAAATTGAATGTAATTGATGTGCGGTGACACGGCTATTAACCTGACGCGACGTGACGCATCATATTCATGAGGATGACGAATTAGACATAGCTATCATAAGAGGGCCTTTTCTGTGAGAGTTCTTCCAATTCCACGACTGCAATTTAGCCGAAAAATTCCGATCTTATCTCAAATTCTCAAAAAGTAACTAATCAATGTGTCATCAAAATTAGCTTCAATGTGTCAGTCAAAATTATATCAAACTTTCTCTACGTTCTTTTCACGAAAACTACAAAAAAATTATCTGTCCCGAATGATAACAGAATAAATTCCCAAACAGCAGGCATATCCAAAACAAAAAAACATTCAGAGGACATTCCAAAGATATTTTTGAATGAGAAGATATCTTCAGAATGCCTTCTGAACAGCTTTTGAATATGTATGCTGTGGGTTATTTTTGAAAAAAATCTCCCTGCTCTTGTAAGATTCAACTTCGTTTTCTCATTCGGGTAAGTTCAGTGTCCGCAATGTAAATCTCATCTGGATCGTATCAGTGTGCTTAAATAAAGTTTAATCGAAAGGACAATAGATTTTTCTCCAATCTTCGAACGGGTATAATCATCCTCGCGATTACGATTAAAAATTAAATTTGTGGCAAAATGAAAAGAGATATCGTAACACGAATATACACTCCAAAATTTCGCAAACTCATATCATTAAATTATTATAGTTAATTGTTTCACCAATTTTTGTTTTGCCTTGTCGTTACGGCACGTGGAATCGACGATAATTCGCTTTTGTCCATCAAAAGATAAGGCACGACCTATAAAACGAGACTAACAAGATGTCGATGTCATTTTTTCTTTACAGTTTTCGAAAAAACAGATAGAAAGAAACTTATCAAAACTTATCGCCAGTCAAAAAAAATAAAAGCGTGTGACTCACGCAACGTAAAATGTTTGAAAAGTTCAGTATTTCGTTAAATGCTCATGTTTAACGCCAACAATTAAGTAACAAATGATAGAAGCCGACAAGTTTTACTTTTGTCACGTGCAACGATGCAATATAAATTGTAAATAAAATATAAACGACTTAACAAATAACAAATACAAACGACAAATAAATATTTTTCCGGATAACACCTTATAATTAAAGTCCATTTATGCAAACTTATCTCTTCTCTTGAATCACCCGGTATATATAGTTGTGGCCGCGTGTCCCTGCGTAGCGTATGGAATCGATCGACATCTGCGTGGCTGTGATAACGAAACGTCGCAAAACGCGAGGGAATCGCAAGGGACAAGTTGTCGCGACCGAGAAATGTTCACGATTAATCGCATGACATTTTTTTTTACATAATTTGATCAAAATATACCTTTCTCTCTCTCTCTCTCTCTCTCTCTCTCTCTCTATCTCTTTCATTTAAACCGAAACAATTGTGTCTTGAAAAGGAATTCGAGCATGCCACGTGCGCTCGTTTATGCCGGTCGAAATTTACATCAGCAAAATTTCGTCGTAAATACAATTTCGTGCGTCTTTCTGTTTTCGTGTCATGTTTGTCACGAATACTGGGAAGTTTTATTTTAAATGATCGCGGTAATTGCCTGAATTGGAAATTTCATTTTCGTAACAAGAATTTTTGAAAAAGAGGAATTGCTTCATGTATTAAGAGCGAAAATAAAATAGAAAATTTAGCAATGAGAGAAAGAACATAATGATACTATAATTAGTAGAGGAATGAAAATGCGAATTAAATAATTTTTTTAAATTAAAATGTATTCGTTAAGTAGCTTTTATTCAAATAATGTTTATATTTTTCATGCTTATATGTCTAATATTTGATATATTTCTGAATGATTGAAATATATAAACCAGTGCTTTTTTCGCTATTTACAATTTAATCGAATATTTGATTCAAGAGAAGACGTAAAATAATGTGTATATAAAAAATTGTTACAATAACTAGAAAAATTTTTGAAAAAAAAAAATATATATATATGCATAGAGAAAGAAAGAGAGAGAGAGAGAGAGAGAGAGAGAGAGAGAGAGAGAGAACGAGAGAGCGAGAAAGAGAGAGAAATTACACAAAAAAGGAGCAATAAAAAAATATTTGAAGTACAAATGTACAAATAAAAAATAAATTGTGCAAAGATAAATATGCAACAGACTTCACCGTTGTTTGTTGAAACTTTTATATATATGTATTTTATTAAAAAAATATATAAAATTATTTAGAAGGAAAGAAAAAAATTAAATAAGACAGAGAAAGAGAGAGAGAGAAAAACAAGTTTAGTTTTCAAATCTAAATATGAAAAAAAGAACATAGAAAATTTAAAATAAGCCTTCTAAATATACACGACCTAAGTAACACATGTTCGTTTAATAAACGTTTTATAACGTTTTCTAAACATATCTTTTCATATTAGATACGTTTAGAAAACGTTTATAAAACGAACAGTGCTACCTGGGGAAATACATGCATTTAAAAAAAAAATCAATGTCAGAGGAGAAAAAACTCCTACATCGTATATTTACTCTTAAATGTACACTCACTATCGCAAATGTAAACTCCTAAAATGGACTTGATGAATTACGCACTTTAATCTACTTCAAATCGAAGGAGTGCGTATGTACACACGTGAAACAATATTGCATTCTGTTACGTACCTCCAGTTAGCACAAGCTTGTACACGCGTTTCTGATCCATCGTCGCCACGACGGTTTTACTTCCGTTTTGACCGAATCGCCCGCTTCCTGTTCCTCTTCTTCCTCGACGATGACGATGTTCGTGCCTCTTCGACGAACCTCTTGTTCTTCCGGCGAGACGTAGATGTACGAGCGAATGTGCGATACTCTAAGGCGGCAGTAGTCGGTACTACATAAATACCTGGTGCATTCCGAGTCGGCGCGTGCTCGGCCGCGTGCTTGAACGATGCATGGAAACGGCGATGATGACGATGACAATGACGGATGAGGACGACGAGGACGACGACGAGGCGATGAAAAGTGTCTTACAGGCAAATTACTCGACGAGTAATTAACGCTCGTTCAAAACCCGTTCCTTCTTTCAAGGGTGTCTGTCGAAGGGATACGGAGTACCGATCTACTCGCGCTTGACACAACAAACGCACGCGTCCGCCTCGCTCCGTTGCTCGCAGGCCTCTGAAGTGAGTTGCGCAGCTGGTCGTGACAATTCGCGCGAAGTCACGCGCGTGCCACCGTTGGATCCGGAAGTGACGCAACACAATGACGTTCGCGCCAAATTCAAGCCCGTCTTCCTGTACTTGTAGTTTTATATATATATATATATATATATATATATATATGTATATAATTTCAAGATCAAAATTAAACTTACAGTTAATAAGAGAATTCGCGTCTCTTAAAAACACTGACTAATACGGTATTTTTATCTTTACAAAACATTTTTCTGTCGAATGATCATATCTTGGATATAGGATGATGTATATAATCAAGAATCCTTGTAAGTGTATGACGCGTGTGTGAATTAAATCTAAGATTGAAAGATAAATGTAACGAGATATTATTAGATAAATCAATCGATAAAAAATTGTTATGGCTTCTTTAGCCAACAGTCATGATATACGAATATTTTAGAAATTGTGTAAAAATGATAATCATATTATTGGTTGCATATAAAATATAGTAGATAATATTTACTGAAAATGCTTTTATCGATTTTTTTATTATTTATTAAAGAGAGAGAAAAATTATATTTAAAAATCTTCCAGAAAGAAAAAGTTCAAATTCTCTTTATCTTTGCTATCTCTATATTTATATTAGCTTTCTTCTTTATCACAAGATAAAATTGTCGAAATAAAATTCTGCGTCATTTTTAAGATCTACATATACATATGTATATATATATACAAAATACATATAAAAGATTTTATCCTTTTTCTTTTTTTATTTCAGAAAAAACAGAAAACTTATTCGAAAATATCTTAATAGAAGAAATGCGCGTATCTTTTTATCACTCTCGTTCGCGCAACTGCAATAAATAAAAATAACGTCCTTGGTACAGATAGCACGCTTCACTAACGTTTCATCTTATTTTATCTTCGCCTTTCGAACAAGATAAAAGTGAAATAAATCTAAAAAATACATAAAACATCTTTTTATGTTTTTCTTTTGGTTTCCTAAAAAAAGCTATCGCGTGACTCTTAGGAAACCAAAAGAAAAATAATGACAAAATAACAACACATGTAACAGAATATATTAAAATATTATGTTTATATTAGAGTGTTATGATTCTTAAATAGTTAAGTAATATTTATTAACTAATGATCTTATAATATTTGTTGCCTTTTTTATATCGCTGTAAATATGATCAAATATAGTTATATATATATAGTATATAGTATATATATATTGATTATAGAAAACTAGGGAGAAGAGTACATTCTAGATTCTTTATCGGAATAACGAGATGTACTCTTCTTGAATTCATCTTTTTTTCGATCCATACGGGATTTCTTTTTAGAGAAAAAAAGACGGTCAGTCTTTTAAAAACTCCATGAACATGCAAGTTGTTTACTTGTTTCCAATAATTAATTTATTTGCTTATTTAGGTAGGCGCTTTTTTAACATGATGATTTTTTAACTAAAAATGTTCAAGAAACATTTTTTTGTGATATGGATTCGCGAAATAAAATCACCTAAATCGGAAGATTCGATTTTTTTTTTATATTCTTCTTTCTTATTTTTATATTTACAATTTCTGTATTAGTTAATAATTTATAACTAATATACAGCTAATGTTAATAAGTCTTAAGTAAACAGCACCGAGAATTTATTGCAATGCATGTTTCACTGCTCAAAATAATTAGAAACTTATTTTGACCACTTGGATTTGTCAATTTTTCGAACAATAAAAATTTAAATCCACATACAAGATAACATTTCAAGAGAGAACTCAAACGAGACTCAAAGTAATAGCATTTGAAAAATAAAAAGATAAAAAATTAATTAAAAACGAGATATTGAGAAAAGTTTTTAAAATCTTACGTATTTATTCTAAACAATATCAACATTTTGAAAAGTAATTTCCTAATTGTTTCAAGCAATGTATCACGAAGAGTAATTTATAATGTAAAATATGTAAAATATGTGAAAGGAACGAATAATAACAATTGACTGTATTATCATATTTAAGAACCCCTAGAGAAGTTTTTGATCCAACGAACAATTTAGCGAGCATTTATATGATAATTTAGCATCGCCCTTTATTAATAGGCACTGCGGGGACAAATATGAAATGTAAATTCGATTGCTTTCCCAAATAAATACTTTCTAAATAGAATACTAATATCCAAATAATGAAACAGGGGTATAAGTAGTGGAGGATGGATCTAGACACGTTATAACAATCATCCATCCGTGGCAACGGCTGTCTTACTCTGTGTTGTAAAGGCATTCACATCTTTAAGCCCGAAAAATTATTGTTTATACCAATATTTTTACAGACTCGAAAAATATGTGAGGCACAAGTGGCTGATTCAGAAATCGAACTCGGGCCTTTTGCTTTCCGGGCACTTGTTCTTACTATCTGAGATATATCACACTCAGACCTCTTGCCTAATGCCATTTTACACACAGTAAAAAATATTTAAGATAATAACGCACAGTTAATAATATTTCTCGATATTATTCGTGTTTATCATGTATATTTAGATATTGAAATCTAAAGAAATATTTCATCACCACGAATTTGATGATATATTAAAAATTCTTAAAGAAGTAAAAATATAAGTAATTATAATAGTATATATTATATGTACTTATACTTTAGCAAAGGCAGAATGAATAGACTGTACAATGTAATATTAAATAGCTAATGATAAACTATCTCCCTCTTTGACTATATATGTAACTCTTTACATATTAATATATCGATTTTTGAATTATTTGTACATTTTAGACAAGATAATACCGTTATTTGCTATTAATACCATCAAAAAAAATATCAAACAATTTATAACATTGCATATTAAATATATATATAAATTTATAGACTCTTGAGAAAGAGAAAAATCTATTATTTCGCGATTAACGTATTATTATATCACAAATGTAGTAAATGTAGTAAAGAACAATTGTAAAATTATTTCGTATTTCCGTTATTATGCTAGACAAAGTTGTAAAAAAAAGATGCCAGTCGAGAGTTATACATCAATAAATATCGAATAAAAATAATCGAAGCGTAATTACCGCTGTAAAGTGCGCAGAGCGAGCTTTGAGAGAGGTGATCCAAAGATTCGACAGCGTTAGAACAATTGATAGCATTCACCAGTCGTAAAAATCAAGTCTTTGTACGAATTTCAATGGTATGCCAATGTAAAGCAATTTGTCCGGCGAATAGTCTCTTAACGTCGGATAATAATAATTCAATGCTTGCCAGCAGATCTCGGACAGTTTGGGAATCGTAAGCCAAGCAGAATGAACCGCGTTTGTTCTCTGCACCTGCAATAATGAAATCATTATAAATTTTTTATTTAAAAATGTATTTAACATTTAAATAGAATATCCTCCATCTAGAAGGATCCAATAATAACCTTGTTGTTCACTTTGACTATACCGCCGAAAATGTACATGCGACCCTCCGGAGTCAACGCAGCCGAGTGAAAGTACACCGGACACGGCAGGATGCACTCTTTTAAGCATGTCCATTGCAGCGTGCTGAGGTCGAGCCGCCAAACGTCGGAAAATACCCAGTCACCGTTGTAGCCGCCTGATATAACGACTGAGGTGACGCCGCTTCTTTCATCTGTATACTGAACGGAACCGTGACAACGTCGGGGCGCCGGCACCATAGCCTCGTCACTGCCATGTGTGTTCAACGTCCTCCACCTGTTAGTCTCCAGATCGAACGCTGGTATTTCCTAAAATATTTAATTATAAATATATTATATATAACATATATTATACATTATTATACAAACCATTATATTTTTATACAATTAAATTCGATATACATTGTGTATATAAAATTTATCATCAACATACAGAAAAATTATATTATATAGAAATAATAAATTTGTTGCATAGAAAATAATTCTTATTACATAAAAATTATATAATAATGATAATATATATCATCATGTTTTTTAATACTATATCAATATAATAAATATTATGCATATCTAAAATAAAATCTATATATTTGTATATATTTGTTTACTCACCAAAAAGCCATAGGCCTCTGACGAAGTGCCACCACCCAGGACATAGATTATTTTGCCATCAAAGGCAAGCTCATGTCTATATCTTCCATGTGGCTCTGACTCGTCTCTTCCAGAGCAAACATATACTGTCTCCCAGACACCATTTTTCAGGTCAAATCGATGAATGTCACAAGTGTATTCGTAACCGGTGGTACCACCGACTGTGTAGAGATAGGAACTATGATATACCAGGGCCTATTCACAGAAATACATAAGAAATAAATAAAAAATATACACAAATATGATGATTGATAAATGAATTAAGTTCCAATTTAATATTTATGTATACTAGTGTTTCAATTTTTAGTTCTGCCCTGAAAATTTACATTTAAAATATTAACGTATTGACTTATACTCTAGTCTTGCTGAAAATTGTGTTATAAAACCATGCATATATATATATACTTACAATTAATTCAGATTCTGTTTAGTCTTTTCATTCTCGATCAATTACCTGTCCGTACTGGGGTTCAGGTAGATCGCCAGTAGCCGGTACTACTTTCATCGTGCCGTCGTTTACATTGCAGACGTACAGCTGATTGCTGCAACTCTCGCCGAAGGGCACGCCGGTACCGCCGTACACCATCAGCGCGTTGCCGCGGAGTATCACCGCGTTGGATGCCAGCTCGTTCGGCATGTTTTCCTGGCCGGGCAGTCGCTTCCACCGTTCGCTCACCAGGTTGAAGCGCCACAGTTCCTTGAAGAGCGGCTTGCTGGCTACCCACGTCTGATCGTCGCGCATGTCCGGGTCGGTATCGGAGATGCACGGATTGAAGCCACCGTAAGAGTACAGATTTCGATAATCGCACGCGATTCGATGACCACTGCGCGCTTTCGGACGTTCCGGCCCGTTCGACGCGTGCTCCATGAACACGAATGGTTTAAATTTGTACATGTTTCTTCGTCGTCTTTCTACCTTTTTATATGTACGTATTTTATATATATGTATATATATATATATATAAAATATATATATATATATAGATATATATATTCAATTATTATCGTAATGAAGGGAGCAGTTGCAAAAGTTCAGTCTAAGGTTAGATTATGCGTTACTCTTCGGCCGCGCGTTGCGGCCATTTCTAACCTCAAGAGTGTCGATCTAACCTCCCTGCGAACTGTCACCGACGAGGCTCCTTTCGAGGTGGCTCTCCTTTTCTTGGCACGATACTTGAGAATCAGTTCTCTGGATGGACTCTTGGAGAAAGAGTCATCAGTCATTTCGCATTTCGCGTACACGAGCGAGATTCGTGTTGACTGTTTCGTCTTTTTCGCGTCGATCAACACACAATATCTCTTCCCCGAATTTAGATTACATACTACCAACACAGTATATATATATATATATATATATATATATATATATATATATATATATATATATATATATATATATATATATATATATATATATATCTTCTGGGTTACGTTCCGAAATGTCCTCTGCAAGGAAAATTTTACTCAATATAATATACTATACGTTACGTGTACTATATATTTCGAATAAAATTTTCCTCCAACAGTACGTTTTGGAACGTAATCCTGGTAGAGAGCTTCTACTAGATTCCTTGCGATTTGCGATTTATGTTATAGATTACTAGAGTTACGTTCCGAAACTTCCTCCCCGAGGAAAAAGTATTCGACACCCAGATCCTTATTCTCGAAACTGGGAAAAAAGTATCGCATGCGAAAATTACTCTGTGCAATCCTTATACTTTTAGATGCACCAATCAGAAATTGCGTAGTCATTTTCGTATACGATACTTTTTTCACGGTTTCGAGAATGATAAAATAAATAATGATGAATAAATAAATAATAAATAAATAATAAATAATAATAACAAATAATGATATCATTAAGGGTGAAATCACATGATGCGGAATTCAAGTACGGAATAGAAAATGCGTCATAGAAACAGCCAATCAGACCAGAAAAAAATCGCATATGTATGACATTACTATTTTCTATCTTCTTCGCCCTAAATTAAAAAAAATATATATATATATTATTATATGTATATATATTAAAAAAAATATATATATATGTATATTTAATATATGGAAGTCTGTGATATTTATTTTTCCTTTTTATAGTGGAATAGTGATTAACCAATCAAGATAAAAGGGATTAGGTCTTATTTACATTACCGTAACGTCTTCCATCTATATTATTTCAATCTTTCTTAGCTTGATTCACACGTGGTTATTATATGTTATTATTATAAATAAATTGAATAACAAATTGTTCTCTTTGTGTAATATGGTGAAAATTTTAATACTGCTATTAAATAATATTTAAAAAATGAGAGAAATCTTACTTACAAATTGTGAACGAAATTTTGTAAACAAATGTATAGAAGAAGAAACGGTATACATATACTTAATCTATTCTTTCATCTTTAATTTATTGAAATTTTAATTAGAAATATATATTTAGATATAGATATATATAAATTTTATTATAATTTATAAAACTGGATAAAAAAAATTATTTTAAAATATATTTAATATTATATTTCATAGAGATTAGATGGTCGAAGATTATTGCAGCCACGACCAGTGAAGATTTATTTTGGTTCCAAATGGGGATCTTGTATGGTGTCTCTTGGACATACTAAGTAAACTTTATTTAATGATGAATATGGATCATCTCTTTCTCTGTAATAAATATATAGTTAAATATTGAAGAGGAATCTCTTTGCAGAGCAATAGCACAAGTGTCATGTGACATACAACAACCAAAAGCTTTTCGTCCTAATGAAGGCACAATATACATATGTGTTGAGCTTACTCCACTAGCGGCACAGCACTTTGAAAGTGGCAGACCGTCTGAGGCTGCTGTATTAATCAGTAGACAGCTAGAAAAGTGTTTCAAAGATTCAAAATGTGTAGACTTGGAATCTCTTTGTATTGTAGCAGATAAGAAGGTTACTGCATATTAATATTTGATTTTATACAAATATTGTACAGCATATGTTTATATATATTGTTTTGATTCAGGTATGGAATTTGAGAGTTGATGTTAATATCATAAATCATGATGGAAATATGGTTGACTGTGCCTCTATAGCGACACTCGCTGCTCTCATGCATTTCCATAGACCAGATGTTACTTCCACTGGCGAGGAAATTATTATACATCCGGCATCTGAGAAAGATTTTCTTCCATTAACATTGTTTCACTATCCAGTTTGTATATCTTTCATGACTTTTGAAAGGTTAGTCAGGCAATCAAAAATTTTATCTGCTCTTTGAATTTTCATGAATATAAAATAATTAATTTTAATTTTGTTCAAGAATACGTCAATAAAGGTCAGCATTTTCTAAGAGACTATGTATATACTATTATATTTAATAATATAAAATCATTTTAAATTTCAGTGGCAACACTATAATGGATCCAACATACATAGAAGAAAGAGTTGGTGTTGCTGAACTTACTCTTGGCATGAACTCTTATAGAGAACTCTGCAGTTTACATTTCGATTATTTAACGAAAACTATGACAGTCGAGGACGTCATATCCACTGTTTCTAATCATGCGGCAAATTACGCGACTAAATTAGTGCAAGATATTAAAGAGGCAGTATCTAAAGATGTACAATCACGGTATGGATATTACATAATCTCAAGATGTATAGTTTTAAGTTCATGGTTTAAAAAAATATTTTTTAAATGTATAAAATATAACTTAAATATAATTTAAATATAGTAGTTTAAATAATTACAGTAAATGAATTTATGTAAAACAATGCTCTATATTTTTTTATCACTTTTAAACAATTGTGATTCAATAAATTCATTGGGAAAGTAACTTTTTATTTTGTAATTGGGTACTAAAGAGAAAAACAAATTAATTCGTGATTTGTGTAACATTTTAAAATACACTCTATATTTCAGATACAAAAAAGATAATAGCAATGCAAGTCGATTTAAAGAGAGCATTCAAGCAAATAAGATTACAACAATAATAGGTGATCACATTAGTATTAAATTACAAAAATGGGATGCAACAAATATGATAGATGGTATACTTTTATACAATTATATTATTTATATGTAATTAAAATAATTAAAAAATTAATTTATATATTTATTTATTATATATATATATATATATATTACAAAATAAAATTTAAATTAATATAATTGTTCTTATTAAACTGAAATAGAATTAAAATAATTAAAGATAAAATTAATTCTACTTTCTTTATTCTAAATTCAATTTAATAATTAGTTCATAAAAAATGTATATTATTTTAAATATTTATAAACATTTTAATTTATCGATAAAAATGTATATAGATGATTATATGGAAGTAGAAAATGAGAGCAAGAGCCAGATTATAAAACATGAAGAAGGATCTGCTGAATTAGTACCTATTTCTGATGTAAGTATGAATAAAAATATATTTAGTATTAAAAGTAGTTTCTCTCTTAATTTTCTTGTTTGCTTAATCATCAATTTAGTGGCATGAATAGTCGTAATAATTTTCTTAATATTGTTATAGGATTCATGTAAGGACGAAGTAGTGGACAATATATATGAATTATTCACAGATTCGGACAATTCGTGCCATGAGTCGTCGATTCCGGAACAAAAACACATAGTGATAGACTTAGGTATAACGAACAATATATCAATATTTTTTTCTAAAAGAAAAATGAAAGTTATAGGCCAGTGTGATAACAAAAAAAGTTGAACTGATGCTAAAAAGACTGATGTTGAATACAAAACAATCTTTTTATCTTTTATTTTTAATCTTTTAACTTTAATAATATCAAATTATAACTATTAATGATATGATACAATATCATTATATTATCATATTAGTTCATTTAATTTTTCTTTCTCTTTATTGATTCAAGAGTTTATATAAAACCATTTTAAATTAATATTTAAAAACCTGGAGATTGTGTTATACAACAATTTGAAAACTTTATAACAACAAAAGTAATCTTGATGTTTTCGATTAGCTGATAAATGCCATTTAGTGTTTAAGTAGTAGTAAAACTCTACAGATATTTGTGATATTCAACATACTATTTTTATTTATTTCAGTGGATGAAGACAGCGACTAAATTTATGCAGCAATATGTGAGAAAGAGATGTGTGAAATAAATCTTTTAAGAAAATTCATTAGATTTGTGTTATAAGTCTAATTTTTATTTCACGCAATCTCCATACATTTCTCTACAATTACGCACCAATTACCTTGATCGTAATACACTTCCTTAATCATGGCTGCAGATACTTCCGTGCATAGTTTTGTAAGCTCGTTTTCCTGAAATACGTGATAATATCTCAGGAAATGTTCGCCGCTTTTCTTTTTCCAAGGAACCAACATGTCGCTGTGAGCAAAGTTCGTTCTGTTTTCGTGAACCGGCAACGTTAAACCACATTCAGGAATTTTCTTGCATTCGATCTCACTCTGGACAACAATCTTTTCAGCCTCGTCCTTGTTTTTCTTGCCGTATTTCAGATAGAACGAATCCGTGGAATTCTTGCGCTGTTCCATTGCCCATACATAAATCAAGCATCTTCCTGTCGGTCTTAAAACTCGAATCATCTCGGAAATGGCGCGTCGTCTCCGTTCCCGAGTGGACAGATGATGAATCACCGCGATACTGATCACCGCATCCACGGAATTGTCTCTGTATGGCAAATACAAACAGTCGCATTGGAGAACTTCAAAGCTTCGCTTGCGACATATATCTGTTAGTCCGGAACTACGATCACATCCCATCTGAAATAAATTCTTATAGTTAATAACGTTTCGATGGCTTGCTTCGATAAGAGATAACGCTAACATTTTAATGTGTATATATTATTTCATTTTAGGCTTTGTGTATATGTATTCCAGATGATTGAGTATAATTTAAAAATAAAAATTTAAAGATTTAAATCATATACTTTATATATATTTTGATTTCCACAAAGATATTTGCCATTCCCACAGCCCACATCCAACAATAATGTGCCTTCTTTCAAACTTTCAAGAAATTTGGTTACATTAGGCCATTGTTTGTGTCGCGTCTCATTAAAGTGATTAGATATTTCGTCATAAACCTGAGAAAGCAATTTTAATATAATAATAACAAAATATTTTTATAAATTTCAGTCGTAATTTATGCACCTTATGTACATACGAATCTTCCAGTTCCAACGCTGCCTCGGCATCGACAAAAGTAGAGGTATCGGATCTAGTATCACAGTATTTTTTGAAGTTGCAGTAACAGCCACCTCGTCGTACCTTCCTGAAAGTGAAGGATACTCTGATGCCACGTTCCTGCGTTGTGGTTCCGTTCTCCGTTTCAATTACATCAGTATGACGGGGACAGATACCGTGCGTCCACGTGTATCTTGCCTCCCCTGTCATAATCAACAAAGATCTAGCTGGTAAGAGCACATTGATATTTTGATGTTCCTTCTTGAAGTTCATAATACATGCAGAACCCAGTGACAAGGACAATATTGTATCTTCAAAGACGCTATGTGTATCGATGTGCGATGGTATACCTTGAATTGTTATACAATCAGAAATTTTAATGATGTAGCTTATTATTCAAGTCAGCCCATCAATTTTGTGCATATTTACTAAAATTATTCATCACAATAAATTTTTAATACAAACGAAATACAGTAATATGTGAGGTGGTAAATTATTAGTTCAATTAAACTTGATTTAATGATTATATATAGCATATATAATTATATTTAATAATTATGTAAAACATATTTAAATTTATATAATATGAATTAATAACTAAGAAGCCACTGAGAAATCAGTATTGGAAGAATTCACAAAAAAAAAAAAAAATTAAAACATCATTTATTCACCTTGTTTAAAAATTCTTAAGAAATGAGCATATAAAACTTATGGATTGACAAAGATACAAGAGCTGATACCTTGTCCAGGTAGATATTTGTTGATAGTCAGCTGATCATATGTATATTTGTGATTGTATTTGTTGAATAGAGTTTGTAGAAATTTGTAGTCCTGTGGAATCGGCGCAATTGGATTGTCAGGATTCACTATATTTTTGCCATATTCAAATTCATATCCAAAATGCTTCACTTCTCTATGTTTTAACTGCGACGAGACAGATTCTGCAACAACATATATATTTTATATACTTTTTTTCAGATTATCTTTCATTAATTGTATTTTTAAAATATTATACCACATTCGTCCCAATCGAGTGTCCTTAATAAAGTTTCTTCTTGTTCCTTTGTTATAAAATTCTCTATTAATGAAAGACCAGGTGGAAATGTAGAATTAGACGTAACATTATCTATACTAGGAACTAAAAGAAAGCATCATTATCTTATTACACTGCTTTGATTGTATAATACCTCTATTATATTGTTATAATATTGTATACCTGTTTCAGTATAGCATACATATAATGGACCATTTTGGCCTGGAAGCTTAATACGTCCATGAATATAATTATATACACATGTTGCATCTTCCTTTGAATTACACGTTATGAAACAGTACGACTTTCCTGTTGGCATTATCAAAGCATACTTAGAAATCAATGCATCTAATACGCATTGCAATGTTTCCCTTTTAATACCAGTAACTAAACCACCGTTACATATCATCAAGTGCTGTGTAAAATAAAATATTAAATTTAATGATCTAGAGAATAATTTTTTGCAGTAACGTAGTGATATTTACCTGTGTGGGTCGATCTGAGCATTTAATATTCATATCTCTAAGCAGTCTGTGATGAGCACGTTTCTGTTTGCGTGAACTTTTCTTATCCTTCCTTCTTTTATGATCTTCAACTATAACATTTGTTTCGTCACTCGAAGACATAATTCCCAATACTTAAACGTCTTACGAAAAAAATAATTTCATGTCTTATTTTGTTGTTTTATTAAAATACTGCAAAAAGAAAGTTAATTACTTTATTTGACAATCTTTCACTCATAAATATATTATTTAGTAAGAAAAAAATAAATAAAAACGTAACGAATCAATTCAACAATTCGTTAAGTTATAATTATAAAGTTAATATATAAAATTTGACATAGCTTACTTCTTCGCTAGAAAACCTGTAACGTCTTCAAAACAGAAAACCTAACCTGCAAACACCTGCAAATTACATCATAAAATATACAATTAAAACATAGATAAGAGAAATCGCAAAGAAAAAGCGACTCTCTAAAGAGATGTTCGTAAATTTCCTAAAGCATGTGTATCACATACAACATACAACAAACACATACACACAGAGATCTTGTATTGAAGATTAAAGCTCAATATTAAAGCTTGACCAATCAGAAGAAAGAAATTGTAGCTTCCTTTGTTGTAATTGGTCAAATTCCAATTTTTTTATACTTGAATTTTTAACTCCTGACCGCTTTCTCTCTCTTTTCTCTGATACAAGTTTTACGACTTTCCCTAATCTAGCTTGACCTCTGTTCCAACCTAACCTAACTTCTCGCATCGTGAAAAACGGATACGTTTGTGAACGACACTTGACCGTTACGATCTTTCGTTCCCGGCACGCGAGAGAAGCGAGTAGGCTGAGAGTAGGTTGTGAAACTGACAAAAGCTCGGGCGCCATATTGCTAGCTTGTGTTTGGTTAGCGTTTCTGGCGCGTGGTGAAGAAGTTTATTGTAATTTAATTGATAACGATGTCCGACAATCAGGTAAGCAATCCGCGCGATCGGCGATTCTCTCGACCTCGCCACCCACGACTGCGACCGCGAACACGCAGTTAGCGACGATTAATTTTTTACACCGATTTGCCGAGTGTTTAAACTAGCGCTCTAACCTTGCCGTGTACTACTAGGAACAAAAACCCGAAGCCGGCCCAGGCGATGCGAATTCAGAGTACATCAAGCTCAAAGTCGTTGGAAATGTAAGCGATGCATGCTCGAATGTATTTTCCTGAGTGAGTTGCACGAGATGTATCTCCTTTTTTTTTCTTTCTTTCTCTTCTCTTCCAGGACAGCAACGAAATTCACTTTAGGGTAAAGATGACTACTCAAATGGGCAAACTGAAGAAGTCCTATAGTGATCGTGTGGTAGGTTTTATTTTTTTTCCTCGCTTTACGCTAAAACGTGCGCGATTGTACAGAATCGTCTAAAAATAACGTAGAAATGTGAATTAATCCTATAATAAATGTATGTTTGGATATTTGTTTTTAGTTTGCATTTTCAGTAATATGTGTATCAAGCTCTTTCTCAAGAATTGTTTTTATGTGATAGTGATAATTTTTTTTAATAATAAAAACACTGATGTAATTTTTGTGCAAATACTAATTGTTTGAAAAATATTTTTTCCAATTTGTAATAGCTAACTAAGATTTTACGCACTGGATTATAAGATTTGCTAATTTTATTTATTTAAATATATATATATATATATATATGATTAAATTTAATAATGAATTTATATAATTCTATTTAGGGGGTACCTATGACGTCACTTAGGTTTCTTTTTGATGGTAAAAGAATCAATGATGATGAAACACCAAAGCAGGTAATTGTTTAATTTTGATATAGAATCAATAGAAAAAGACAGCAGTCCAAAGTTCTAAAATTCTTTGATATCTTCTGATAATCTTTGATATATTAAAAATAGATTTAAAATTATAGTTTTATGCACATATTTATTTATTTTAATATATTATTTACAACACATTAATAAATATATAATATTTAAATAAATATACACACCTATATATACATATGCACAGGATGCTTCAAAAGCTCGTGGCATGACTTTAAGAAATGATAGAGGAAGGCATAATGAGTATTTCTTGTTAAGTAATATAGGGTCAGCATCGTTTTGTTGCATTTACGTTTGTTTGGTAGACGGCGCGCAAGTATACTCCACACACAACACATCTCATTGCTGGTACAGTGTTTCTTTACCTTTGTAGTTACAGGAATTGCTCAAACTGACTACCATTAACCTGTAAAATTTACAGCATCAAACCATTGATTGTAGGACTCCCTCAAAAATTCCAGGAATAGCACAAACCATGTTGTTTACAGCAAAGATGCCAGATCACTGTGAACTTTGTTTACAAGTCAATAGTAGTCAGTTTGAGCAATTTCTGCAACTGCAAAAGGTAAACAAATACTATAACAGCAATGAGATGTGTTGTCTGCGACGCAAACTTGCGCATCGTCTATCGGCATAACAAAGCAACGCCGACCCAATGTTGCTTAATAAAAAAATACTCGTTATGCCTTCCTCTATCACCTCTTAAAGTTATGCCGTGGACTTTTGAAACACCTTTTATATATATATATATATATACATACACATATGATGTATTTATTTTATTAGTAATACATTAAAGTAAATAAATGTAAAGTAAAATCTGTATTGATTTCAGCTTGAAATGGAGAACGATGACGTCATTGAAGTATATCAAGAACAAACAGGTGGTCATTAATTGAATTAGAAGAGGAGGCTTATTATTTCGTTCTAATATTTCTTAAAGTGAAAGTGACTCGTAACAAAAAAAAAAAAAAAAAGATGGACAAGTTTATAAGTATGCATATACATATTATATACACACACAAATGGTTAAATAATAAGTAATTTTTTTTTTAATTCACGTACGCTATTGTAAAATGTGCTGTCTTACATTCCTGTATCAAAAAGCATCATTGAGGAGGCTGACTAGCAAATCCGGATTATTTTGTAAAACGTACATGCGGACAGTTATGCCTTAACATTGCACACTGTGTCTGTCTTTTTGGTGTGTCATCAAGGCAACTCTCAGAAATAGAATAACTGAATTATCCGCCATTATAAATGCGTTTCACATTTGCAAAATCCTTGTCCATTTGTACTTGTCCTCAAAAATTTTAGTATTTTTCCTTTCTTCTTTTTTTATGTATTGTGATGGATACAGAAAAAAAAGATGTGAATATGGTATAACAAAATTGTTACATTTAAGGTATAATAAAAGTAATTGTAATTGTAAATCTTTTTCTTTTTCAAATAACTCTACAATATTAATAAAAATAATTTGTGAAGCGTAAGTTTAAAAATTTGGAAACATTTAGAAGTGACGTAATATACCTTATTCTTTTAGAAGATTTAGAACATTTTTAGTTATAAGTAATAACATATGTAATGTGCGAATCATTTTTGAGTACTCTTCGGAAATTTGTTCTCTGCGTTTTCGCGTGATTTCTTTTTAATTATCATGTGACTAATTTTTGCAATAAGAGTATCAAATTTATAAAAAGTATGATATAAAAATTATATATAAAATTTAAAAATATGAAAAAAAATATATAGTGGAAAATAATAATAAATGATACAGCTATCATTATTGCCTGTTTGTATTATTTAAACGTGATCACTTAAAGGATAAACATTGTTATTTTTTAATTATACATGGTAGAAATAATAAAACTCGAGATTATTCTTATTTATACATTTAACATGTTCAATAATTATAATCAATTCTCAGATCTTTATTTTATCATATAGGTTTTATATCATAAATTCTTACACACTATAAGCAAAAAAAAAAAAACATTTCTAAAAATAATTTTATAGTTATATACAAATCATTCTTATATTTTCCGAGCATTGACTAATGATGCAGTACATGGCGAGCTATGTATTATTATTATTACATATTTACAATACGAAAGTGCACTCTAAAAAAAGCAATCTTATTTCGCAAACATGTCTAAACATACAGGCAGTTTGGAATCAAATCGATCTAAATTTTATATATTTTATATATATACAGAATGATCTACGCATAACTCGCGATCTTGATTTTAATGATGACAGATTTGTTCATCAATTCTCATTTTTTAATATATATCTTTATAATAAAGATTTAAATTAAAATTGAATATAAATGTGAAGATCACATGTATATACATATAATTATATTTATTTATTAAAATTAGTCAAACTTCTTAGTCTAATTTTTTAAATTCAGTTTATATTTCTGATCTCTCACTTTCTTCTCTTTCAAAGATTTAGTTCACGAAAATTATTGCTACCAGGTACTATTTTTAATAAAGAAAACTTGAAATTTATTAAAAATTTCATTAAAAAATGTAAGCCATAAGATATGTGTAAAATACTTTATGTATCTCTATTATTCTGTTATCCTTCAAAAACATTCAATGTACAAATTATTTAACAGACGATATGTCGTAAATTAATGTCTCATTTAACATATGTTATAGTAAAAAAAAAAATCACTCAAAGAGATAACTTCTACATTTAAAGCGAATTTTTCGATTCGAATTCCGATGCTATAGATTATTATACAGTAAGTTTTCTAATAATTCTGAGAGAATTTTCCTTAAAAATGGCGAAGCATGCATAATTATCTGTGATAACTGTAAATGTAGATTTATTAATTATAATGATGATTAATTATAGATTAATTATGATTTGGTGAATATAGATTTAAAATAATTTTTAGTAGTGCAGCAATTAATTTTAATTAAATCATACATTACTTTAATTAAATTTTTAATAATGTATGAATTTGTCCAATAATTTTTAATAGTTAAACATAAAAAATATATTTTCGTTATATATTAAATCCAAATAAAAATTTTATCAAAAAGCAAAATTTAGAAATATGCAGAATTGTGTTTATATGAAAAAAAAATCTATAATATATAATCTATATATATATATATATATACATTATATTTAGTCTATAATTATGTACACTTATAGACTATAATAATTATATATAATCACATATTTAACTATTGATTTATATTATGAAAATAAAATATTAAAACGTAAATATTGTTTTCACATATCTATAGCATCAAAGAATCTGAATTGAAATTCTTTACGTGCATAGTTTCCGTGACTTAATAGTAATATGTATAACAAAACGTTAATTTTAATACTTTTTTCATATTATTGACATTGAATATAATGGATCACAACTCTATACTGTATTCCGAAACAAGAAATTATTGATTTTATTATCGTGTCATGCGCTTTTTTTCATGTGGTAAAAATTTTCGATCGACATTTAATGCATTCTCGCATCCTTTATTTTCGTCTTATAGTTTTGCATTTCTTATATCATAAAGATTAAATATATTTGGGGAGGTGTAAATAAAATAGTGTATTTCTGACTATATATAGATTCTAGTATCTTTGTCGTCAGGCTTAAATACAGATCTAAAGACATCAGTCTTTGACATTTCTTTCCTTCATCATTCTCATACTTCTAACAATAATCTTGTTCATATCAATTTTAATTATTTGGAAAATTAGTGTATTTTATACATTAATACTAAAATATAAATATTTGTGAGAAAATTGCGTTTGTTTTACATACATGTATCTGCAAAGTGCTTGAAAGAGAAGTAAAGAAATATAAATCCAAAATTATTATGCATTTCCATAACGAGATTCAATTACTCGAAACAGTATACGAGTTTTATCTTTTGCAACTATTATCACTTAAATATTATTTTCTTCTACAAAGTAGAAATCCTACATACTAGATAAGTACTTTTTTTAAATTATTAGGACGTGTTTTATATATGTATATACAGGGTATGCATTTCATTTTAATCTTTTCCATAATAATCACCAAAATTAATGGCTATTAAAAAAATAACTCATTAAAATTATTTCATTTCGTCTATTTGTTAAATAATTTGAAAAAGAGATGTAAGCTTTTAATGCGATTTTTTTCCAGTAACCATTTGTTTCAGAGATAATTACGCGGAAAGATTAAATTGAAAACGGTCCGATATATATTTAAATAAAATGTACACATTTTTATAATTTGAGAGCATTGTACATAAAATTTCTACATAAGTAATATGCTCTATTCAAGTTACACGTGACTATATGAACAAAATTTATTCTTTTCTTCAGATAAGTGTGTTTTTTTATAATACTTTCATTTGTCATTTAGATGCCTACTATATTTATTCGATTGAATAATAAATATATAATATCTATTAAGAGCGATCTATTTTTGTTAGTCTCTAAAGCGCGCGGACATTACTGCGAAAAGGCGAGGCATTTTGCGTGAGAATAATTGCGGGAATCACGAGAATAATATAGAAAAAAAAAAAAAAAAAAAAAAAGAAAAGGAAGGTGGGGAAAAAGTCTTCTTCGATTCTGCGATTAAGAGCGGCGAGCAATGTGTGATAACATCGTGAGGGGTCACAGAGCATCGCGATGCCACACCCATGTTTTCTTCGTATGGTCAAATCGATGTGCCAGCCATTGTTGTTCCAGTAGTTGGTACCTGTCCTGGCTAAGATATAGGGGTTTGCCACGTCTGTAATAAAATTATGTAATAATGAATGTGATATAAAACAATATACACTAAATAAGATACTATTTCTATTTTTAAAAATTTAATTAATTGTTATATGAGAGAGAAAGACTTAATGCTTTGACAAATTGTATCTACATTATTAACATAGATATAATTTGTAAACACTTAATTGTTTTATTGCTTATATCTTGTTTCTTTTAATATTTTATAATGAGTCGTCCTTACTTTAGATCTCTGTCTTCTTCTTCGAAATCATCGAGGTATAAAGATCCCCACAAACACGCTCGTCGACCGCGTATCACGATAATGTAAGTCGAAGTCACTACGAGATAGATGCCAGTTCCACCCCCACAATCGATTGAATGCTAAAAATATATTAAAAAATATAAAATTTGTATAATTTTTTTACAAATAAATCCCCTATTTATTTTGCAGATAATATTTTACATTTTCTTGCGCATGTATAAAATGTGCTTACCTGAATAGCTTCGCATGTATTTAACTGTTTGCAACAGTTTTGTTTGAGGCACACGATAGTGCCGCACAACAAACAGATGCTAATTTCCTGCGGGACAGAATGACATTGGCTGCACTGCCGCTCGTGATAGTACTAAAAAAGAGATATAAATAATGTACTTAACTAGAGATAAGAGCAATATATGTGAATAAAAATATGTGTAAATGTATATATGTACTCTATATGTACAAATAAAAATAATATAAATATAATAAATATATAAAGACACACAAAGCATAATACAATATTTAAATCTTAATTTAAACTCTATATAGAAACTTTATATATATAATATATATATATATATATACATATATATATATGTATATATACACATATATATATATATATATACACACATATATATATATATATATATATACATATTAATCATCGGCTTTGTAATATCCTTAAACGCAAAGGATAATTAATTAATTTCTAACTACTGGATTACCGTAAAGATCTTTTCGTATTCCCTCGGAAGACTGAGCAACTTCGGCGCGTGCCAGGATATATGCTGCTGCGTGACAAGGTCGCGGGCCGGTTGATGCTTCTGCCAGTTGTGAAGAAATCTGAGCAACTGTTCACACCAGAAAAATGGCACTGAAACACTCGCCTCTGGTTCCTGCCAGTTCAACGCCACCGTTGAGTCGAAACTGTCCCAACTCATGCCCTCCGTGACCAGCTCCAAATAGTACACCAATCTCACAAACTCGCTCTGTGACGTTCTAATTAGTGGTAACGGCTGCTCGTACAAGTGATAACGCAGCAACGATGCCACTCGCAGAAATGGCAAACATAACGACTGGATCTAAATGTGGATCAATCATCAGAGAAATAAATAATACATATATTAATGGCGCACTTGCCTACAGCAAGTTTTTAATCTTTTTCCAAAAATTACTATTGTTTAATTATCATATTATGTAAATGTTTAAAGAGAGTTTATATCTTGTAACAAATTAATATCTTAGAAAATATTATTAAAAAAAAAAAAAAATATTTACAGATTAAAATTGTATTATTCAGTTTCAAACATATACTTGTTGTTCAACGCAGTGCGTTTTCACTTTGGCATAAGTGGGCGAAGATGATGTAGATGGTTCGTCGTCATCTGTGTCGGAATAAAGCCCGCTTTCGTTAAAATTTTCGATAATCTCGGCCAATATGGTCTCTGAGGGCGTGGTGGCGCAGCTATATTTCCTCTTCAAGATTGTGTTTCGTTCGGCTTGCGAGAAATTACAGCTTATCTGAATTATCACTTGATAGTACAGCAAGTTGTAAAGGACCTTTACCACGCCCGAGAAGTATGCTATGAAAAAAGGATACATTAATTTATTCACTATTTGATTACATTCCGGATATGCGCCACGCAATTTTGATATAGTTTAAGAAAACGATTCGTATAATAATTTGTTTTTGTCTTTAATATAACTGCAAATATAACTATAGTGAAGAACCCTATTTTTAATTAATCAGAGAATATTGCAACGTAAAGCGTGAGCGCAAAAACTTTATGTATAATGTTGAAACGCGCATACTTTGATCTAGGTGCAGCGGCAACAACAATATAAATTGAATGAGCATAGCGGTCGGGTCTCGCAGGAGTAAAGGAACTTCTCTCTCGTACGGTGTTAAGGCCGGCTCTTCTATTAGCGGTATACCAGATAGCTGCTGCCACACATGATGCACCGGCCAAGTAACCAGTACACGAGCGTGCATCGCTAAGACGTGAAGGAGCGCAACTGAAAGAAAAAGATAAATATTTTTTTGATTATAGTATTTGTACAAATGTAGATTAATATAACAAACATACTAAATACATATGAAAAGTAAATAAAAGAGCAAAATGAAATATCAATTGATTATCGATTGATAAAATAATGATTGTCAAAAGATGCTAACGTACCTATGCAATCGCGTTTAGGCGTCAGAGGTATCGTGGTGGGCGGTGGAACGCACAACGATCCGCCACGCTGCACGAGTTCGATCTCAAAATTAGTTCGAGCTATTGACGTTACAAAAAGGAACAAGCCTTGGTGACTAGGGTTTTGACTCTTTTGCTTATATTTTAGATGCGTGCAACTCGTCATATCCTCCATCGCTTTTCCCATCGCGATAGCCAGATTCGAAGAGACCTGTAAATAACGAATATACTCAACAAATGTATGTTTAACATCTTAATTCTATCGAAATAAGTTATTCGAAATATAATGAATAAAAAGTCCATGAATAAAAAAAGAAATATATCATATGTATATATGTACCGGATTTTGTTGTATCTCTTTGAGGAAAGTATTCAGATCTGCGAATATGGTCTTTGTGGAAGCGTGACGAGATCGCACCACTGCTGAGCATTCACCTAATTGCGGCGATAATGGCAAAACAGAATTGGCCAACTGTCGACAGAGTGGACACAAGTACTCTCCTCGGTCCACTGCTACACTTTGTTGCCGTTGCTGACCACGAAGAGATTCCAAATAGGATTTTAAGCAATCTAAATGTAGATGGTGACCGCACGTTTGTACGTGGACACCGCCTTCCCAACCTAGATTCAGTGAGATTAGCCACGAAAGCTGCAAGATTACAAAATATACCATATTGGAAATTGTAATAAAGGAAGATTTATAATTTAAATAGATGAAAATTTGTACAAGACTGTAAGTATAAAAAATACATTGTATTATTATATGCATGTGTGTTATATCTATTCGTTTACCTCGTCAAATAAACGATTCATTTCGTCCATTCTGTGGTTAAAATAAGCCCCGCGAGTATTTTTCTTTGATATAAATGGATCCTCATCAGATGTGGGAAGAACTAGTCTATCTGCTTCCTGTCGTTCGTGGCCGATGATACTAGTTGCCTATATCAAGAAAATGTATACATACTAATTTAGATAAAATATAAAATTTTAAATATCTATTAAAATATCAGTTTGTGATAAAAGATAATAAAATGCTTCGATGATTAATACAAAAAAATTTATTACCTGAACTAACACGACAAGTCCCATTGGCTTGTCCTCGCTGCTAGGAGTAGTTTGATTACATATCACACAATCGTATTCCTTTTTACTAGTTAATTTAGTCGCGTTTTCCTCTTGATCCCAGTCCATTCCAGATGCACCTGCTTCGTCTATAAAAAAATGAGATAGACATTTAATCAATGTAAGTAAATAAATAATTAAATCAAAGCTTTTTAATTTACTTTTTGTTGTTTGAATAAAATATCACAAATTAACATTACAAAATTATCTGTAATAATTCATATACACTATTTATATGTATAATGTATTAATTTATTTTACCAGTCTTCATCGCTTTCTCCATAAATTGTTTCTGTTGATTGGCAAATTCCGCCATTAGCTTTTGCTGTCTCTCTTTCGCCCTCCTTCGTCGCTCTTCGCGTTCACGATTCTCCCTTTCGCGCTGCTCATCTTCCTCGCATTCCTGCATACGGGGCCACAATTTGTTCCTAGTCTCAATAATGGTTTGTTTGCACATAGGATCTAAATCCGCTATTTTTCTAAGTAGCTGCGATATGAAGAATGGCCCGTCGCCAATCCGCGAGTCGCTCGATGATGAAGACGACACGAAAGAACTATTACTGCTACTGCTACTGCTGCTACTGCTACCGGCTTCGTTGTCCGATATTATACTCTGTTCAGGATTGTAGCTGTCCGGTACGCTCGACAATTGAGAATGTAACTTCAATAGCAGGGAAATTATACTCTCTCCCACCTTTACAGTTTGTGGTTGCATCGATCCAGCCTGAAAGACATATGAGTACTTTATAAAAACAAACATGAATTGTGTGTGCAAAAAAAATATATGCATATATGTAAAAAAAGGTATATATTGTATTATATTACCTGTGGCTCTCTTCTTTTAAAATGTTTATGAGGATTTGATGTGGATGGAACAATTTCTGTAGTCCTGTAACTAGCTGGCTGTGCCGCGACTATCTCATTTCCGGCCATAACAGCCAGACGTTGAGGAGCAGGTGGTAACGCAGGTTGGCCGCCGACTACATCAAATTATTAGTAAAAAACCATCATACAAAATAAACAAATTATTATAATTATAAACTGTCATGTATGCATTAAAATTTATTAGAATAAAACTTATTAAAATTAAAACTTTTTTAATGAAAAATATATAAAAATATTTTAATAAATGTGAGCATACTATTTAGTGAAGGGGGTGATTCGATTTCTATAGTTATAGATTCTTCCCCAGGTGGTAAAGGTCTTTGCAAAATAATCAGGTCATCCTCGCTGTTACTACGGGGTATAGCAACGATTCTATCTTCAGGTACAATCAAATCATCTCCCACTGTAACATAATAAAATATTAACAATATTGTGTATATTTAGGTTACTTCTAAGGAAAAATTTATAAGCAACATATTGAACAAAATCATATAATTGACATTACAAATGTCTGATAAAATATATTTTATATACAATATAACATTTTTAATTACTGAGAGATAAATGTCTTCTTCCAATCAAAGATGTATATAATGCTACATATAATCTATGTGAAAATTCTTGCTGACCACTTGTTGATGGTAAAGCTGGCAAAGTAGCACTTTCGAATGATGGTAGTAAAGCTGGTAGAGATGTTGCGCTCGCATTCGATACGCCACTGTCGTCTCTCACAGTGTCTACAGAAAATCCTAAAAGCTCCAGAGAACTGTCTGCACCATCATCGGCACCATCATTCAGCATTAAGGATGTTGCCACTTCACCCATTTCTCCTTGAATCTCCCATTCAAACTCACCTAATCATTATTAAATACATTAACAAATGTTTAAATTATTTTATATATCAGTACATTGTTAAAACTCAGATTATCAGATTATTTGTATCATTTTATTATATTGTATCGCGATATATTAAATATATTGTCATATCTGCATTATCAGTCGTTTTCTCTTGAGTTAAATTACATTTATAAAAAATTATACTGAGATTTGTTTTTAATACAGGATATTTCATTTAAAATGTTCTAATTTGAAATTATAATAATAAATTAATATAGCAGTGTATTTCGTTCTATATGTCATATAATATGTCAACTGTCCGCCTAAGTACCGGTAGTATACGACAGCGTTACCGGAATCTGAGCATCGGTTCAAAATAGAACCTCTGGTGGGAAGGGTGAGCAACCGTCTCCCCCAGGAGAGTGGGTTTTAGTGGGTAACGTACGGTGAGCAGGGATTATTACGCCCGTTCATCATTGCACTCAGTCCCACATAACCCCTAGGCTAGCCCAGAGATATGCATGAAGCATTTCCACCCCTCTTAACCAGTAAAAAAAAAAAAAAAAAAAAAAAAAAAAAATTGAGTCACATGTTATCACTTACGTGGTCTATATTGTCAGTTCGTGATACGTCACGTACCTCCGAAGAGATAGTGAAATAAAAATAGAGAATTTCAAATAGGACACCTTGTATAATTGTACTCACTGTCCGAGCTGTTCGGCTCTGACTTTTGGACTAGAATTACTCGAGGTATTACTGTCCTCAGATTTTCGGACAAACTGTCGGTTTCGTACCATCCACCTAAGTCCATATCCTTTATTACACGAGGGTTGCAACCAGTGTATTGACATAAAGGATTTACCTAGAAATGGTTATCATTATATAAATTAATCAAATAGATGTAGATTTAAGATCTACAAAAAAAAGAGTTGTAAAATAAGTTAAAAAAAGGAATAAACAATAAATCATTCTTGCTTATTTTTTATTTTATTACATAAATTAAAATACCTGAAAAATATAAATAATTCCAAATAATCTAAAGAATTTTAATAAAGTTACTCACAGATTTATTCGGTGAATCCGCAGTAATCACCGCCATCTCCAGAAGATAAATAGCTAACGCCATAACGTGCTCCGAAATATTATGCCCGTTCACAGCCTTATACAGTATTATCAGGATCATAGCATGAAAGACCCTAGTGCGTAAAACGATCCGGGGATCGTCGTAATCCGACGATACTGGAGCGGGGTGCCTGAATGGCGGCCAAGGAGTAGCACTGTTTTTCAGTTTGCCGGATTGCTTTACACTACAATGGAAAGATACATTTAATTCAAATAGATCATTCTCTAAATACAGACACATATATTCAACTGAAATAAACATACTATTCCGTAAAACGATCCATGGATATCTGGAAGTCTCTTCTGTGCACCGCTCGTAATAGAACATGCAAAGGATCGAAGAGCTCGTCCCATACCAGAGGTTTTGGCCCGTACATACCTTGCTGCATATTGCCACTCGCTTCAAGATTCGGAGCTCTATATTGCGCTACCTATAAACATGTTGCACCAACAAAGCAAGTGAAATTAAAACCATAGTTTAAAATTAAAGTGTAAAATTAGAAAAAATCTATTATATCGAATTTAATGCTTGAAATTTATAAAATTGATGGAAAATTGTGATATATAATAGAAAAACATTAAGGAGATTAAAATGAAGTATAGATAAAACACGATTTATTAACAAACTTACATCAGCCAGGACAGATTCAAAGTCTCTGTTTTGAGTAGTTCCACAGCGTTCCGGCATCAGTTCCATTAGTTGGCTATGCGTCTTATCACCCATACATAATAGAGTAACCATTTCAAGACGAGACATCTCGGGATCCGATAAACCTGAAAAGATAAAAATATAAACGGCTTAATGTGAGAGAATATCGCTTTATTTATATATTTTTTTCTATTACGCTTTTATAAAACGTTTAGTAAATAATTTTTTAAAAAATCATAAGAAAATTTAATTAAAATCTTACCGAGATTCGTTCTCACGTTGACCAGTGTAGCCAAGAAGGTTAAACAGCTCTCTAACATCGGCGTATCAGGATACTCGCCATCAAAATATTCATTTTGTGGAGCATCGTACAAACATAAACTCATCCATTCCCTCACGTGAAATCTATACAGATTTTAATAAATCAAATAATAGTATGTACATATTTACAGAATGCAAAGTTCTTAAAATTATTTTTGCTTACACTTATAATATAAGTGTGTTATAATTATAAAGACATAAATTTATTGTAATTTATTGTAATTTAAAAACTCGCAATTATTGAAAAAATATATGAGAAAAGCATATTTTACTTCTGTAAAAGAAAATCAAGAATTATAGAGATTGAATAATTATATATTATGGTACTTGATTATAATTATGTTGTTAAGATTTGATGCAAAAGTAAATGAAACAAAGGACATTACTTTTCAATGATGGTTTTCAGGAAGATATCCGGCAATAATTTTGTGGCGCAAATTTGTAACAGATACAAATCTGCGTCTACCATAGAATTGCAGAAGTTACACTGAATATAGGTCATAGCCTGGCCTTTTATTTGCAGTCCGTTGCGAACCCACAATCCATTCAAGATCTCATAGAAAGCCACCTGAAAACAAAAAAAAATAAATAATTAAATATAAATATTTAAATAAATATTTTATTTTATGTAGAGAGAGAATCAATCTATCATTTATATTTATATTGAAAATATATATCTTGATATACGATATATAATATTAGTATCAGATATTCAACAACTCAATAGCTTTCTGCAAATTTTTTTTATATTTAATGAATATTGTAACAATTATAAATATCCTTAGAATTCGAAAAAAGCTGTGAATAACATATCCTCAATCTCCAATTTCTTTTTCAGTATTGTTGTTAAATTGTGCTGAGACAAAATACATTTTTTGATGACACGTTCGAAGTTGAAGACATATAAATACGTTATGTAGATCTAATCGTGTCCGCTTCATATCTCGTGTAACATACAGGATTTAAGCCAATCGCACACAAACTTATATAAGAGAATACAAATACATTGCATAAGCATTTTTTTATATAAACATGCATGACAAACTTTTATACAGCTAACTGACTTATTTCACCTCTGATGCAGCAATTTATAATATTTATGTTAATGATTTTTCTTTATTAACAATTATCGTGGCTAATATATAATAAGATTTAATATAATTTAATGTGTTTCATATTTTTTCAGGAAAAATGGATTTTCTCGAAATCGAAGGAAAATTATTAATTTACGAGAAAAAAAACTAATTTTTTATACATATTACGTAAATATAGTTGAAAAATTTATTGCATCTCTTTTTAATCAATTATTTAATTAATTATTTAACAGATTTCACCAAAACACTGCTTATAAATTTTAGAATCTTAATCCTTATTTTTTTAATTTCAGTGAAACTTGTTCTTGTATTTATTTGTGTTTACAATATTTTTAAATGCATCGTTTTTTAAAATTGTATTATATATTTATTATTAATTTATATATATATTTTTTTTCAAATATTTTGCTAAAAATATTTTTCAAAATTCTCTCGAATTGTAAGCCAATTCGGATTGCGTACAGTGACCTCTATTCTATACTGGAAGGGGTAGTCCTTTGTTTGAAAATACAGTCGACCTCTTATCCTATGACAAAAAATCCTCTCATGCTACGACCACGAAAGGGGAATTATACCCCCACTCTCAAATTTTTGTCGTAGGATCAAAACTTTAAGAGGAAGATTCTGGACCGAAAATGTAGAATAAGAGATCCGACTGTACAAAGAGCGAGAGGGAAAAAACGGCCATCTCTCTCCTTGTTTAGCAAATTCTGATATAAAATGTATTTAAAATGAAATGTATGTACATAGAATGTACAATAAATGTATGCAATATACACATTCACATTGCGGGGGAAAGAAGATACGAAGCAGGAACGCAACTAAAACGAACAAACTCATTCCATTCACATACCGCAGCTGCGGGATATCCCCTACCATATTCCATATTGCCTTTCTCAGTCTGTTAACGGTCGTCTCGTTCAGCCTTCGGTCTTTAGTCCCGGCGCGTTACCGTCACCAACAACAGCAGTGTTCGATTTTATTCATTGTTTCGCGTCGCGTGTTCATCTCGAAATGGCCAAGTTTCGGGTAAACGTGACGCTGGTTCTTGTACTGGCCCTGATAAACACTAGCTGCAGCTTCGACATCAGTCTGAATGATGCATTGGACTTGATTAGGCTGGGTCGCGAGACCGTAGTGGAAATATTGGAATCTTGGGAGATGATCCGTCCACATGCCTCTCAGGAGTCAGAGAGCGATTTCTTATTCGTGAAGAGGATGGAAAAGGAGTTGCGCCAGCGTATCGACCGGGTATCGGAAAAAATCGACGACTATCAAGAACGGATGGAAATTAAGACTGACACGATCCTGACGCAGTTGCTGCTGCAATTGCCGTTGCAAAACAGACTAGACGAAAGTCTGAGAGAGCTGGATCACTACATCGGCCAAGTACACGGATTGTACAGCATATTCGAGATGTATGTAAATAATACGGACAAATATGAGAAGTACACGATGGTACAGTTCGCGAAATCCTGCGTATCACCGAGATTGGGAGCACTTCCAGACGTTCTCAAGTCAATACACAGGCTGATGGTGCCATCCGAAAATCAACTGTATAACAGAAGTATTCTCGTACTTTTGGCCAATCAGATGCAGGTAGGTCGGATGCAGTGAAGCTGCAATTTGTGAAGATTCGATTGATATTAAATAACTTGATGAATAAATATAAATGGTTCCTAATCCTTTTTCTTTGGGAAAAATTAATGTAGCGTCTATTTCTCGATTTCCTCGAGAGATTTAATTTTTGATATGCCGACTTGCTTCATTTTATTCGTCGAAACATAGATTAAGTTTTCAATATTAATATTAATATTCCATTTACTTTTATTTTAAAATATTTGCATATTTTAAAATATATGCTAAAAAATGATTTGCATCCTAAAATGTGTGATAAATAAAAATAAAATATATCAAGCGAAATCATCTCATAAGAGAAAGTTTATATCATAAAGAAATTTTGTTGACATGTCATACTTTCATGAAAGCTATCGTTTATTGCGTTATATCTAATTGTAAACCTGAATGCCTTGGACTATAGATTAAATATTCTTTCAACTGTGAAAAATATACATTGTAACACATAAATAAATAAAACGCTTATCAATGATTGGAATAATCGCAGACATGTGTAGGAAAAAATTATTAAGATTATAAAGATTATTTTAAACAGGTACAAAATATTCGCTTTATATTATTCTCTCTATATGTGTTATTAATTATATTTATCATTTTATTTATCTATATCTATAGTTTTATTTTATTATATATCACATATTTCTTAATCTATATTTTCAATTTATTTTTTAAACTCATTATTGCATATATTATTTATATTGTATAAAAAATTAGCACTAATTTTATTATGATTTCTCTCAACTAATTACATTCATTATTTGTTTTATCATTTTATTATTGTGCTTATCTTTTATTGTTTTATTTGCTGTTACCTTTATTGTTTTTCTTCATTATCCAATTATATTATTTATCGTTTGTTATCACGAACAAAGGGTGGTGCGATAATTACATATGCGTAGGCATGCATCTAAATAACGGCCCGTGAAAGTGTTGAAAGAACACGCGATAAAACAGGAAGAATCGTCATCGGCATTGTTCTCGGCATACGTACTGTCTGGGTAAACTTGTGTCAGATTGGAGAGAGAAGTCATATTATGTTATAATACAGAAATTAACCGCGAGTCAACGTCATACGTAATTGTGTCACGAATAAGCAGAATCCATTGGAGTGGAATCCGGTTGGAGAATAATTTAGATTTCAGGCGACAAAGCGCAAAAGTGAACATGAATGATACGTTGAATTACGACGAGCTTGCACATCCCGTGTTATAAAGTTACGAGTAGCGATAACACATCGTAACGCGAACCCCATTGTATCTATTAAGCACGGGCGGGTATTAGGTACCAAGAAGTGGTATCGCACTTTGGATCAAGTGACTGACATGAGGCTCGATATACTGCAATTTTATTCGTGATTTTATTCGTGAAAAAAGAAAAAAAAAAAAAACATACATCACGTCACCGGAAGTCTGTCATTTTTCGATATCCTTTCCGGACTACGCGATAAATAACACGAATCAGCGAAAATCATTCGATTATAAGGTCGTGGCAAGTTAATTGACATAAGAATGTGTACGAATTATAGTGTGGAATTTATTTCCAAATCGTCTTAAATTCGTACCAAAAAATATAGAAATTTTGATTGTAATTATATATTAAATCGCTCTTTAGAGTTTCTTACAATATATCATTATCTTCAATCTGAAATTAAGTTTTCTTGAATGGAAATGCGAACTCATTAATAATTTTCGAATAATCAGTAATTGAGAATGAACAATTTTTGCAAACTAAGCTTCAGAGAAAACAATAAGTGGGCAAACCTATATTCTTGAATAAATTTTAAATTTTAATACGTGAGATTTAATTGCAAAAATATATAACTTTGAAGAGTTACGTTATGTAAATTATAATTGAATAACGAATTATCTAATGCGCAATATATTTGTGTTAATTTTCTATATATAATTTATAATTTTCTTATATAATTTTCCGATATTTTTATGTACAAAATCTTTTAATCTTTCATGTAACATTCATCATCATTTCATGATCAATTTTCGTATATAATATTAATATCATATAATTGTTAATATTGTTAATACACAAACTATTAATGTTTATTAATATTATATAATTATATTCAAATAAGTACAGTCGAACCACGTTAATTCGAATCCTATCGAAAAGGGAATAGAAAATAATTCGAGTTATCGAGTGTTTCGAGTTACCAAGTTTTCGAATCATGGAGACGTGAGAAAAAAATTATTATTATAGGGTCTTTGACAGAATTTAATTTTTCCCTGTTTATTATTCAAGACGTCGACTCAAGAAACGTTAGTAGCAGTATTACTGACAATGAGACTTGTTACTGTCGTTTGTTCACACATTTAATTGTATTTAATTTAATTTTAGCGAACGGGTGAAGAAAAAAAGGAGAAGAAAGAGAAGGAAGATAATGCAGAATCTTTTTACTTTAAGTTATAAAGATTTTGTTGATCAAACTTCAAAATGCAATATTTGATCTCTATATCTCGAAATAATTTGAATTGTAGAAATAAATTAAGATAGCTAAAAAAAAAAAAAAAAAGTTAATCTCCTATTTTTCTTCGATTTATAAAGATTTTTTGTAGGGAATAAAATTCGAATTATAGAGGTTTTCAAGTACGAGATCAGAGTTCGACTGTATATATTATAATTTCTGCTAAAAGTAATTTTCATGTAAATACTTTCGCATCAACTCTCGCGCTCTTGCGAGTGTGAATACATCGAGTTTGTGAAAGGAGGGACATTACGAGTTCGGTACACGTAAACGATGGGGAGAACTCGTGGGGGCCGGAGCTGGATAGAAGACATTGATGCAAAACGCACAACTCAGTCGAGTGCGATCGGCCGATCGGTGAACGCGTGTGTTGTAACAGTGTTGTGTATATGTATGTGTGAGTATGTTGCTCTTGTGGTCTCGAAACGCAATATAGCGGGGAGATCGTGTCCCGCATTCCACGAATACAGCACGAGTGACACGTCAAAAAGGTGCTTTGTCGACGAACTTGTTGACAAAACTTTCCTTTTTTTCAATAAACTTTCAAGTTGTCTTCTTAATAATCGTATACACAAAGAATGTGTTAATTTGAACGCCAGAGAAATGAATTAGGACGTGTTATATAAACGTATTCTAACGTTTGAACACACACATACACACAAATTAATTCAAATTCAATAAAATGTCGGAAAAGTGTTTAAGAGATATTTAAAATTGCGTCTTAAAATTTGTAAAGTCTTCTCTAAAGTCTTAAATTTACGAAATCTTTTAAATAGCTTTTGGAGTTTTTGTGTTGTTTTGATGACATTAGAGGTTAATGTTAAAAAATATTTGAAAATTAGAATGATCTTCAGGATTTTAAAATCTTTCGAAATTTTTGTTGTGTCTAAGTGTGTCTTAATCTTTCTCTATCCGTCTGCTTGGATGTTTTATTTGGCCATTACTGCGTTACATTTACTGGTCATTGATTGATAATAAGACAGACAATTATGTGTCTGTGTTATATAAATGATAGTGATTATTTATGTTGCTCGCGAACATGAAACATTAAAGTGAATGTCGAACGATTAATTGAAACGAAATGGTCGACTTTGATCCAGATTTAGGGACAAATTCCATCTTCCTAATTTGTTTCCCCTTATAAGCGACTGAAATTTACTTTTTAAGAAATATTCGTGACATTTTTTACAACTATGAGATCTTATCTCCCTATCTTTAATTAAAGAGATGACAAAAGACATGAAAAATATCGATATAAATTTATTAAAGATACTCTGCTTTTTTGTTGGTGTTTTTAAAAGTTAATTACTTATAAACACGTAACTATCAGCTTGGCAATGAGAGCCATATGCAAATGTTAATGCGTGAATTTCTTTAGAAAATTAATTCTTTCCGCGAAATTTGAATCATGCACAGGGTCCATATTTCACTTAGTGTATTTACCAAGAAATAGATTCTCATTTTTGAGAATTCTATAATCCTTCTTTAGTCCCCTAAAGAGATGTAGAGGAGAAAAAATATCGGGGCGAAGTCCCGTTAATTACTTATGTTATGTATAAAAAATGTTTTAATTTATCATTTTAAGTTTTCTATTTTCAATACATATTGACATGTACAAAAGTTTCAAATTTTTAATGCTAAACATAAATTAATACGGAATACGTATTCATACTTTTTATGTAATCATTGCATGATGAGTTTCATAGTTCCTTGAAATTTAAGAGTTTAGAATTGACCGGAAGTTATAAGGTAAGAAAAAAAGAAGACGAGAAATCTTTGCGAAATATTCCACGACATTTTTGCGGTTAATATGAGTGGTTATTTAATCCATGTTATTCATCGGAGGAAAACAGTGTCACCCACTAGTTTCCTAGTCGTTCTAGATTATGCAGTAATGCGTCATTAGAAGCCCCTTCCCTCTCTTTCATGTCATGACCCTCCGACCATGATCATATACATCTTCCCGCTCAGTTAATAACGAACTCACTGATGCGTAAAATTCGTATGGTTTTATCTCGCGAATTATATCGAAAATATAATCTATAATTTTAATTATATATATGTATGTATGTATAATAAACACATACAATAAACACAATAATAAATAATAAAAATATTAAATAATATATAATATTAAATAATATTAAATAATAATAATGAAAAAAGTTATTAATAAAAATATATATAAATAATAAATAATAATGTAAATAATAATATGTAATAAATATAATAAATCTATCAAAATGATTTATAACACTATTCCGATCTTTGATTTTCGTTTTTTTTTTTTATTTTTACGCATTCTATCTTCAGATATAAGGCTTGTCCGAGATAAACAAAGAAAGAAACTGACAAGTGAACTGTAAAGGTGAATTCTATTAAGTGAATTACAAACACGTGACTCATCGTCGAAGGTCCGACTCCAAGAAGAAGGAGAATGAGATACCTCACGTGTCTGCTAATATTGGGAGTGTTGGCTGCAACCTTCGCTGTGATAAAAAATGACGCGTCGACGGTTGACTTACTAAGACAGACCCTGTTACATCTGGAGAAGGAGCTGAAGAAAGATCTGACCGACGAACGTAAATGGATGAACGTCGAAGAGCAAGAAAAGTATTTGTATCTGATCAAGGCATACAAGAAATTCGGCAACCAGGTGGACGAACAATTTCCCTTGGACCGACAGAATCACCTGACCTCCTTGGACTCTCTGTGGCTTTGGGCCCGGACGCAGTCCGAGGTCAAGAATGTCAATGGCCTGTACGGGGTGTTCAGACAGATGCAGCGCGAAATTGTCGAGTTGAATGCGCCGATCAACGTTAAGCAGCTGGCGAATTTCGCCGAGACAATTTTACGAGATCCAAACGCCGCGATCCCGAGGGCTCTTGATCGTATCGCGAATCTAATCGTAAACGAAAAATTGTTCATCGCGGCTTTTCAGGTATCTAGCCGAAATAATTGCACATTTCCTTATGGGCCCTGTCTACTCCAACAGTATGAAAAGTTGATGATTTTTAGGAATTTTTTTTTTTTAATATAGGGGATTGATCTTCTTGACGTTTTATATATGTTTTTAAAAGTATATATTTTTTATAAATGTCAAAACATGAGTAAAACATCAAAAAAATCAATTTTTAATACTCTTGAAAAAATTTCTAAAAATCATCAATTTTTCATATTGCTAGAATACTGGGTCCTTAAAGATTTTTTGCAAAAAAGAAAAAATTTCAAGCATATAATGAAAATGTATTTTTATTATTCGAGATATACTTTTCTCGAATACACTGGGAAAAAATAAATGTTTGTGTGTAACAGCACAAGTAGATATTAGTGATTTAGCAATATACTTTATAATAAATGCTAGCTTCAATTATTTTTAGAATCTTATATAGATATCGACAAAGTTAGTAAAAACAAAATAATGTCAAAGATTTAACAAAGATTTACAAAGTGATGCGTTTATTCTCGATCATAAATAATTATTTTTGAATGCTTCAATTTACATAAATATACTCGTTAACGTCTCCGAAAGATTTGTAAAGTGTTTTTGTACGTACAGGAAGCGTCGCAGCAAATATGCAATGAGATGCAATCGCCGCAGCAACTGCTGTACAATTTGTACAATACCGTGGCACTGACGGAGATCAAGGGTTACACTATGATTCAATTCTCCTATATGCTACTTCGTCTGTACAACGAAGGTACTTGGTACCAATGATTACGTTTAAATATACGCCCTATATATAGCATTTTTGACATCACACGATCCACTATACAATTAAGATCAATTTTACCGAGCTCGTATATTCCATTTAAAACATGATTGCATGTAAATAGATGTTTCAAATTAAAAGTTTGAAAGCTATATGTAAGATGGAAGCTTGGAAATTCGATAAAATCATACAGAATAATTTATAAAATTAATCAATTTTTAATTAAATTAATTAAAATTAATTAAAATAAAATTTTGGTCCGAAAAGGCTAATAAATGCACGACCATAATATGTGAATGTATTTAATTCTTTGAATTTAACACAGGGAATAACTTTAACGAAGAGATTCAAACTCTGAAACATCAATATTCGATCAGGACATCCGAGACATTAAGAGCCGTCAAAACCGCAATGGCTTTCGCTCCGAGAGTTCTTTGGAGATGCGATCCGAGTGTACATAAGTTAGGTAAAACCCTTTTCTCAAAAATAAGATAATTTATACAGACTTGTATATATCTCAATTGCAGTATGAATTATAATTTATATATTAATATATATAATTTATATATACGATATTGATTTGTTTAGATGAAACTTATACCGAATTGAAACAGCTGTTTCAAGGATACATCGTAAACGAGGTAGATTTGAACAGTGATAACACATGCAAGGAAAACTGCGCTTATTATGCATATACTAAAGTGTACGGTTGCTACAAGGATCAATTTTGCGCGCAACAACGTCGGTGCAATGGCAAGATATTGCATTGCGAATACATTGATTCCGATATGTGGATCTGTCCGTCAGTAAGTATTTTTAATCTTAGACATATATACATGTGATCCCGTTTAATTTATAAATTGTGTATCACAGAGAAAAAGAAATCGATTCAAGTTGAATAAGTTTAAATTGTACAATACAGAGAAAAGTAGCTAGAATATAATTTAAGAATAATTTAAAACTCAAGCTTATAGAATGGAAGGATTAAAAAATTAAAATTATTATCGAAAAATTAGTATCTTTAGATTAGAAAAAATAATTTAATCAAAAGTAGAGAAATTATTATGAAAAAAATACTCTATGAAGTCTTAAAATTAATATCATATACTTAAAGAAAAGAAATACAATACGAACGATCTTCTAATTATTAATTCTAATATTCTGTCTATTTAGGATAAAAACAGTAATAGACGATATGAATATATTGAATATGAAAATGGTCTCGTTTACGGAAACAAAACCACGTGCCGCAGAGGTACAACCAAGGTTGATAGCTGGTGGCGATGGCTTTTCTGGCATTGCAGTTATTGCTTTTGCTATTGCGACGATCATAATTCGAGCTCCGATCGTTATTTCAGTCTCCGATCCGTGATGTCCGATATCGCGAATAATAGGTAAGAATTGTATAGCCGATTCAATGAAAAAAATTAGTATACTTAACAGAATTTTATGAAATGTAATATAAAATTAAAAATATAATATCTACTCATTGACAGAGTTATAACAGGGATAAGATTAAAGAAGATAAATCAGATTATTCATATACAAATCCAAGAGGGTCAATTACTGTCACGTGGAGCGATTAATACATCCACGACTGAATGGCAACCAGTCGACGCCTTTTCGATTATGGACGTTAACGTTAAAAGCGGAATTGATTATCATAAACTCGTGTGGGAAAAACGCGCTTTGGACCTCGATGATTTACAATCGCCGCAAGATCATCTCCTGACAGGTAATTTGAAAAATCGTTCGTAATAATATAATAATATATTGAACACAATTATATATATATATATATATATATAACAATAAAATCTGATTTAGGTATTCGATTCCGAATGGTTGGAAGCCGTCTAAACTTGGAAATAATGATGACTCCGTTCAATTTCACGTCCGGATTATTAATCCAACCCGAGGAAAAGACCTTTTGGCATAGCAATGACATTACTGAAAGGTATGAAAGTCTCTCGCTCTCTCTCTCTCTCTCTTTCTTAGTTTAAGTTTTCACAATTTATACAAATTTTAATGAGGTATTTATAAATATTCGCCATATTAATTAACTTTTCTATTAATTTACTTTTCTATCAATCTAAAACTCAATTTTTCATTGTCAACATGCATATTTGTACTTTCAGAGCCGAACTGAAGTTTATCGAACCCGACATTCCGATTCGCAATTCCATACAGAATGTACCAGATTCCGCGATGAATCAATATCTAAACTTCGCACCTAGTGATCGACGAAAGGACGTGTCGCAGAGCACGATTCCCTTCCTCGATGTTCAACCAATCATACCAAACCCGCCTGTACCGATCGCGGGCGCTGGTATCTTTCACAAGGGTAAAAAGGGTTCAGGCGGGTTCGCCGCCCTGAAATTGATTACCTACGACTTTGCACCGCATCTGCAAGTCGACCTACCATCAGCACCACCGGTTCTCGAGACCCCAAACGAAATAACAGCCGCGTAGAGAATTTTTAATTTTTTTCATCGAAATAACGCAATTTAAGAACCTGTGATTTATATATATATATATACACAACATATTATATATATATATATACACACCAAGGACACCTCAACGAATAGGTATCAAAGTGTACGCGAAAGCACAATGTATCGAGTTTCATATGAAATATTGGAGATCGGAAGTTTTAGTTCTATGGAAAAAAATAAAATTTTTAAAAAATAAAGTAAATATAACGCGAGAAAAATCAGTATTGATATACAAAATTTAACATGCAAGATACATAAAATGATATTGAAAATGTTTTTCTTTCTAAAACTTGTCTTGCAATTAAGACTAATTACATTTAAGTTTCTATTTTTCTGTAATTACATTTGAATAGAGATTTCCTTTCATTAATTTTATTAAACTAATTATTAATAAGCTCAATAAATCAATTATGCGTTTACTAGTAGTGTATTGTGTATATTTCAAATCAATAATTTCAAATAATTTCTAATAATTCATATCAATCTTGAAGTTGTAACAGCTTTATTTAAAAATGTTAAATAATCGATTTATATCAAAAAGTATTAGAAATTATAAGATGTTTTTCTAAATTAAAAATATAAAATAACTTCATAAATAAATTGAAATTATAAACATAAAACGTAAAGTTTTAAAAATGATTGGAATTGGAATTTATCATCAAATGTATGAATTAGATTCCTTCGTTTTTTTTCCATTAATATTGACAATTTTTTGACGATTTGAATTTCATATTGCAAGGGTTTGAAAAATTAAGTATTTTTAGCAAATTTTTACCATTTCCTTTGCACAATTCGATTTCATTACCATTAAAATATGTTTCACAATTAAGATTCACAAGATTATAACATAAGAAAATATTTCATTTTAGATTTAGGATTAGTATTAACACAGTATATATTACATGATACTTTTTTTATTATATTGCAATTTTATGTAAAATGGTTTTTGTTAACTGTCTTCCAGATTTAGTTTATAGCTTCGTAGCAGATATTATTTAGAATTATTGTATAGTCAACTATGTAATATTTTTATATTGTATATGAACTTTTCTTTATCTTTCTTTTCATGTAACTATAAATGCACCCAAGTCTTTCAAAATAAATTGCCATAGTGACAAAGGTCATATTTACATATACGTTAAATTTTTGCAAATAATATATAGCATAGTTTGCAAGTGCTGTTAATTGAAAGTTTCTTATTTAAATTATTAATCCTTCGCAAATTGAAATATATATATTTTAACAATTGTTTTCATTAATCTAACAATATCTTATCAAATTTAAATTAAATTAAATTAAATAACTCATTTTTTTAAATGTAAATTTCAGTTTTAAGGATTAAAGAATATATTTTTAAAAATTATCAGTATTAACCATATACCGTGGAATTGCGAAGGATCAATGGAAACGAAAAGAACAATGAAAAGTACTCACTTGCACTCGCAGTGGATGCATCATAAGAAGATGTAACATGTCCGTGGGCGGTAGTAATTTACGCAAAGTCGCTTCCTGTTGTCTAATTGCTTGACACATGAATACGGCGAGATATCGGTGAAGCGGCAGATGAAATGACACTTGCAAACTATCACTCTGTAAAAAAGTAAAAAAAAAAAAAAAAAAAATTCAAATAATTTTCTAACCCAATATATGCACAGAACACGAACAAGAATTCACACTTACCACGTTTGGATGATTGTAGTTCACCGCATCTAGCCAATTTCGCAAAGCAATGAGACAAAAATTAATCACTTGTTGACTTAATTCCGCACTTTCGGGTCCTCGAAGATGCGATACTAAGGCCCACATTGGATATGCACTAGCCTCTAATTCTGCGCTAAACGCTGCGTAATAAGTGTTGGGTTCGAATTCAACATGTTGGCTCAACTCTCTCTGGTTGACATTCATGCCTTGAAACATTGACAAAAAGTCAAACCACATTTTCAAGAGAGTTTCATCCTTCATGAATCTGACCGCGACTGGTTTATGTGAGAGCACATTGTTCAAATCGGACACTAATGGCCAGTAACAATGTTCCTTCATCACTTGACGTCCACAATCCACGACATAATGGATATTATTATCCGGATCTGAAATAAACCTTTCTTTTAATTTTTGTCCTTTGACTTGGATTCATACACTTTGATCCATTCTGTTTTAAAAACTGCCTATACATACCATGCAATGTGTTTTGAATGATTATTTTGCCCATCATGTATTTCAAACTGATAACCATAACGTGTAACAATTTCAACTGATCAACCATCCTTAACGCTAGTTTCTCGTTACTAAACAGCTGGTTTTATAAAAATAAAAAATTAATAAGTCATAAATAAATAAATAAATAAATAAATAAATAAATATATATATATAAATATTCTAGATGAAAATCTTATTTTCATGTAATACAAAAATTAGAACTATAATTAATTAAATATCAGCGATATTCTTATCTGTTATTTAAGTTTAATAAAATTACCTGTACGCTAACATGTACTACTCTATTACTCAACGTGTCGGGATCTGTGGAACGTTCGAGCATCATAGAGATTCTACTATAGTGTAACACAAAGGCGCGAGTTAAAGCTTCCTTATAATCAGGATCTGGCAACATGTTCAATAGCAGACAGACCAATTTTTGCGGAAATTCGTAAGCAACCGTCCAAAACATCAATTCCTCCAAGAATGTGGTGTGCTCCAAATGTTCTTGAAGCGACACACATCCTGAAACGAAGCAAATCATGTTATTAATGTCATTATGGTGTGTATACAAATTGTTCTATGTTTTTTATTGTGTTAGAAATTATTATTAAAGTTATAGAAATTTTCATAATAGCAAACCTAAAATTAAATCTAATAAAATTTACCTTTATATTCGTCGGGTGGTTCCGGATTCGGTAGCGATTTTACGGCATGTTGATATATTTTATTGCTATCTTGACAATAGTTAGCGTACTCGGATAGTCCCATTAAAACCGAAGAATCCATGAGACCTCCGTACTTTTGCGGATTCGTAAGAGCTGATGTCATAACGTGTCTCATTAATGCACCCATGTTGTTCAAATCGAGCAACATGGTCAAATATGAATCCGCTTCATGTATAGCACCTCTATAATCTGGTACACCCATTTTACTAAAATGTGCAAAACAGTATTAAATTATTAATACTATTTTATTTACATACATTATTGCAATTTTGTTTCGATATTATTTTAATTGAAGATCTTATTAGTATGTATATGTATATAAAATAATTTAGAAATGACTCCAAAAATGTTTCATGTATATTCTAAATCTCAAAATTAGGAAAGAATCCTAATAAGCATAAATTAAGCATTTCCTATCTTAAATGTAGCTACTTTAAATTTAAACATTATATAAGTTTAAGCGTTATATAATTTTGAACTATATATATGCAAGCTATTATAAAGTATCAATTTATGTTATGCGAGATTAAAAATATATCATTGGTCAAAATTGTAATAATAGTTTTTGTAAAAGTATAATGTCCATACCAATTCTCGCGTAAATGTTGTATAAGTCGAAGAATAATTCTGGGCATCATTGCCTCGGCTACACACATCAGATCTGATGGTGCGACTGATTTATTTACAGCTGCCTTTGGCCCGTGCCTATCACAAAATCTGTAACATGAAAAACAAATTAACAACTTATAAAGATATATTTGGCAAATTTTGGTAAGGAAATCTACGGTATCTCATAAAAAAATTTGCTGGTGAATTGTATCATAAAAAAAGAGAAATCAGTAATATTAAAAAAAAATTAAGAAATATATATAGACCAAGTCAAAATGTGTATGTGTGTGTGTGTGTGTGTGCATACAATCCTACAGATTTCCATTACTATATGAGATGTTTTTCATAATTATTTTACCCAGTCTCCTTCATCACAGATGTGTCGCCACAGTCACACGCACCACCTGCTTGACTGAGAAACATGTTGAAATCATGACGATGATGATTTCCCTTTTTGAAGCACTCAGTGCATAAGGACATACAGGGAGATATGCCACATGTACGACAACGATATGCTACAAAATTTGGTGTCCATACTAGACCACAGGTAGTAGCATTATCATAGGTACGTACTGAAAGGAAAGCAAAAATTTAATTAATAGAACAAGTTTTTCTATCCATAATAAAATTATTTTTCTAAAAAATAATTTTGTAAAAGTATATTTCTGTAGTTATGTAATTTATTAATAATGTTTATTGTTTTATTAAAACATTCTAATGCATAAATATAAAATAAGTATAAAATAAATAATAGTGCAAATAATTTGTTTTTAGAATATTTAAAAACCATAGTTAAATTCTTTTTAATAATGTAAATGCAAAACAAGATATAAACAGTAAGCAAATATATCTATAAATAAAATGATGTAATCTACATGTGATACTATATATATAATTATATATATGTGTGTGTGTGTGTTACTTTTGATTTGTATATGCATATATAATATTATTTTTTTTGTATTATTTGTAATATTATTTTATAAAATAAATCTATAAAAATAAATATTTCTTTCAAAAATGCTTTCTTAAAACTTATGTGATATTTGAAACAGAAATTAGAAATGTAAGTCTTGTAACACAAGTTAGGTTAAATTGGTCGACTATAGCTGTAATCCTATACTTGTCTTTTCACAACTATATATTTATCTGAAAAATTTTGCATTGCCAAATACGCAATTTGTCTATCTTTATATCTACCAATTTTTTTTATAAATCCTGTGATATTGTGAATAAGAAAAATGTTAATTGAATTATTTATTATAATAAAAAATATATAGTTCTATCTATAAATTAATATTATCTATAATAATTGTTAATAGCAATTATGATATTTAATTTTGTCACAAGTCATATTAATTAAATGTAAAAAACTAATCAGTTGTTATAAATTTTCATCTGAATCATAAATTTTTCTATTTGAATGCTACATAAAAGTTTTATAACTTTTGAAATATAAAATATCAATATTTAAACAATTATTATCATAATTATAACTATTTTAAATATTGTAAGTTATATATATATATATATATATAAATTTTTATAATTTTATAATTTTTATTATTGCAAATATATATTTAACAAAAATGTTTGATAAAAAGTATTGACAATATTACATAATTATAAATTGCTATTTATCTACATAAATAATTTTTTGTCATCTTGTAACCTTATACTGTATGTTATTTAAACTCTAATACAAAAAATAAACTTTCAATAAGGTGATAGAGTTTCCTGTATAACATGATAATTTTTTATCACAAATTACAAACAAGTGTTTATTGTAACATGTTTATTATAAAACCAATTTAGTTTCACGATATGTGATCGTTAAATAATTAAAAAGAAAATAATTAAAGGAATAAAAGATAATTACAATAGGAATTTTTTTACAAGATGCTGCAAAATAATAAATAGAAATTTCTTATAAGCTTCAAAGTTTTTTGTACACTTGAACAGGTTGCAAAGGGCAATTTTTTTTTCTCTCTGAGAATAATTTACATTCTAAAACAATTTAAAGATGACTTTTTAAAATTTTATCATTCTCATTGTAAAATCATCACGGATATTCACCTGTACTGGCGAACTCGTCGGGCGTGCGACCACCGGCCATCAACCACTTGCACCAGTCGATGGTCTCCCAATCGTCGATCGGCTTGCTAGGATTTAGCAAGACGTCCAGCAACTCGTTGAGATACGAACAGTCGCCGGTGTCCCGACCTGTGGTCAGGCTGATATAGGCAGCCGCACCGCGTTTGCCCTTACCCATTAACACTTGAACGTCGGGCGACGTGTTGCTGGAGGTTGAAGCCATCCTAACCCTGGTCGTCTACCTTAGAAAATAATGTCGACGTACTGTGCTCAAGAATCAACACACTTGAGTTTTACTTATTTCCAAAGCAGAGAGAGAGCTCGCGTATCTGAGGACCGAGTTTGACCAACGGCCCCATATCAGCAGTGAAAAGACGCGTCTTTTCCCTTTGACCTGAGAAACGTCGACGTCGCCGTCGTCGTCGTCGCGACCGCTGCGATTGACAGCATGACAGAGTCGGCGATTCCGCGAGTCGTGGACCTCCGTTAACGTCACGGCGCCACGGTGGTAATCGCGATGGGAGATAAACGGCGATCCGTCCCTCTGGATCTCTTTCGCTAGAGTCTTCCCCGGGCACCGGTACCCCCCCGCGACGACGACGAGTATACCGTACGAACGGATCGCGCTCTCCGGCGAATAGGCGGCCCTACGACGGCGACAAGATACGCGACACGGCTACAGGACAGCACAACACGACACACGGTCGACACCAAACGGATATGGATACGGTATAGATACGATATAACGTAAGGACGGACTATAAATGACAGATCATCGATCAACGAGCCGATCGATCGGGGGATAGAGGAAATTGGCGGACCAAGACGACTAATACGAGACCAGATATTTCTATTGAGTCCCACATCCCACCACTGGCGCGTCCACTGTCCACTGTCCACTTGCTGCTCGCTTGACGAGTCAATCTGATTGACCGAACTGCTTTATCGACGTGGTACGTGGTAGGTGAATACATATATATATAAGTGGACCACAGACGTTTGCTCTGAAACGAGAGACGAGAGGTGTGTTCTTTAAAAAATTTTTACGAAAAAAACACCCTGTATCTTCGATACCCAACCGGAGAATGCGCTTTTCAAAGAATCTAGGCGACGACATTTTTGTCTCTAGACGCAAGCTTCCTATTGGGTATTGTAAATCGGACATATTAAATGCGGTTTGAAAATTTTCCGTAAAGTCTATAAATATTTATGTATATAAAAAAAAGAAAAAAAAAAAAAAACCCAATTGGTGTAAATAATATTAAAAAATTGAATAAATGAATGTTTTTGACTTTTTACGTACGTCGTTGTTTGAAAAATCGCAATTTCTACTACATGTAAACCAGATTTTGCTCGACGCAGTGACGTTTCTTGTCAAGATGGCGAAACTGCGGAATTTTAACTAGGCGCATGCGTAAAAAATCATGGCAGCACTGGTTTCTAACCAGCTGGTGTCAGCAACCCTAGCCTCGTTTCTTCTTTCTCTTCAAGTTTCGGGCAATATCGGGCGTGTATGATACTGTGGTAAACAAATTACAAATCACAGGTAATCTCTCGTGATAAAAGCCATCGGGTTTGCATCAATGTGGAAGAGGGTGTATTAAATCCGTCCGCGTTTTCTACTGATCGAATTTCGCGATCGCGATAAAGTGTCTGCGAGATATTGAGATGCAAAGTGAACCGGTGCGATCGTTGCTTATGCAGCTGCTTTCTTCGTTTGAATTTCAAAAAATTGTATCGCGACACAATATTTACCGCGAAACTACTCGGTTTATTTATGTTTTTATGTGACCTGTGCAATAATTACAAAATTTACAAAAATTCGTTTATTTGTACTATTCATAAAGATTAGATTAGATTAGGTTAGATTTATTGTAGGAAAATTAAAAGGAATATGCGAATAGAAATACAATAGTTTTTATTTATGCAGCAGGGTCATATTTTTTTTATTATCTAACGTGCAGTAAAATAAATTTATGAATTTAACTTTTCGAAGAAATTGGAATTTTTAATTATAGTAAAATAATTTGCATTACTACATAGTGCAAATATATATGATTGATATTTACCATGTTTAATTTTTCAGCCATGGTGCGTATGAACGTTCTTAGTGATGCCCTCAAGTCCATCAATAATGCCGAAAAGCGCGGAAAGCGACAGGTATTATTGAGGCCTTGCTCTAAGGTGATTGTCAAATTCTTGACTGTCATGATGAAGCATGGTGAGTAAATCTATAAAGAAAATATATTTATATTATTTATAATACTCGTCTTACTTCTTATATACATATTATTTATAATTTTATACATTTTTATAATTAGATTTAAAAATATATAATTTTTTTTACACATGTATGAGAAAGGCAAAGATTTGAAACTATACTTTAAACAAATACTTCTGTTATATACAGGATATATTGGAGAATTTGAAATTGTGGATGACCATCGCAGTGGAAAGGTGGTAGTGAATCTTACCGGAAGGTTAAACAAATGTGGAGTTATCTCCCCTAGATTTGACGTACCGATCAATGACATTGAGAAATGGACCAACAATCTCTTGCCTTCTCGACAGTTTGGGTAAGTGCTTATCTATAAATAATAATTAAGAGGTTTTACTTTATAAATAATGATAAATAATTTTTATATTACATGCAATTCTACATTGTTTTTAATTATAACAAATTATCAAGATAATTATAAATATAAAATTAATAATAAAAATAATAAAAAAATTAAACACAGAAAGTTTAATTCTATTTAAATCCAAAAAATGAAAGTAAATTATGTAGTACATATTGTACTAAATTACATTACATATATTATATTGCATTGTATTACATTGTATTATATTACATGCATATTATATTTATATTTTAGATACGTCGTATTGACCACTAGTGGAGGAATCATGGATCATGAGGAAGCTAGGAGGAAACATCTTGGTGGGAAAATATTGGGATTCTTCTTTTAACTTTTTATTTAAATAAATAAAGATGTAAAAACAAAAATCTCAAGTTTAAATGACTTTTTTTTATGAAAACCAAATACCTATCTAAATTTTGATTTTAAGTTTGATAAGAAAATTTTTTATATCTTATGAGTAAGATATATTTTTTCTTGATTATAATGTGTACATATTTTTAATTTTCGATAAAATTTTTATATGTAAGGAGTCAAAGGTGCCTTTCTAAATGAGATAGAATATAGTATTGACAATAGTATATGATCATTAGTCAAATGTCTAATTTTAGGCATTTTACATGTCTAGTGCACAAAGTTTCTAAGATATGTGTTAAAAAAATAAAATTATGTACTTTGAATTTTTTTTCTCTTTCGACTGAATTTTTCTGTATAAAAATTATAAGTATACGTAGAGTTTGCGCGCGCGCATCATACACATCGATGCTACAAGATTTCAATACCACATAGGCTATGTTCCATTTGATGACAGCATACTCACAAGTTTTATCTATCTTTGTTTATCTTTTAGTGAGTGAAAAAGATGAAACGATTCCATCAGCGTTGTGAAACGTCAAATGGAACGTGTCTATATAGTTGGCGGCGCTGAATAACCACATTGAAGGAGCCACAATCGCTCATTTCTTTGTTACAATTGTCATGTATGTATTTATATTTCTGAATCGAAAAGTGTAATCTCTTTGTCTATCGTGCAATAGAATTCAGTCCAGAAATATGGCCAAAACCAAAACAATTAGTAAAGGATGCCCCAAGTGTGAACAGCAGGTATTTTTAAATAATCTCTCTCGTATATATTTACATTTATTTATTAAATACAATATATATTGTATATATAGTTATATATTATTTATGTTTTATAATATTTTCAATCCGCCATGATTAATTTTCTTCTACTTTTGCTGCACGCCTATCAAACATATCTATTTTAAATAAATCTTTGGTAGACAAATTTAATATTAAAAATATATATATAAAATAATAATGAGAAAGGATATTTTTTCTTTATGAATCTCTAAATTTATATATGTGAATGCATACGTAGAGTATTCGAGTTTAATCTGTTAATTGAATGCAAAAGAAGAAAATTATCAAATTATATATATATATATATATATATATATAAAATAATATTAACTAACATCTTTTATATAATCAATATATTTAATATATATATTGCTTATATAAAGGATTATATAAAGGATGTTATTTAATATTATTTTTGCTGATAAATGTGTTAAAAATTTTTATAATTCTACAAACATGAAATATTTATTATTGCTGATATATATAATATATATTTTTTGGTTTGTTAAAATTTTAATGTATAATAATTGTATTATGCATTGAATAAAAAATATTTAATAAATTTAATAATTTAATCAGTTAATCACTTTTTCTATAACATATTATAATATATTATAAGGTACCTGTTGCCTGCAAAGCTTGTCCCTGTGGACATTCCTTCTTCAATGCACGGCGCAATTCTATCAAAAGTCCACCAAGCCCTGACAGTGGAGTAATGAAGACAAGGAGGACTAATCGTATTAAACGGGAGAAACCAAATTATTATGATTCTTTGGAATATGACAAACAGACGAAAAAAAATACCAAGGTAATAAACACAGTTATATAATATTTTTAGAAAATAGAGAATATTACTTTTTATATTAACATTTAATTGCATATGTTTCTATAATTATATAATTAAATTACCTTTTGACAAAGTATTTTATTTCTTCACAGAATATTTCATATTTTCAATATAGAAATTATTCTATTTCTTTTAGATCAGACGAACCACAGATACTGCAAGTGATATCGATTGTCGGCAGTTAAACAAAAAAAAGAAGCGGAAAGGAAAGGGAAAAGGCAAGACTGGCAGTAATAGTGGGATAGGTGATGATGATGATGAAATGGATGGCATCAATGGATTATCTCCAGAGAAACAGCTCACTTGTTCTCTCATATTGCAAGAACTGAACAACAAGATGAGAGTGGTAGCTTGGAAGCCTACATGAAATTAAAATAGATATAGATACATCGTATCTTTTTGACAAATCTAGCAATGTCAATTTGACATGATTGCTTTACTATGTGCAGTAAGGAGCAAATAAAATGAAGGTAAGCGGTGTAATACGAGTTCCTACGGCATTGGAAATTTACTGATATACATCGATTTCAGTCCTTATACAGATTTATCTACAGACATAACTAACTGCCATAAAAGTCTCTAATCAATGTAATATTTTTTATGTCAATGTGCTATTGTGGGTTATTTATCATCGTAATTGATAATTGTGATGTTATCTTGACACTATTGTATATAAGACATATAGATTTGTAATTTTAGATTGGTTTGCGTTTTATTAGTGCAATCATATTGCCTATATTTGTATTTCACATTCATCTTTAAAAATTTTTTCATCCGATAATAAAATTACAGATAATGTAACTGTTATGTCAGACTTATAATCACGACTGCCATATAGCTCTTAATGAGGAATATAAATACAGACTTTACAGTTTAAGAAACAAAATCTTCCAAATCGATTTAGCAATCAGTATACTTACCTATTTAAAGAATAGAAATATACGTAAAAGTCATGACCTAATGTGTACTTTATTTACATAAATACTTAGATTTACCTATAAATTTTTTTTTGTATTTGTAATTGTTTTAAATGTTGTGTATAACCCTAAAATATCAATTTCATACATATATATATATATATATATATATATATATATATATATATATATATACATTTATATTAAAAGCTGAATTGTGGTTTTAAAGATTTGTATATATGATGTAAATAATAAAGATAAACAAGGTAAAAAGTTTTATTTTAAAACAGGATTTATATTTAACATGTTCACTGTTCATGAAGCTTTCAGTAAATGTTATTTAGATTTATCAGAAAGGATAAATCTAAATAACATATATAAAAAGTGTGACAATAATAACAGGTGTGTGGATGAGAAATACTTAAACTTTATAACGTTGAAAAAATGCAAGAAGTATTCAAAGAATAATTTGAGAAATAAAATGCATGGACAGTGAACGTATCAATTGCTAATTTATATTTAACTTATTTAAATTAATTTAATGCACATCTTGCGAAAGTATTTCGGCGCAGTACACGGAAGATGAAAGAAATTGATTTAATAGGAATTTTATTGATACTTGAAAAAATTCAATAAACATAATAATGTCCTTTTTTGTGACAACTGTTATGATTTATTTATTTTCCTATTACACATTAGATCACTTCATATTATCAACGATCACATTTTCAAAATAATTTACTCTTTTACGGTAGTATCCCCTTGACGATTATTATTTTCGGTGTTTACGGGCAGCTTTGTTGCTGTTGTTGGATCTGTCTGGTTCTCATTGAAAACCAAAAGCAGAGGTAAACCTCCTATGACCATACATGTACCCATGCACAGAAAACACACGGTATAACTTCCGGTTACGTCGCGCAAGTAACCTGGAACAATATTATCATCTAAGAGAGAATCGTCTAAAGATGAAAAAATATCCTAATTTAAATACAGAGTATCATATAATATGCAATCCATTTCAGGGAGTCTTTAATTATTTTCTATTAAGAATTTCAGTAAATATTTGATATTAGAAATTAATTTTTTTTTTCGTTTAAAATTGAAAATTTTATTTGTAATTGAAAGAATGTAAAATTTTGCTACATATTTTTGTCCTTTTGAAGTTTAATATTATCCATTTTCAATCGTTTCTAATTCGAATTGAATTTATTAACATGTGACATTTCTTCTAAGAAAAAATCGATTCCAAATTTGTACAATAATGTGATTATATTTGATATGTTAATACATATATTGATACAACATTATTGTATCGGCCAGTAAAAAATTTTATTAAAAGAAAAAAAAATCTGAAGAAATAGAAAAAAGTTTCAAAAAAGATGTAGACGATAATTTTCATAGACAATAATCTCAAGGTAATTAAAAAAATTATTGAGTTAAAAAGTATCCCTGGTAAATGGTATACATAACACTGTGCGCGCGCGTGTAGCTTTTATATTTTTATCTTCGCACCTTTGACATAATTACGTGCACATAATTAACATGATATATAGTATGACTCAATACTTTTGCTGTTGTCTGAGGATGCACGAGAAATATTTCGCGCATTATTTCTATAGTTATAGATTTTTAGATTAATTAATATACATTTAAATTGTGTAAATAGTTAATAAATTTAAATTGAAAGAATATTTAAATCCTAAAAATTGCTTTTGGGAAATAACATTAATATATAGTTATACATCTAAAAAGTACCTGCGAGTGGTGGAATGGAAATCGCACCGAAACTCTGGAACATCCTCACCAGACCATAGCTGGACGATATTTTGTCGGTGCCGTATTGATCGGCGAGCAGGACGGGAACGAGTAGAAACCAACAACCTAGACACAGTCCATACATGCCGACGGAACACGCCAATACATAAAAGGAATGAGCCATCGGGATCGCGAGGACCGCCACGCCGGCACCCACTACACTGCTCGGTGACAAAAAAAAAAAAACAATGGCATAAATAATTATGCTTTCATCTGAATTTGTACGCCAATCTCTCTCAGATACACATATAAAAGAATTTCTCTAAAAATATCGCTTTGAAAAAATTTATTGTATGTTTATTTAATATCCAAACTGAAGAGAGAGTGTAAAATATCTTTAGGATCCTAAAATATCTTCTAAATGTGATGATCTATAATTTCGGTCATCAAATGGAAACAATTCGTAAATAACAGAGTCGATCATACTTGAAAAAAAAAAAATGATCAGAAATATGAGAATTTTTCTATAGGACATAAGTTCCTTATGTCCTCTTGTAATCGATGTGATATTTTATAATAATTTTTTCACGCTTGAATTAGATTTCAGGGAGACAGGCACGTATCGTGCGTAAATAAAAAAAATGCTTGCCTTCCGATATATCCTTTCCGTCGATCGAACAGCTTGAGATCCGACAGCCAGCCGAGGCCGAGTCTACCGCACAAGTCGAGAACGGCGGAGATAGCCACCAGGTAGCCAGCCTCCGACTTGGTGTAACCAGCGGCGTGGACATACGCCGGCAGGTAGTACAGCATGTACGGGCTACCGGTGGACATCAAACTAACGGAGATGCACATCATGATGAACTGTGGATTCTTCAGCAGTGACAGATCGAGATAGCGCGTGAGTCTCTGCATGAATGTGATCTTGGATTCCGTCGACGCTGACAATGTCAAGGACGTCATTCTGCTTCTTGGCGGCGACGGCGGTGGCTGTTGCTGTTCCGGTACAGCCATCGCCGTCACGGATGATCTCAGCGATCTCAACGACGTTCTCGCGGCTTTGTAAACGCACGTCGAGTCCGTCGACAGATCCTCCACGCTGTGCAGGATGCTGGAACTGCGAATTTTAGCGATAGGCTTCATACGGAGACCCTCGCCCATCACGTCCTTCTCCTCGTCGCTGTCAGTCAATTCGACCGCTACCACACTGTTCTGGTGGAACAGTTCGTTCAGCATATTGTGTCGGGCAGTTGGGTCATTGGCGAACAGCAGTTCTAGTTTCTGTTGCGTCGATTTGTCCTGATCCTGTCGGAGAGATAATTTACGATACATCGTCATTTCCTACAGTCCTATCGGCTCGTCATCATAAGTAATATGATTATATTTTTCTATATATATTTACAATTGCGTTTACAAGGAAAAGGATTAAGAATGTTTAAAAAGATATTTTATTATAAGTATCTATTAGATGTTCTATTAGACGTTTATAAACATTTTTAGATGTTTAATAGCCGTTCTCCGACTTGTCATTTCTCACTGAACCAGCACAAGAATATACTGATAAATTTTTCATAAAATATAATATTAAAGAAAAGAGATATTACAAAATAGCTTGTGATATATCTAATAAAAATATAAATAATAATAAATGTTGATATCAATGGCAAATATGTATAATAAAACTTGAAACTTATGGAGAATTTTTACCTGCTCTTTCACTTCTTTCTCGAACTTCTCTACCAAGATATTTTCCTCAGGTGCGTAATTTTCGTCCAGTGGTCGATAGAGCGTCGCGCTGACGCATACATGCAGCATGCAACCGCCCAACAACAATATCGTGCCGTGGAAACCGAAGTCTTTGACTAGAAACTCGATCAGAAGCGGGAACATGAAGCTACCCGCGGCAGTGCCGGAAACGCAGATCCCGTTTGCCAATGCACGATGTTTGTCAAAGTATTGCGACACCAGAATTATACCCGGCGTCGTAGACAAGCCGCCGCCGATACCTATAAAGGTATTTTTTCCTCGATAATTATATGATTATAGATGTAGAGAAAATTTAAAATGTCAAGGAAACGTAATTGAAGCTTAGCAAACCTGTCAGCACTCCAAATGTAAAAAAGAGGTGTATCAATCGCGTGGCAAAGTAACTAGTTGTAAGTCCTAGAGCGCAGAAAAGTCCTCCCACAAAAACCACCGTTCGACAGCTGTACTTCTGGCAGAGCATACTTGTTACCGGAGCTGTAATCGAAATATCGATTTAGTGCATAAAACGGTATATTGATGTATATATTTAAAAAAGTATAGAAAGCTTAATTTTGAAAAGATCTACAAGATCTCTTGAAGAGAAATATATCTGAAATATCTTATCGATATTTTCCAAAAATTATATTACAACGTTATTGGACAAAAATTTTATATTATTTCACATTTATATATTTATGATTTGAAAATTTTGCGAGTAAAACACACTGTTATAAACTAACACTCACGCGCATGATGTTAAAAGACATTAAAAGACTTAAAAGACATCCACTTTAAAAAGCTACTTTAAAAAACATCTATTGTAAAAACATCCTATAAAATAATTTCTGAATCTAAATCTTCTCAAACAATACAAAAGCGGAACAGAATCATTTACGATGAAGATGACTTACCGAGCGCTAGACATAGGCACGTCAGAATCGCCGGTATCCAGGACGCGACCGCGGCAGATGAGTCCTTGAAAGTCTCCATGACCTCGACGTAGAGCACGCCGTAGGATTTGACCAACCCGGCTACCCAAAACTGTACGAAGAAGGCTCCGAACACCACTACCCAGCCATAACCGCCGTCCAGAGGGACATACGTGGTGTTCCGGGGTTTCCTGGTCTCGTTTCGCCGCGATTTTCTGCCTTTCGGGACTTTACACTTGACGGATCTAAACCGACGTGCGGAATTATATTAATAAAACACGAAATTATTTGCGAGTACACTGCACATAATACACAGCAACTGTTTTTAATTTTTTTTATTTAGCTGCACGATTTTTTATGAATGACACGTGAAACTCTAATATATTGTATTTGGAGAGATTGGAAGATTTACAAAAAAATTATTCACTAAAGAATTTGGATAAAATTCTTATACGCAAACTAGGAATATCTGTAAAGATATAAATTTCATACTCGAGAAAAAAATTATTATATATATGTATTAAGAGAAATGAATTAGCACTTGTCAATACTAAAATTTTGAAAGTATATGCTCTTGAGATCCTTAATTATTAATCGACTCGTCTTTGCGACACCTGATTCTCATAATACTCTGAATATTCGCTTCGACAACCTAACCGACCTGAGCTCCCTGGATTTAGCGATGAGCGGCCGGGCAGTGAGACTGGATATCGTCAGCAAGTTGTCATTGTCCTCGTCCTCGAGAAAGGTGCCTTCAGGGCTTTGCAAATGCGGTGGCACGATTGGGGTTGACGTCGCCGTCGCCTGGACCGCCAAGGATCCTTGTTGATTTGGCGACGGTGCCCCGGCGGCACTCAGGTCGAACACCGGCGCCGAATGAATGGAAAACAGCGAGCCCAGCTGCGTCGCCGGTTGATTATTCATGTTCTCGTCGATGATCGCGTTGCTGTTTGTGACGACCATCTCCTGGGACGATGCTGCCGTTGCGACGACGCCGACGTCGGTGTCCGCGAGCAGGCCCGATGCCCGACACGCGTCCTGAAAGCTCCATTCCCGTGGTAGCGACATGTTTCCTCGGCGGCTTCCTCTGCGGAACCGGGGGGACCGTAATACATTGGATTATGTTACTTGGTTGGTCGCGCGTGGTTTACTTGTACTTTGGTCTCTTCTCTGGTCGGCCGACGTTCCTCGAGCTTTCTCCTCGGTCACTCTTTACTCCAGATTCTCCTTCTTCTCCACTGAATGGAGAACAAATTTATCTCTCTACCTGGTTAACGATATTCACCTAATCGTAGTGTAGTAGTGGTGCCGTTACAATAACGTATACAACCCCTTTCGTTTCTTTCCTTTTCTTTCAGCTGTATTCCTCGAACCCCTCAATGGGGCTTTGATACTTTTCGATTTGGCTTTCGAGGATAAGCTGAATGAACAGGAGCAGGTGAAAAAGTCGACGCGATCAGGATCCTCTTGTCTAATTATCAAAACACTTCTCCCGACTTTGTAGAGTAGACTAAAAGATTCTCGGTGAACACAAGGTGAGTTCGCAGGGGGTGCGCACGCAGTCTGTGTGGTGGAGGGTTGCCATTAACTGGAAATTTACAGTGGGATCGATACATCGTCGGCTGTGCTGACGCGCAAAGACACTCTTCACGGAAATCATCCACGACCCACGTGCGAACGCACTGACAGAGGAAAAACCGTGTACTATATAGATATGTAACAAATGCGAAACAAAAAAAAACCATCGTCTTCTCAACCAAACTGGGTTACATGCATATGGAAAAATACAAAGTTTTGCAATAAAAGAGAAAATAATCAATCAAACTATGTTTTAAACATTTCACATATAGAACGTTAACAATCGGAATGTTGGCAATTGGGTGAAACTTGATTGTACCGAAAACATATAAATTGCTTAGAGATGAACAAGACTGTGCCATGCTCGATATAATTACACATCCACGTAGAAATGTAAAGTTTGCTAATAAAGAGAAAAATGAATCACTATGCTCGAAACGTCCTGTATATGAAGTCTTACATAACTGGTCTTTGGTTGTATTAAGAAGATAAAATGCTTAAAAAATCGATATTGTACATTACGAGTCACTATGTTTCAAAGACTTTATGTATGAAATGTTGGTAATTAGACAAATCTCAAGATTGTTTTATAAAAAAGTAATATTTAAATTAATTCTTACAAAAAAAATTAAAGTATTTGTATAAGAAAATTATCATTACTTATTATTGTAATATATGATTTATTATCAGAAAATATTTATTATACATAAGAATTTTATATAATTTTATAAATATGTTTAAATAATATATACTTTCTTTTAAATTGTAGAGTTTATTGATACGATATCTTACGATGTAATTAAATGAACAAATCATATGATTAATGCGATGAGTTTTATTGAATTATTAACAATGGATTTAATTGCATCAAAATTTACTCTCGTTATTTATTATTGAAATGAATTTAATATTCTTTTTCAAAGTCAGACCGCTAATCATTTGAAAATTGTCAAAATCTTTGTCATCAGAAAGCTTCGTATTACGGTTCAATTTAATTATCTCCTTGATGTCGACCTTCGCTCATCGTTACGTCATCTAGCGTGTACCTTCCGTCCCCGATTGCCGCGTAATTATCAAACTGCAATTATGGAGGAAGTACACGCAGGGATGATTATTTCACGAATTGCTGCAGATAAATATAATTCAATCATAGGTCGAGAAAATAAAAAAGTTATTAATATGCCATTTATTTTATTATTATTTAATTCATTTTTATTTAATTTAACATTATTTGACGAGTTTGTTGAAAAAAAATCAAATTACCTCATCAATTTATTTCTCAAAATAATGTATCAGACTTGCTTGTAGGATAAATCTTGCATAATAAATAGAAAATCTATAGAGCGTATAATGACGGTAATAGAAATAACAATATTGATAATAAATATTAGAAATATTAGAACATATTATTTTACCTCGATCAACCCCGTTTGAATTTGGCGATTTCTCAATAATCAAGGCCCCTGTGACGGGGGTAACTTCTACGCGCAGCATCCGACTGGATCGATGACAAATCTGCGACTACATCCCTCGCTTGCGCTCGCGCTTTATTTCGAGGCACGACATTAGTACTTGGACTGCTCCAAGGTGCACTTCCTTTGGGTGCGGATCGGTTTTGATATGTGACAAATAATAGATTCCGATTGGATCCGTGGAGATCCCTCTCGCTCCAGAGAATCGGATGAAAAGTTAGGGTGTATAATAAAGCGTTGACAACAAATATACGTAAGTAAGAGCTGTTTCATCTTAAAATGCATTAATTTTAACTAAAATTTTAGTCAAATTTTCAATAAAGTATAACGATTATCATTTTCAAATGTGTCCGTACAATGTGTTGGAGAATCAATTTATATAACAAACTGTATTAAAGGATATATAAGCGTCTATTTAAACACAAATGTATAAAACAAAAAAAACGAAGGTAATATACACAAACATAATAATAAGATTAAAATAGTATTTTGTTGACGTTAGAGAAATGTAAAGAGCTTTTACATTGAAAAAGGGCGGAGGCTGATTGTAGAGTAGGATACAAACTCGTCGATAATTCAGTTAATCTTTAGGAGTAAATAAAATTCAACAAAAAATTATTATTTATAATTAAATGGGTTTTATAAATACTCATTTTAAAAAAAGCTGGCAAACTGACTTATAATTAGACATATTAAAATAACAAATATTATATTTATCTTTTTTTTTAAATTAAAACAAAAATACATTTAAAAAATTAAGATTGTTATCAATTAATTGTTAATTATTAATCGATTATTTAATATTGTTTACTATTAAATGATACTTTTTTATTGCTTTAAATTAATTATTATTTCAAAATAATGTTATAATTAATTATAAACGTTAAATATTAATAAATTTTTGAAAAAAAACATGTCACATGTGTAACGAATTTTCAAAATTAAATGAAAAATTAATCATTCACTGACTTACCTCGTTAATTTGTTTACAGCAGGTGATTGCACAATGAGGAGGTTACACGTGAAGACTGTTCTATCCCTCGTCTTTATTATTTTACACAACGCTCCACGTTTAGGATTTGTCATCGCCAGGACGATGAATTACAATAATCCAAATTTTTTCAAGATCGGCGGTGTCCTCTCCAATAACGAGAGTAAAGCGCACTTCGAGAAAACGGTCGACGTAAGAGACAAATTATGATTGATAAAATATTCCTAGAAAAATGACAAGATGTTAGTGAAAAATTGTCATATAAATATATAATATAAATATATTATACATATATATATATATATTTCCAATCGCATGTATATTCAATTAGTATTAATAATATAACATAACTAATATTTGAAATCAATTTACGGAAATGTGTCAAATAATATGAAAGATGTACATGTCAAATTTGTTATTAAATTTCTTTTTAAAATTTTTTATATTATTACGCCACTCGTACACATATATATTGTATATTCAATCATACAGATTTATTCATCTATGTATAAATGTTAAGTATATATGTATCTTTACGTATGTTTCAGCATCTCAATTTCGATTTCCAATATGTCAATAAAGGGGTCACATTTAGGCATACTGTAATCGAGATGGATTCTAACCCAATCAGAACTGCACTGAGCGTTTGCAAATCTCTGATAGCCGAACAGGTGTATGCGGTAGTGGTATCGCATCCGCTTATCGGCGACTTGTCACCGGCTGCGGTTTCCTATACCAGTGGCTTTTATCATATACCTGTGATTGGCATATCATCCCGAGACTCTGCCTTCTCGGACAAAGTATGCAAAAAAATTAAAAAGATTGATCTGCAATGTTCAACAAAATCGGATACAGTGATATAAATTAATACAGAATGCTGTCGAAAGCAGTGTGTGATTTATCGTGAAAATAAATTGTAAAATAAATAAAAAAATTTAATATTTTAAATAGAATTTAGACTAAATTCTCTTCTTTAATTATTTTGTGATTTATCGTTGAAAATAAATCATGAAATAAATAAGAAAAAGAATTTAATATTTTAAACTAGACTTTTCTTCTTTCGTACAGAGCAATGTTTTTCTAAAAAAAATTAAGATTTTTAAAAATTGAAAAAATATATCATTAGACTCTTACTTCTTTTACGTTATTCAATAGTGCCGCATTATTCAATAAACAAAATTGCATAGTAATATTCTTTGCAGAATATCCACGTCTCATTTTTACGCACTGTACCACCGTACTCGCATCAGGCGGACGTCTGGGTGGAATTGCTGAAGCATTTCAACTACATGAAGATCATCTTCATCCACAGCTCCGACACGGATGGTCGTGCGCTCCTCGGACGTTTTCAGACAACGTCGCAAAATTTGGAGGCTGACGTAGAAATCAAAGTGCTAGTATGTTGTATCAAGTGCATAAAAAATAATATATACTACTGTATGTTACTAGACCTCTATTTCAGGTTGAATCAGTCATCGAGTTCGAACCAGGATTGAACAACTTTCTGGAACAATTGATGGAGATGAAAGGTGCACAGTCGAGAGTTTGTCTCATGTACGCTTCGTAAGTATTCATCAATTCTCAATATTTATCTCAAAAATTATACATATAGAACAAAACAAGAAATGTTTGCTTTATAATATAAAGTATAAATTATATATTTTATCTTTATTCTAATTACATAATACATGACAACGATCTGTTATTGTACAGTAATAAATATTACCAACGATAAAGCTTATTCTTATATTTTAATTTTTATCCCTTTAATTAAAACAATCTTCTCTGTGACTTGGGCTTTGGAATGTTGCGAAAATATTTAAATAAATTTGTAAATGCTTTCGGATGTGTAAAATATAGGAAAACGGACGCGAGAGTGATCTTCAGGGATGCTGCCGCTCTGAATATGACAAGTGCCGGATATGTATGGATCGTTACTGAGCAGGCATTGGAGGCACCAAATGCGCCAGAGGGTTTACTAGGATTGAAGTTAATTAATGCCACTCAAGAGAAATTACACATCACCGACAGTCTGTCAGTATTTCCGACATATTTGTATTTCATTATATTCCAAATTTATTAGTCTATTCAGAATCGTTTTTTCTTTCAAACTTGTTCGAATATTAACATACAATTCTGGAAAATTAGCGTTTCAAGTTAAAGAATTTCTCACGCAAATCTTTAATCAAGAGCTGATCTCACCTGAAAGAAATTTTAAGTTTCTAATAGAGGGCTTCTCTTTTTTTATTTTTCACAGACACGTACTTGTATCCGCGTTACGAGCGATGAATGAAACGGAAAAGATCACCGAGGCACCAAAGGATTGCAGCGATTCGGGCTCCATATGGGAAACTGGCAAGAATCTTTTTCAGTACGATTTCTCGTCTTTTTTATAGTTAATTTTTTTAAAAATAAATATAACAATAAAATTCTAACGCATCTTTAACAATAGCGAAATCTGTTATTGCGATTACTGTTGTATTATGTTTCTTTCTCAATTAGGTACATTCGTAAGCAGGTACGACCGCAGGGCGCGACAGGTCGAGTGGCATTCGATGATAATGGTGACCGCATATTCGCCGAGTACGACGTAGTCAACATCCAGTCCTCAGATCCAAACAATAAAACGCAAGTGTCTGTCGGCCAGTACTTTTATCCCGCTGTGAGTAAATAATTCCAGCAATCTTCACAATTTTACGATTTTACCTTTACCGATAAGAGGCACTTGCATGATAACGAATAACGCCTACAAATGTGTTATTAAATGTATCTTGTAAACGAACAAGTTGTTACATTTCCATATTAAGTAACGAAAAAGCTTTAAAAATGTAAAGATATTATAAAAAATTTGTTTTTATTTTATCACATACTGGTAATAGAATGGTACCAAGATGAAGTTGCGAATCAACGAGTCCAACATCATATGGCCGGGTCGTGTAAAGATCAAACCCGAGGGTTTCATGATACCTACGCATTTGAAGGTGCTGACAATCGAAGAGAAGCCATTCGTTTACGTTCGCGAATTGGTCGATGGAGAGTTTAAGTGCATGGCCGAGGAGATCGTGTGTCCTCATTTTAATACGACAGACAGAGAAAGTACGTTGCTCCTAAAGTTAAATTAAGGATAATAAGTTTTCGTAGCAAATCTTGCTCCAAATCTTAACGTTTTAGTTAAGACAAAAAAGAGAAACTCCAAGGCGATAGTGGGGGACACGTATTTCTAAAGTTTGATATTGATATTTTTTGAAAAATATAATAATAATGAATCTTTTTCATTTGCAGACACGCGAATGTTTTGTTGTAAAGGATATTGTATAGATTTATTGAAAGAATTGTCAAAAATGATCAATTTTACATACAGCTTGGCTCTGTCGCCCGATGGACAATTTGGCAGCTACATGATCAAAAATAGTTCAAGTGAGTAATTGAATTAGAATGAATGATACACAAGAAAAATATTAAATTTGTAAAGAAAGAAAACATTACAAAAAATTCTATAAAGCATTGCTTATCGTTTAATTTGTAAATCTTCGATCTTAAGCGTCAGGAAATTAATAATATGAATTATTCTTTTTTTTTTATTTTCTATCTTTCGTGTTTTATTGATATATCAAAGTCGGAGGGAAGAAAGAGTGGACCGGACTTATCGGTGAAATAGTGAACGAACGGGCTGACATGATCGTCGCACCGTTGACAATCAACCCTGAACGTGCAGAGTTTATCGAATTCAGCAAACCTTTTAAATATCAGGGAATCACTATTCTTGAAAAGAAGGTACGTGTTATTTAGAATTCATTTTAGACTCACAATGTGTTACATCTTATATCATATAAAAAAAAACAATCTAAAAGCAAACGTTTTATTTTAAAATTAAAAATAAAAATGTTTGTATATAATTATTTTTTAAATTATATTATATACAAATGTATACATATTTCATCGAAAGTTCTATAATATAAAAATCGTAGTATACTCTTAATTAAGTATTCTTTTTGCAGCATAATATTTCAAAATTAACTAAAATTAATATTTTTAATCCTTTTGCCTTTTAACTAAATAATATAGACATATATTTCACATATAAATTATTTGACAATAATAAATATAATATGTATTAAACGAGATTTTAATTGGTTCAGCCTTCAAGATCATCTACTCTGGTTTCCTTCTTACAACCGTTCAGCAATACTCTTTGGATTTTGGTGATGGTATCGGTGCATGTAGTGGCACTAGTTCTGTATTTGCTCGATCGATTTTCACCTTTCGGCAGATTCAAACTAGCTAACACTGACGGCACCGAAGAAGACGCTCTCAATTTATCAAGTGCTATCTGGTTCGCTTGGGGTGTATTATTAAACAGCGGTATAGGAGAAGGTGAAGATGACACATTCTTTTGTCTTTTTTTGTTCATTTAATCGGCTATCACTCAAAGAAAAGAAAAAACGAGCTTAGACAGAAAAATCGACTTTATGTTGAAAGTTTGAATCAAAGAATATTAGGATTCTGGGTGAAAAATTGATTGTCACATATCACGCATACTGTTATTGTCAATTAAAAATTTATAGGTACTCCGCGGAGTTTTTCTGCGCGTGTCTTAGGAATGGTATGGGCCGGATTCGCTATGATCATCGTCGCCTCGTACACCGCTAATTTAGCCGCGTTCCTCGTCTTGGAACGACCCAAGACCAAGCTTACCGGTATCAACGACGCTCGAGTGAGAATAACTAATTAATTGTTTTTTTGAAAAAAAATATTTTGATATAAATACCTGACTTTTGTGTTCATAAAGCTCAGAAATACGATGGAGAACTTGACGTGCGCGACAGTGAAAGGATCCGCCGTGGATATGTATTTCAGACGTCAAGTAGAATTGTCCAACATGTATCGCACCATGGAGGCGAATAATTATGATACCGCAGAAGACGCGATTCGCGATATTAAAATCGGGTGAGTATTATTAGGTCCTTGGATCGTTGCTCTTTCATGTAACATTTACGTTGAAGTCCTTTAATTTTTATACATATCCTACAAATCTTTGCATTAATTAAAATCTTAAATATTATTTTGCTTTAATTATTTTTCGCATATTTGAAAATAATTATATTGTGCAAAAAGCATAATTTTTAATTAATAATAACATATTATTTAACATTGTTTTTTTATTAAATCACGTTATCTCTTTTTCAGAAAATTAATGGCCTTCATTTGGGATAGTTCACGATTGGAATTTGAAGCCGCTCAAGATTGCGAGTTGGTGACAGCTGGTGAATTATTTGGCCGCTCGGGTTATGGGATCGGTTTGCAGAAAGGATCACCTTGGGCGGATGCCGTGACATTGGCAATCCTAGATTTTCACGAAAGTGAGCTGCATCAATTTCACGCTATTCTCTTTGTTTTTATTTTTTTTAAATTTATTTCCCATGTAATAAAATTCAGTTTCGTTGTAGTAATTACAATCTTCGTTTATATAATTTAAAATTGAATAATATTAAATCTCTCTCATAATGAAAACATTGAGTTTAATTTAATATATTAAGTATCTAACGTTAATGCCACTATCAACAATATTTTTTAGGTGGTTTTATGGAGAGCCTCGATAATCTCTGGATATTACATGGTAACGTACAACAATGCGAACAGTTTGAAAAAACGCCGAACACCCTCGGTCTGGAGAACATGGCGGGGGTATTTATCGTCGTCGGCGTCGGTATTGGTGGTGGAGTCGGTCTAATCATAATCGAGATGGTATACAAAAAACATCAAATACGTAAGCAGAGAAAGATGGAGCTAGCAAGACACGCTGCCGATAAGTGGCGAGGGATGATTGAGGTAACATTATAGTCAATTCGATGAAATTAATCAAGATAATTTACATTAAATTAATTAATGCCTTGGTTCTATATATTCGTTCAAGCTCGCATTTGCTCTCATGTTTCTCTAAATTGTACATTTCGTACATTTTTGTAATAAACCATTGTATTCTGTCGTGAACAGAAACGGAAAACTCTGCGAGCGTCAATTCAAAGCTGTCAGCGAAGGATCCAAAGCAATGGTTTGAACGATCCTGCGACGGTGAGCCTGGCGGTCGATACGGTTGCCAGGTCAAACGTAGGCTCGCGCAGCCCAGGTCGTGCCTGGCCAGGTGACAGCGACCTGAGACAACGGCCGATTTCCCGTTCCGACGACATCCGATTGTCGCCAGCCGCCTATACCGCCGATGTATCGCATCTCATAGTCTAATCTTTCAATTAATTTGTAGTTTTTTACTGACTAAAAAGTATTGTGTCTTGATCGCTTCTAGTAGATTATTATGAGATTTTTCCTCAATAGCGAAATATGTTGGCAAGGATATATTTAAAACGGCGGATGCATTTAAGATAATTAATCATCCGCTCGTTAGATGTTTATAGGAGATTGCGATGGAATATCTTAAGAAAATCTGATTAAATATATTTATTGGATCGTTGCATATAGAATGTTGATTTATATAAATTGTTAATTTTTTACAAAAAAAAGACTCTTAAATAATTTTTGGAAACATAAAATAGATATATAATTAAAAAATTTGATAATATTTTTTTATATCTATTCTCACATTCACGTGCAAATTTTTGTTTCACCTAATGTTAAAATGCGAGAAAGTTGAAAAGTCAGCCGTTGAATTTTATTTGCTATAACAAACAAGAAACATTTTTGTATTTTTACATATATTTATCGTGGTAATCATCACTGCGTAATGTTGTCAATTGTAAAAATGTGTTGAAATATAATTGATTTTTGTTTTATACAAAATTTTCTTTAACCCTACCATTTTATTATAATTATCTGGTATTAAAACATTTTCTCGCTTCGTAATCATTTATTAGATATCTTACTTATTTTTGTATTCAAATGTGCAGAGTGAATGAAACTCTAATAATTATAAATCCGTACTCAACGTATATATATTTTTTCTTATGTTGGAATTTATCATGTATCAAACAATATTATTATATAAATATTTCATTTATTTAAATATATTATTCTTCGACATATCATAAAACTATTCTTTGAACAAAAATCATTTTTTTTCATTATTATATGTATTTTCACATATGGTATTACATAAATACAATACCATATGTTGCTACACAAATACCATATGGTACTGCTAAAATAATACTGATAACAAGATATTCTTTGCATTTTTTAATGTCACATATTTTCCTTGATGTTATTTTAAAACAGCAACAACGCGTTGCATGGCTAATGTCATTTGTTGCAACAGCATACTTTAATTAAGATGAAAAGACAAATATAAATTAGTGTATGTTCAATAATGGGAGAAAAAGACTATTTCGCGAAAATAGAATTATCCCGACAATAAAATCAGAGTTATAATAAGAGTGCGACATTGTAATAATATGCGCGCATTACGAATACGCATATATGCAATTATTTTTTGAGAGTACATTATTTAGAAAATCAAATTATTATTTAAATTATACATATTAAAAAGTTTTACACATATTATTCTGAGATATTTTTTGTATAATCTGTGTACATAATATGTATATATCAATTTGTATATTTAGATATAAATTATGTATATTGTACAATAGATTACACAAAATCTGTGAAAAAAATTGAAATAATATAAACTTGAAAAATATCAGTAAGTATTAAAATTAAGTTAGAAAAAAATTAAATGGCAGGAGTAAATATACTTATTTCCAAGAAAAAAATAGCAAAAAATATACTAATAAAAAATATATGTGCATTTTTGCGGATATTATTTTTATTTGCCGTTCTTGTTATTTGAAATAATACGAAAGACTTATATTCTTTTTAAATAAAGATTTAGGTTTGTTTTTTTTGTTTGTGAATGAGCAAAATAAATAGAATAGAAATCATAGAGGTTGGAAATAAATATTTCACTGTATCATTTTTTTTGTTTTATTTTTCAAAGATTTTACATGGTAGGTGGCTGACATATGAACCAGCTGTTTTTATTAGTTTAAAATTAGAGTTAGAATAATCTTTAAAAATTGAGAATCATCTCTCCATGATTAATGGATCATCAGTTGCTGACAATTTAATTTCGCGTGCGGGAATTATCTTTATTTTTAAATTCTGCAGTTCTTACTTAAATTTTTTTACCAATTACTAATTAATTTGTTTTTATTGGTCAACTGTTTTTATGGAATTAAGAAAGTTAGAATTCTTTTTTTTCATCATTAATCTCTAAAACTCGTTCAAATCAGAGATTTCATCGGATGAATTTTAGTTTCAAAATATTTGATCGAATATCATTTTAGATAGAAGATAGATGATTCAGAGCCAAACCCATAGAGGAGTAACGCTATCAAAATTGAAGACATCGGGATGGCCGATGTGTGAAATGTTGGGAAAAATTTTCGACCATTGAAAGGGTTGCTTGGAGCCTAATGTGCTCGGTCCAGAAATGGCTTCGAAAGTGTCTATACCATTGATGTCGGCCAATATAATCTTCGTATCAATCACGCCAAATGGTAGTGGTTCTTTTCTTAGATCTCCTCTGTAAGTTAGGATTCGCGCCTGTTCCTCGTTCTCGATGATAGATGTCTCGTGATTGTGTCCTCGCATGAGCCTTCTAAACTGTTTCATTGTAGTGATGTTTGTCTGCAATCTCGCGATCATCTCGCTCTTTACTATATCATAAGGATTTCTGTCAGTCTCGTTGTTCTCATGCAAACGAATTTCTTCGGTGCTCCAAAGGACGCCGCTGACGGCAATCTGTTTGCTGATATATGTCTTATGAGTGATCCTCGGCAGTTGTTTTATAAACCAGATAGTACCAACACGTGGTTCTAAAGTAATCCACTGTCGCCTTATATCAACATCATTTTGCAACGATATGCTATCAAACCAGTGTTGTCCATTAGTCTTTAGACGGTTTGCCGTCATTACCCTTATGGATGACATCACCTGTTGAGTAAGAAACTCAATCTAATCTGCTGACTTGTAGCATAATCTACTTGAAAAACATTAATAAAAGAAACAAATCCAAAGTTGTATATAATTTTATCGTAAATTATCGCCTTATATATTTCTCGACTATTTGGAAAATTGCAAAATTGTAGAGATCAAAGTGAGGTTTTGCCCACCTGATCTTTTGTATTTATAAAATTCCACAGACTGCGTTTAGCGACTATCCACGGCGCTCCAGCAACAATCAATTCGTGATTCTGACCTTGGATTAAATAAAATTCGTCGTGGGACGACAGAGCACCGGGATAAGATGACATTATGATGGATCTTCCTGGCACCGGCGCGGAAGTCTTCGGCAATACGTGATAATCAAAAGTGTACTTCTTTAGCAATCTCAGCATCTTAGTGTATCTGTAAGAGAAATATGAAATATGTATAATGGCTCGTGGTGTGTTTGGTAATCAAGCAATTATTTTCATTTGCATTAATATGACATAGTATACTCACGCTCAAATACCCTCGCAGCGAATAAATACAAAAGTTGTAAATTAAAAATTATAGACTCTAGTGGAAATATAATCTCTATGATACGCACATACGCATACATATATAAGCGTCTCTTTATTTTAAATTTTACATCCATATATATATAATTAAAATGGATTACGCGGTTGACGCAATAAACAAAATAAATGAACAAAATTATTTATTATCTATTTATTTTAATTTTAAAGAAAATTTTAAAGAAGTACTTCAATAGTAATTAATTTTATTTTATGTTTTTATTTTTCTTGGTAGTGATTTATAAAGCAACTAAAAATAATTAATTTATATTATACAAACTTAATTAGATATAATAAAAGAAAGTTTTTTTGAATATAATTTTTTTTCTTTTTTACGTAATTACTATAAAATTTAACAAAACAAATAATAATTTATTTACAATATCTTGGAAGATTTTTCTCATATTCTATTGTCTGAATGCGGACATTAATTATTTACGTAACATTTCTAAGATATTTCTTTTATGTATCTAAAAAAAAATTGAAAAAAAGAAAAAAGTTTATTTTATAGTGTAATATTTCTAAAAAAAAGTAATTAATATATTTCTTTGCATATACTGATGTGAGTAGGGATTACTTACGGTGCAATAGTATTATGTCCAATAGCTATCAACGGCTCCAGCCCTTCACGAGGTAGACTTTTAAGAAAAACCATGCCTTTGGTGTAATTGCTTTGAGAATCGGAATCGTTCAACATTTGCTCGAGATCTGGTAAATCTACCGCCATCGCCAGCCAGAGAAAATGTTCGGTATTCATTTCTACTGTCTGCCGACTACGGCGAACCGCGTATTTCCAGCCAGCCTCCAGACCGTCCAATTGAATATAGAACAATCGCACCTGTCAAAAGACATATAAATGTTCTGTGAAATTCATGAAAATAAATTGCAATATTTTTATTTTGATTTATGTAATTAAAAATATTCACTTTAATTCATTATTGGCTTTATTAAAAAACTAAATAAAAATAAATACATACTTACTCAAAAATTTCAGCATAAAGAAAAGTAAATGTATTAAACAAACGTTTGACGACATCCTAAGAAATAGTTTAAATATACTTTTGTAGCATAAAAAAATTATAATCTCTTTTAATTTACCATATGCCAAAATGAATCTGTGGCTGCCAAGAGTTCAGCACGTTCGCGAACGGCGGCGGCATTTTCGCGAAAGAATTCCATCAATCTCCAACATTCGATAGGCCATTTTTCACAAACTGCATTAATGGTATTCTGCCAATGATGATAAATCAATTGCCATGTTAGGCTACCTTCCAACAAACCAGCCGCGTAAGCTTGGACGATGTCCGGATATTTGGATGATGTTTCTATTTCGATGAAGGACCATCTGGAATATTGTAGCGATTCGCCGTGCTTATTTTACTCTATATCGTACGCGATATCTGCACAATATTCTGATTTGATGTATGAACGGATAAGCTCCACGAAGTTCAAAATATTTGCAAGCGTCAAAAGATATTTTTCTACAAGATTAATTATAGAATTATAAATTGCATCAAACAATTATTATATAGCGCAAGTAAAACTATTGCTTATCTCATTAAATCATTAAAATCTATTTAATCATTTTAATTACGTAAAATTAAAAACTACGTCACATATATACATTTTGTAGTAGTTAAGTATCAATTAATAAAGTAAATACAAATTACTGATTTTCTTTAAATAAATTTAAAATAAAACGGAGGATAACTTATTAAATATAAAGAGATCGATTTCACGTCGACAAATTACAGTCGGACCTCTTATCCTACGACAAAAAATCCTCTCATGCTACGACCGTGAAAGGGGAATTATACCCCACTCTCAAATTTTTGTCGTAGGATCAGAGGTTTAAGGGGAAGATTCCGGACCGAAAATGTCGTAGGATAAGAGGTCCGACTGTAATTTCAATATATCAATGTGATTGAAATTTACATTAAAAAAAAATCGAAAATATAATATATAAAAGATTATTTAAATTTTATCTCTAATTACTTTATTTAATTTTTGTAGAAACAAACCACAAAGTGACATTCGCGACTTTACAAAGTCATGTTTAAAAATAGCTTGCTTGATAGCTCTGTGTACTTTAACGATGCCAGGAATATCTCAAAAGAGACACGACTGTAGATTTTCTCTATTTAATGACATTGACCTACCCGGATTCGAAGATGCTGGTCTTGTAATAGGCACGGGCGACATTCAATTGCACGTTTGCTAGGTCATTGCCTTGGCCCCAAAACTCGATGTGATATCCTCCCTTGTGATTCCACGACACGGTAGCCGAGTAAATTCCATCTTTTTCAACACTAATGCAAAAACATTAATACTTTATTATAGAAAGATTTTGGCAAAAATTTTTTTTTATATTCAATATTTAGTTATTTTTTTTATTCGGGTTTGTCGACGATTAAATCAGTATTTTCTTACTGTAAAAAATCGAATTCGCCGAGAATGATCGCGCCGAGGCCGATGAGAGCAACGGCTACGAGGATGTAGGTGGAGATGCGCGTTTGCAACCACGAGGCTCCAACCACCTTCAGCATGGCTCATAGGTAAGCTACACACCCTGATAACGAAAAGAGAGTGGCACAAATAATGTTGTCAACCCATCGATTACCGACGCCTGATCTGCCGCAGATTTTCAATGGCGCTTCTTCTTAAAGACTGCCTGTACCTTCTTTTTTGGCCACTGCAACAATACATATTGGAAATTTATGAAAATTATATTCTTTTGAAATTAATACATAATATGAATTGATCGCATAAAGGCAATAAAGAGCCAACGCGGGTTAGGGTGGAGGGCGTGAAAAAAACTTTTGAAATTACTTTAACCGTAGATCCTTTTACAATACATGTCAACTATACGTTATTTTTTATTCATAAATAAAGTTCTTAAAAATAAAATATTTGAATAGAATATTTTTTCTTCCATTTGATAAAGTAATTTTCTTTCATAAGTCATATATTCTCAAACATTCTTGTATTATATATTGTGGAACTGGACTTAACAACCACTTTTTCATATACAAGAGAAAGAAAAATAGTTTTCGAAAAAATAAAAATTATTTTATACAATTTCAAACTTATTTGAAAAGTATGATATATGCCAAGTTTTCTTTATAGAAAGTGATAAAATGTTTTCTTCTTTTTCTTTGTAGACTTTCAAAAATAATATTAACATTAATGCTTTCGTATAATTTATCTTTTCGGAAACTATATAAAAATCACTTATATAATAAATAAAAATATGAATTATTTATTATATGGTTTAATATTTTGATTTTTATGTCTTGCAAATGCTCATAAATATAAAAAAAAATTAAAATTCGATAAAATAAATACAAAGTATTCATTGAGAAGATAGGAAGAAAGTGCTATCAGATTAGTGAATTGCAAATCAAAGATGAAGGCTAAAGTTTTCACTTGTTCGTTATCACTTTTGTGATTAGACTTTTCTAGAGAATTTCATCGTGCGTTTACTAATTTTATCAACGACTTTACACACATTACGTAATTACTTATCTCCATTCAAGGTTAAAGCTTCCGACATTCCGAGTGAAATGTAATATATATGCATACGATATGGACATTTTTCAAACATAAATTGCAAACGATTTCAACTCTCTGTTAATTAAGCAATCGCATTTAACGCGAAATGTGAAATATAATATTCGTAAAAAAGTGAGTTATTTTTTTTTATTATTTGTGTGCATAATATATTATGCGCACAAAATCTATTCATATGAGAATTTAATTATATATAATTATATATATGAGAATTCAATTTGTTTAATTTGTTTTGATTTGTCGAATTAAAAAAAAATAATATGCAAAAAAATTTCGGACAAATATTTGTAAAAATTAGAATATTCGATGTAAACGATGTAAAAATAATAATTTTGTCGCGAATAACATCTCTTTCCTCGAAATCTCATGATTTTCGACTTGCGAAACAGTTTACAAATAATAGTTCGCATTATTTGACCTTATCGTTTTCTTACGACAGATTTTAATGGCTTTGACATAAAGATCAAAGAATATTTGTGTAAAATACTACGTAAAAATCGATGGTTTTATTTCTGCTAATAACACATACCACACATATAGCACAATTTTACAAATTTACATTGTACATTTTTAAGTAATTGAATAGTCAACGTTGTGTCAATTAACTTATCACGAAGAAATAAACAAGAGAGTCAATATTTAATCATTGGCTCTTCGTTGACTTTGATTCACTGCCAGGAGGAAAATTTTCTGTGATGTGTTATATTTGAAAAATTATAACAGACAAGCGATTTATGTTTCACGAAATGTAAGACGGGTATTTAGATTCAGGAAGCTTCGCAAGTTATTTTTAACATCGTCAGAAAGAATTGCATTATTTTGCTTATTGCAGTAGCTTATTCAGCAGTTTAATTTTATCTCACTTTCTTTAAATATAAATTTTTTAATATTGAAATGTAGTTATTATTATTATATATATATTTAAAATTTTATTTTATTATTTATTTATTAATCATTTTTGTATTATACTTTATATTACGTTATCTATAAATTATTGATTATTTTAGTTGTTAACTTACTTGTAAATTAATAATACCTTAATGCATCTTCATTACTGAAATATTAGCCAGTAATGAAATAAAATTATTGAGATAAAATGTTAAAGCTAGATATGTATATACAAGGTCAAAGTTGCATTTGTCCTATTCAATAGTAGCACTTGTAAAAGTCATAACTTTGTAATATTTTTTTGCAATATTCTTTATCTCTTGTGGACTTCTCATTATATTTAAAAGAGACAAAGTATATCTATTTCCTTCATTCTATTGCTTTTTTCAACATATAATTTTATTTCTGCAAAATTTTTCAAAAAATTTTGTGACAATATGCATTTTTCATATCCTTGGAATTCTTCCAGTTCCGTTGTCAACAACGGAAAGTTAGCGGTTATAATTATGAATCATCAAAGTATTTAACAGATAGAGCAAATTTGCACGTGCATACGCACCACGTGCATAAAAAAAGATAACGCGAAGAATACTGATATATTATGCCTCAAAGCATTGATATGCATTATGCATTTAAATGTCTTGGACGGAAATACTGAAATACATACATGGAATGTCCCGGAAAGAAAAGAAATAGCGTAAACAAAACTTGCAAGCTTAAAAAATAAGTATGTTGAGGAGCAAAAGAATATTTTCGCAATTTTGCATTAAAGCAAAATTGCAAAATATCGATTACGCATATTTTCGCAATCAAGCGCGATAGATACACACACACGTGCACATTTTTTTTCGTCGGGAAACTGCTGAAAACGGAGGGGAAGAGTAGAAAAATCTCGTTGTTCATTGTTAAACGATCATTCGTTAAAATTGATTTTAATTAATATCTCTGTATAAAATCAGAATAAGAATAAATTTTATTTCGATCTCCGTAAAAATGATTTTCGTGCGTCTCTGACTCGAGAATCGAATTCTAACGCCGATCTATCTGGATTTCTCCGGAAGGTCCGTGCACGTGGCTTTCGCGTGATTCAGCCGTTCACTTACCCTGGATGAAATTTGGCAGTTTGTAAATTGCAGAGCGTCGTACACTGGTAACAAATGGGTCATCGGGCACAGATTACATTCCTCATACGTATATATGTATATGCTTCGGACTGGTTGCTCCGATACTCCAATCCAAGCGTGAGCGCTGGTTTATACCGACTGACTCGTCGCCAGCTGGCCGTCAGCCGTTAACATTTCCGTGCCGTTCCCTTTCCTCTTTACCCTTACCATCATCATCATCTACGAGTATGGTCCCCCACTACGATCATGATCGTCGCGCCGCGTCATTGTCCCGACATCGAAGTCAAAGCGACGAAGCTGAAACATAGGGAGTTGTAAGAAAGATGCCAGAATATACCTAGAGGAGTTACATAAAAGATCACATAAAAAGTCGAGAATTCTAGTCAATGTGATCTCAATACAAACAGAATTGTGAAACATGTCTGAAAAATGACAAAAGATGATACAAGAATCTAATTATGCAAATAAGTTGTCAAATTATTTTTCTATATCTCTCTTTATTTCTTGCTCTCTCTCTCTCTCTCTCTCTCTCTCTCTCTCTCTCTCTCTCTCTCTCTTTTGACGCAGCAAAAAATTTCAATACAACCAAGAATTTAATGCGAAGAAAGGACTCGGATAAGTAAAACCTTTGAAAAACTTCGAAGAAAATTTATTTTTAAAAAAGAGAAATATAGATTGATGTACAAAATTCAAATTTCATATATTTTGACATAAAAATTAAAATAATTTTGTAAAGTATTTGCTTTTGAATAATTTTAATTTCATATTTTTATACAAAAAATTGTATTCCTTACTTTAAAAATTTTGTTTATTAATTAAAGATAAATTCTTTATTTTCAAATATTTCAAATTATTTCAAATGTGAAAATAAAGTTTGATTGTTTTACTAAAAAAGGTTGTTTTCTACATGCCTTTCATGTTTTCCCGTAATTTTAATTTATGAGTCTTTTAGTCTTTATTGTTTAAATTCTTTTTAATTTTTATCTTATTATTAGTATATCTAATATTTACATATTGTATGTGTGTATATATATATATATGTGTGAAAGTTGGAATTCAAGAAACTTTACAACTATCTCCGATTTTGGAATTCATATGCGATCTGGTTCGATACATTAATTTTTTACAGCGTGATGATAACTTTTGTTTACCGCGAACGACATAACTTTATGGAGCATGATTAATTGATTCCAATTAAGAGTCGTAATAGTTGCGTGAGAACAGTCACAGGCGCGCCTCAATATCGTGATGAAATTATTTTCCTACTCATACTGGGTAATATATGATAATATAAAATATTTGAAATGTAAATTATGCCAATAATTTTAATCGTCGTAACATTCCTTAACTCTTAAATAATCGTTTATTTTTCGAGTGCAGCACAACTTGTATGTAATTTGAAAAATTGTAAACTACCTTTTATTAAAAACTGTAGCATAATTTTGTAAAAAATTATATCACAACATAATATATAACGTATTTTATTTATCAAAACGTGCTCACTTTATACGCATTTATGAAATACTTTCGTGAAATAAAAACATTTGGAATTAAACTCTTTTGAAATACATTTCGTACTCGATTTACAGTGACAGTTTCTTTGGTATGCCGAAATTTTCACGTTTTGCTGATCTATTGTTTACGCTATTATGCTAAGTAAGATACACGCATATATTTGAACGAAAAACTTTCGCATGATCGACATTCTTTCAATTCATCTCCCTCGCACGAGAATTGTTTCCCGCGTTAATAACGCGCAATAAGGAATTCCGACCGCAATAAGCGCTCTGTGGAATTTTCTGATTGCAGTCCGGCACGCGCCATGAATGGAATGCAATATTACTCCGAAAAATATTCGATTATTAGATGTCCTCCTTCTTTCGTATGGATGGAACACCTTGAAATGCCTTAATCTTAATTTTAATCATCGATCGATTCGCGCTCGATCTTTCTTTTACGTCTGAAAATTGAAAACAAGAAACAGAAAATTTAAATAAAAATATAATGACAAAAGTGATGAAATTTTTTACTACTACATACGTCATAATTAATTATTTACTATTACGTAAATAATTAACTATTTGCTTTCTTTCAATTAGTAATTAGTTATACACAATTGATTAAAAACCCTTATTCTAAAATTTTCTCATAGATTTTTATTAAAAATTTAAGATACATTTCAAAACATTTCACACTTAAAAAGTTAAATTAAATTCCCAATCTACGATATTTAATTTATCCCTCAGCAATATCGATTGTCAGAAATTATTCATCTCCTTTTAATTAATCTAGGATAAGATTTTTTTTGTTTAATATGAGTTGTCAAAGGATATTTGTGTGACGAAAGAAAGAACAGAAATTAGAAGATTATTAAATTTAAATTTTGAAGATTCCGAATTACCGTACAAACAAGTTTTACTGTATTCTAGTGTTTTAATTGTTTAATTGTTTAATGTGATATTATATAATAATATTATGACATTGCATAATAAAAAATTAATAATTAATAATTAAATTTAAAATTATAATTTAAAATTTAATAAATTTAAAATTAAATAATTAAATTTAATAATTAAATAATTCCCCGAAATTTTTACCACATAAAAAACAAGATTAAAATTAAATTTAAATTGAACTGAAATTATTTTTCTAATAATTTAAGAAAAATCTTCCGAGGATTTTTTTAATCTAGTGGAAGAGGGTTTTTGCTTCGCATTTCCACGAGTTTGCGCATTTCGCGTCGACTCGCAAGCGCGGACTCCTTTCAGAATACGAAAGTTCGCAGAATCATCAGTACAGATTCACCCTTTGCAGGCTCTTCGTGATACAATATCTCATAAAAACTAACTCGATAACTCACTTTGAGAAAAAGTGTGAGCGACGTTTAGGAAATCAAAATAAATTCAACTCCGCCACTAAAAGATCCAGACTTAGTTAATCAAAAATTCAAATCGGAGACGAATCGCTCAGGAAATTTACTCGAGGACGTTGATGAGGATTTGATCATATCGACGATGATGTTGTTTTTGCTCTTGTTAGTTGCTCTCGTGGGTGTCCACTCGAGCTGGTCTTCGCACGATTCGAGCTCGATCGCTGAAAACGTACCTGCAAGCGCGATCCACGCGGTTCCTCTGGGCTCGGAGGCGACTCTCTATTGGAAGTGCGTCTTCAAACAGAATTGCCTTTATTGTTGTAATCGTCAAGTTTCCATGGAAAATGATACAGAATCGAATATGGTTTCAGGGTGGATTTAATGAACGAGCTGGTAGTCGTAGAGATTCATTACGTCGGCAACGATAGCAGCTGGTTCGCGATTGGATTTTCCGACTACGGAGAGCTGAAACCAGCCGATTACTGCGTCTTATGGCCCGACTGGCATCAGCAGATTCATCTTCAAGTAAAATTTTTAGTGAATAGAATATAGAAGCATTGAATCGTCGACATACGCGTACGACATATCGATTCCATCGGTCTCTTCTGTTAATAATTGACAGGACTCATGGGCGGATATCGATGGGAAATTACACCTGGACAGCCAACAAGACTGCAAGAATTTTGCATGGAAAAGACGCGGCAATGTCACAAAGTTCACCTTCTCCCGCAAATTTGACACCTGCGATGAGCACGATTATATTATTGAGGCGAGTCAATTTTATTGCAATTTTTTTAAATAATACGTAAATATTTCGCAAAAATTGAGGCAAAATAAAAAAAGTTAGATTGAAATTGAAGTAAACTGAGGCTAAAATAAAAGAATTCATTTTAACGTACGAAAGAAAGGAGATATTTGTTTTATAAGTGTTTGATAAAAAAGTGAAACATTCGGAACTCGATATTATATATGTAACAGTTCGATATATTGTTATCTACATATATTGATAAAGGACGAGGCAAATTTTAAGATTTCTGATCTTGGACTCATATTAACTATAAAAAATATCAAATTTCTCCAAGGATTAAATCGTAATAGATTAAAATACTCGTGTTTCTAGAGAGGTACCACGCATCTCGTATGGCTTCGCGGCCGCGGACCATTATCCTCTTTAACCGGACTCCAAATTTCGGACGCGAAAGCATCGGGCATGTCTCGCACGGAATTGCATAGGGTGTCTCATGAAAAGCCCAAGTTCCCACCGAATGCTTGGCACCTCGAATTACTTGCCCATCGGGTTCAAGTGCCGAAGCAGGAGACCACCTATTGGTGTCACGTGCAGAAATTACCGTCAGTGTTGAAACAAAAGTGCGTACAAGTTAGATAAGAATGTACCTATTTCAATAAATTTACGAGAGATTTCTGCATATCTACATCTTAGTAGTCTATTTCGAAGACACTGATCAGCTCAGAATCCGCTTAGATTTTTCATTAATTTATCTGTCAAAAATTTAATATATGAATAAATGTATAAATATATATATTTATCGGCAGACATCACATCTTACAATTCGGCCCCGCTATCCAAGAGGGTAACGAACATATCGTACATCATATGGAAGTCTTCCATTGCGTCGGGCCCGCGGATGTGGAAGTGCCCATGTACGATGGTCCTTGCGACGGAGCTGATAGACCAGAAAAGACACAGGTAGGTGTCTATTCATGAAATAGAACCAATAACAATAAATAAAAAATATTTTTCATGTTATTAATTACGGAAAAATATTCAAAATGTTAGAATGTAATTATAAGCTTCACATCTTTCCTGTTTACGATTAATTCTCAATAGACATTGAATGTTCTTTTTTTCGAGAGGAAAAAAAATGTGTCTTCGATATCTTATTATTCATTTTGGTCCACATAGATTTGTAAGAAGGTAATGGCGGCATGGGCGATGGGTGCCGATGCATTCATATATCCGGAGGAAGCAGGTCTGTCCATCGGTGGAGCCGACTTCAATCCGTACATCATGCTGGAGGTGCATTACAATAATCCCGAGCTACATCAAGGCGTCATCGATTCCTCCGGGATCCGATTTGTTCTCACCAAGACTCTAAGAAAGTATGATGCCGGTGTGATTGAGCTGGGGCTTGAATATACCGATAAAATGGCGATACCCGCGGGACAGGTAAAAAAACTAATTATTAATCAATTTTTAAAAAATACGTAGAATAATAAGTATCTGGATTTGCAACTTTTGATTTACAGATTTAATAAATGTAAGCTTTATTAATTTCCTTAGGAAGCCTTTACGCTATCCGGTCACTGCATAGCGGAATGCACCGGAGTTGGATTACCTCAAAGTGGTATACATATTTTTGCCTCTCAGTTGCACACACACTTGACAGGCACAAAAGTCATCACCCGTCACATAAGGGATGGTGAAGAGCTACCGCCGTTGAACTATGACAATCATTACTCCACTCATTTTCAGGAAATCAGACTGCTGCCGAAATCAGTGACCATTTTGCCTGTAAGAAAATAAATACGAAAGTTAGGTAAAAAAATAAATATAGAAATAAAACAGGTAGGAGATTAATAAATAAATCACACAATTCATATTTAAAAGTTAAAAACAAAAATAAAAATAGAGTTATAGTGATTATCTCTTTCTTCTTTTGTTAATTTTTGTTAATTAGGGGCCGTAATAGAAAAGAACGAAAAATGAGAGAAAATTCTTTTCTGACATTTTACATTATTAATTTTATAATATAGAATTGAAAACCCCTTCCCCTCTCTCCTTCTTATTATAAATAAAATATTTTGTAGGGGGATTCTCTAATAACTACATGTACTTACAACACAGTGAAGAGGAATAACATAACTCTCGGCGGCTTTGCTATATCCGATGAAATGTGCGTTAACTACGTTCATTATTATCCTAACGCGATACTAGAGGTAAATTAAAATCATTAGCAAAATAAAGAGAATAATAAAATAAATAATATTATTCACACACATTTGCACGAATTTATTATTAGCAAAAAATAAAAAACATCTATGTAATATCATAATTTTTGTGAAACTTCGTATTACTCAGGTGTGCAAAAGCGCTATAAGCGACGATGCCTTGCGGACGTACTTCCGTTATATGCTAGAATGGGAAAATCAGGATACTAGCACCAAGAAGGGCATCTCAGCGAATTACAAGAGCATCGAGTGGACCAAGGTCCGCGTGGAAGCTCTTCATGATCTCTATGAAGCTGCACCTTTAGGTATGTGTTCCTGAAAACTTCATACTTAAATTTGTGCTTTGGGATTTTTAATCTTAATTCATATTCATCGAGCTTTTTATTTTAATAATTTTTGACAAGTTTGCTCTCAATAAAAAAAAATTTATATTTTTGTAAAAAGTAATTTATATTACTCATTATTTTTAATACTGTTTGCAATCTTTAATCTCTTTTAATCTCTTTATTATAAAATTTCTGTAATTCATTTTTAATCGATTTACCAGGGATGCAGTGTAATGGTTCAGATGGCTCTCGATTGCCTGGCTCATGGGACAATATTGCGGCAACACCGGTTAGATTACCTTTGTCGCCGCCGGCTAGAGATTGCCTGGAGCTTTCGTTTCAACAAGAAATCTTGAATCAAATGTGAATGTTTTATTTCAGAATTTTAATTATTCGATTATTCGATGAATATTTCAAGGAAATTTCAAACAAGTAGTTAAAAGTTTAGAAGTTCCTTCTTCAAAGTATATTAAATTTAATGCTGTTTACTTGGAAACTTTTCTGAAACCTCTCCTAAATATTTATTTTAAGTTTGGCAGTATATTCTTTAATTTGACAATACTCGATTATCAGAAACCGTGTTTATCAATATTTCATAAAATTCTAAGATTTTAGAATTTAAAGAATGTTTTTTTTTGTGAAATGGAACTTTAATATTTCATTACAATAATTTAATCTAAACTTTTAAATTCATTTTTCTTTAATGCTATCAAGTCTAATAATTGATAAAAATATCTGATCGAAATAAGATGTAACAAATCTAATAAATACACGATCAATATCAAAACTTATACAGAGTGTATACTCAAATTCTGTAAAAAAATTCCCTGAGAATTCTAGGATCTTCCAGGTATTTTTGTTCAAAATTCCAGGTAAAATTAAAATATTTTTAGATGCAATTTTAAAATAAGCTTATTTATTTTAGCGTATCATTTTTTTGACATAAAAAAAAAACATATTTTAAACAATGTTATATAGACATAAACAAAAAAATATATATTTTAAGCAGATTTTAAAATATTTTAAATTATTATAAAAAAATTTGAAAATAAGTACTTTTTTGACATTTTTTTAAATTCCCTGAATTCTAATAAAATTCCATGAGAATTCCATGATTTTTCAAGGTATAATAAAATTCCCTGAGAATACCAGGTTTTCCAGGTTTTTCCCGGAAGTATACACCCTGTTATAAACGTTCAGTATATTTATACTGTTTTGCCGAGTTTAGTATTGATCGGAAACATCTTTGTGTTGTGTGTGTGTTGAGGCAAGATATAATAAATTTACTAAATATATACATAATCGATGTAAAAGTTTATAAACCATCAGTATATTTATGCACTTTAAATGATTTTTTCGTTTTTTGGCAGTACATCGCGTTTCGTTGCGAACAAGCTGGCTCGATCAAACTTCGTAACAAATAGTTTATTGATGCGATCATAATTATCTCATATATATATATATATATATATATATATATATATATGTATATATATATATATATATATATATATATATATATGTAATGGAGTAATATTATTAATAATAATACACAAATATAATAATCAAGGGAACTCGTTTTTACACTTTGTATCAATGTACAAAATAAGGCGGACGCTTCTTAAACGCTACGACGATATCAAAATTAATCTTATGCGATACTTTTTTTTACGGTATAATACATACACGAGGAGGGGAAAAGTAGTAATGCACGCATACAAACAAGCACAAACACGCACGCGATATAATAGTTACTATTCTTCGAGCGTAAACAATTTCATACTTCTTACATATGTTTTCGTTTTTATCGAACACTTTTTTAGTCAGACTTGGCTCTTTTTTGTTTTCTTTTTTTTGTGCTTTTTTGCATGTTGCTTTATAATTATTATAAATTTCGTAGACGGTTTGGCATAATACACGGTACACTTACCGATTTTTACTAATTTGTACTGCCAAACCCGCGTGTTTTTTTATTTCTCTTTATTACGACTAGAGTGTTCAAAAAAATCATTTACAAAGTCAGCGATATTTTGTAAAAAAGGAAAAAATTAAGAAAAAAAATATATTACAATGATTTTTTTCTTAATTTAAAAATAAATGTCCCAAAAACAAAAATATATCTTCCTTCATTCTGCACTATTAGCTAGTTCTTTTTTCTTCTTAAAGAATCGCATTTTTCTCGTTTAAATGATTTTAAGGACACTCTATGCGCGCGGGAAAGGTTCTTTCTCTTTAATGTATTCTCTTAAGCTGCAATTGGACGATAATAAAAAAATCTAGTCTTGTATCAAGAAATTTCAGTCGAAAAATAGTGCTTTGACGGAATAAGGAGGACTTATTTTTCGAGATAGTCATGTCTTTTGTTTGACAAAACTTGAGTTTTTTGCGCAAAAACTCGAACTGTTTTTCGGATTTTAATTTTTGGTAGACAGTTCGAGCCAAAAAATGGAATGGACGATTATATTATATACGTATAAAGCAGATTCTCAATTTTTTCCACACTATGAGGAACATCGTTCCCTGAATTTCACAGGATCTCCAAGGAACAATAAACCGCACAAACACACATTCTTTCTCTCTTTCCCCTGGATGCTTTTGCAAGATGAACGCTATTATGAATACATGAAAGTACAGGATCCCATTATTTAGAGCAATAGCTTACTTGCTGCAAAGGGTATAAA